>NC_045695.1:6201394-6504868 GCF_003331165.1 Xiphophorus hellerii | reverse complement strand
GGATGTTGAAGATTTTCAGTTTGATTTTTCATCTGATCTGTTTGATGATCTGCAGGAACAGAAGAGAGAAAAATACTCTGAGTTCAAGTTACAAGAGTTGAATTCAGCAGAAATATGAAGTATTAATTTCATTTAAAAAGCTTTAAAGAGCATGTTAATGGGGCAAAATGTCATTTTATTCTGTTGTGGTTTAAAAAACTTGAGCTAAAATGAGACATGATAGCAGCTCTATAGATTCAGAGCCAAACACTAAAACTTCCTCCGGATCTGTAGCATTAAATCCACTTCAGAACAGATCCAGACGTCCGGAGCAGATCCTCCAGAGAAAAGAAACACAAGATTTGAACTTGGATCATTTGTGACTCAGCTGCTTGGATGTGTGTTTGGCTTTGAAAGGTTTTGTTGTGAAGCAGAAAGTTGATGAAGTTCACAGTGAAGACGACTTCAGTCCACCTGAAACCTGGTTTCACTCAAACCGTCTGATTCACTTTAAGGACGGGAAGTTTCTGATGCAACAGGAAGGAACAAAAGGTCAAAGTTGAAATGAAACAGAGATAAACTCCATGTTGCTCACAGATGTGATGGGATCAGTTTGCACAGCTGTTGTTCCAGGAGAACAGTTTTGTTTTTCAGCTTTTGTTGACGGATGAAAATTTGCATTAGAAGATGAGATAATAACCGACTTTCTTTGGTTTATTTGTGTGGATTTAAAGTCGTACAACTTTAAAGAAAAGCAGGAAAACCTTGAGGAGGAACCTGAGCAGCTTTCTGACAGACCAAACACTGAGAGGAACCAGAGTTTGCATCGTCAAAGTGACGACTGTGAAATCATCTGAATCTTGTGACTCGTTTCCCATCAAATTCCAGACAGGAGAAGCAAAGCCTCACGTCTCCAACATGAAGATGGAACAGGATGCAGGACTTCCACCGAGCGTCACGTCACTCACAGCAGATCAGGAGTCTGGCTCTTCACCTCGACACTACCTAAAACCTGGGACAGTCCATTTTGACCCGCAGGATGGAAATAACTTGTTGACTTGTTAACAGAGGTAAGTGTTGCTGCTCCGAGTCCCTCCGTGTCTCTCGGCTCTCTGGACCTTTCCTGACCAATGAGAGGCTTTCAAGACACAAAGAGTCTCCTGGTTCTGGAGAGACTGACGTTTTTCATGATCCAACACCAGATACTTCACACACAGTGATTACTGTAGGAAGAAATATTCCAAATTATGCAACAAATTTATTTTTAAAGTCGAAACAAACCTGCTCCATGTTTTTCTAAGAATATTTTGCTGTTTAAACCAGAATGCAGAACTGATGTTTCAGGCCAAATAAATGTAATTTGAGTTGTTGTACATTAAACCCACAGTCAGTTTCTTAATCTGTGGTAAATACCATCTGGGGCCCGATTGTTATCCTGACCATATGGGTCCAATTTGAAGTGCTATTATTTATTATTTAGCATTTGGTGAAATATGTATTTTCATATCAGTCAGGTAATTATAAACCCTGTATTGTTAACTATTCCATCATAAAAAGCAGTTTTTTCCTATTTCTCTCTTTAATGACACACTTCCACCCCTCCTAGATGAATTAGATGAATCAGTTCATTTCTACAGCAGGTAGAGGTAAGAGAGAACCAGCAGGACACTGACCAGCCAATCGGATGTTCTCCTGACTGAGAAAGTGGGATAATATCTCATCTCTGCAGTAGGTTGGGTTTTTAAAGCTCTTCATAACCTCTTAAAACATCCTGATGAAAAATGAATCAAACCTACTTTAGACTATTTTATCTCCAGGTTTCAACACCTTGTCCAACAATCCCCTGATCAAAGTCCCACTGAACTACAGAAAAACGACATATTTCTGTCCATGAATGTACAAAAACACCAACCAAGTAATGAATGTAACAGCATGGATGAGAGCTTGTAACAAAGGCACAAAACAAAGGATTTGCCTCATTGTTCTAATGGATGTTATCGGTTTAATTAACTGACTCCTTTGTTTTCTTGACAGATGTATAATTTGTCTAAATAAACCTGCAAATAAACATATTTAACATCATTTATTTTGGTCAAAATAAGAGCTCTTTCCATTTCCTGACTTTACCATGTTTCTCGTTGTGGGCGGGACGTGAGCTCGCAGCAGCTGTGATCAATTCTCTGCTGAAGTTTGCAGCAACAATCAGCGATAAAAAACCTCGAGGTTGAAGTTCTGGAGTCAAATAAACCCAAATGTTTCATTTTGTCTCATAGAAATTCATCGATGGCCCAAATGAGAAAGACTCAGGGGACTCATATAATAATAAAGTTGTATGGCCTGTCCATCACAAGGGCAGATGCAAACTTTTTATTTGTAGAAATTTACAATAGAAAATGTTAAATATTTGTCTTTTTATAACCAATCTTTTATAGTAAATAGAGACTTTTCCTGAAAAACTAACGGATCTTTCTGGAGAATTTCTTGAGACACTTTGTCTCCTGCAGAGCAACAACCTTCCTCTGATGACATCACTAGAGGCGACCAATCAGAGTCCTTTAAAATAAACCGTTTGTAGATTTCTCCTTTGTCCTCATTATCTGAACCAATTTCAAAGAGACGTGTTTCCTTGTTTTGTTTCCTTGTTTTGCTGCAGCAACACTCTAGAAAATATCACCCTGTGGATAAACAGCATGATGTTTATGAAGCTAGATATGTCTGTGAATGTTACTGAATGTCCTTGAACGCATCATGGTAGAGAAACTCAGGTGACTTCCTGTAAATGAGGAAGGGAGGGGCTCATGTTTCACAGGTAGCTGGAAGTGAAGAGAAACTCTGAAGAACGAGCGAATTAAATCAAGTCTCTCACAGTTGAAGGTAAAATAACTTTTTATTGAAACTTCACTGCAGCTCAGTGAGTTTTTCTCTCGATGAAGAAAAGAGTCAGAACTGTTTGATTCTCTGTCAGACTTTTGTTCCAGACTAACTTCCTGTCCCCGCAGCTCTGTTTACATCGTTTGGCGTCAGCAGCCATGAATGTGTTGATAATGATTGTTTCTGGTTCTGTGGTGAACAAAGTTACTCTGATCTCTGTTAAAACAAAGGGAGGTTACTGTGGAGGTTTTGGTTCCAACTGAACCATAAATGTTCTTGTTATCAGTGAACGAGTCAGAACATGAACAGACATGTTTGTGGTTCTTTATGTCTGAGATCATGAGGGGTTAGATATCATGTTGCTGCTCTTGTTCTACATTTTGTTTTTTATAATTCTTAAATGTTTCAGATGATAAAACTAAAATCAGACAAACATAACCTTATTCCACACAAAATGTTTCCAAATAATGACTAAAGTTATGAAGGGAAGAAACCATTCTTACCAACCTGTTAATATGTGGACACATTATTATTTCCTTGCTAAATCATAAATTCACTTTGATTACCAAAGTTTAACTGATCACTTTTAGCTGCATATAACATGTTAAAATGCAGCTTAATTTTATTCATGTTATAAACTAGTTCAACCTTTTATGTGACGCTGCTGTAATAAATTCAATATGTAAAAAGGTTTTTTGGGGGGGGATTGATGGATAAAATATTTACATCAGTTGTAGAAACATTAATTTTAATCCAAATTGTAAAACAACATAAACAGGCTTCATTTGTATCTTATGTTGCTGCCATTAGAAAATCCAAGTTTCTAATCAGATCTGCTGGCAGAAACGATGCAGGCAATCGTGAAATGTCTCTTGGGAAACTTTTGACATTTATAAATAATTTTTATTAAGTTGTTTCCATCCATTCAGGTCGCGGGGGGTCTCTCTCGGCTCTCTGGAGCCTTTCTAACCGATGAACCATCGCAGCTTGGGTCGCTCGGCTCTCCTGTTTACTTTATTAAATGCCTGATGTAGAAAGAAATTAGTCACAGGTTAAATGAAATGCTTTATTGTGAGAGCATTTCACAATTTCACTTAACTAATAGGTTGATTTGTGACAATAACACTGTCACAGTACTGATGATTGACACACATACACACATTTGTGAGGTAAAAATAAAGATAATACTTATATGTAGAAGTTCTTGCTTTGTAAATATTATTACTCAGGGGTGGACGGTTAAGACTCAGTGTGTATGGTTCACAACAACATGTTTTCCTGACAGTCACAGTTGGTAAGAACAAAGATTCCCATTAAATTCCATAGGAAATGAATGTGGGTCATTTTTGACCCACTCACAGAAGAAAGTGGTAGTAATATAAAACATGCTGTTTCTTAAAATGTATGAAATGTAAATCAAAAATTTTAATTGCATGATATCAGTAACATATCTTTTGAGGAATACCTGGAATATGAAGTGATGAAAACTTTTCATTACAAAGATATTGCAAAAAGATGACCTCACCAGGTCAAAAAGGGCCCAGTTATGCATCAGAGGGTTAACCTGGTGAATGATCAACTCTATGATACAACTTTTTAAAACTCATTAAAAACACATTTTTTCTTTTTTGGGTTTAAACCCAGAGTGAGCTAACATCTCTCTTAATGCTGCGCTCCTACTTGTTTGAATTGGTGATGTTTTTATTTATATTTTCTTACAGTTGCTTTACTGTTGTTTGTTTTTATTTTTGTACAACACTTTGGTCAGCTGCAATATTGTACTTCATGAGTTTAGAATAAAGTGGTATGGATCTACCATGACAGCAGCACCAGCATCTAAAGCTGATCTGTTTGTGTGAGCAATAATGAACTTTTCAGATTTAATCTAAATAAACTGAGAACTTAATGTAACTTTTACAGTCCATCAGTTCTTGCTGCACCAGCGACTCTCTCCGGTGTTTTAACCTAAAAGCAGAACTAAAACATTGTAAACTAGTTTCTCTGCTTGTTGAAATCAGCAGGAAGTGAATCACATCACTCCGTCCTCATCAGTCTGGGGTTCAGCAGAAACTGATGTTTTCTCTTGTCTGTGGATCAGAACCGGCTTTAAGCCGTCCACAGATTTCCTCTCTTCCTCCTCACTGAGTTTCGTCTTTTCCAGGTTTTCCTCTTGTTGCTCCTTTCAGCAGGAAGAAACTCTTTGTCTCTCAAAGCTCTGCTGGAAAAATGCAATCCAGATCCAGACTGACTCTTACCCTGAAAGGTTGCTGTGTTTAGCAATCAGTATCTGCAAAATCGGAATCGATCAGCCAGAAAACTGCAGTCGGTTCAACCCTAAAAATAACAAAACTTTTAAATGGAGCAATAATAATAAAATAAATAATTTCACAACGTTTTAGATCAGTTGTAACAAACTAGTTTCTAACTAAAAGAGTTGCATTAATGTGTCTCTTTATTTTGAAGTTCAATCCGATCAATAGACTAAATATGTTTCAGGCCTCGCTGAGTGTTTGGGGGCTTCATCCCCCTATTGAAGCAGCTGTTTACCCATGATTCCTTGCAGTGGGTCCAGCTGGTACCTCAGCTGGATGCTGTGGTCCCTGAAAGCTGCTTTGTGTCTCTTGAGCTGAGAGGAAATCCTGCTGAGCTGCACACAGAGGCTGACATGTTGCTGAGATCCCAGCTGGACCCGGTTCTGTCTGGAGGAGAGCTGTGGACCCGACCTGAGCTGCTGCTCCCTCAGAACCTTCTGCTCACTGACTCCCTCCATACAGAGCTACAATAGAGTCATGATGCGTTCAAGTCCACTGGGAGCTAAATAAGTTCACTAGTTCATAGGAAATGTTCACTCATTCATTCAAATGATTCACTCTGATCCTCTGAACACATGATGGGAACCAGCTTTCTGCTTCACAGGACAGTTACTGGAAACCGGATCACTGGACTGACTGGTTCTGGTTTCTCTCTCCAAAAGGCAAGAAGATGGAAGATCAGGACAGAGCAGAACCTCCAGGACCCATCAGTCCATCTATGAGGAGTGACCGGTCCAAAGATCTTCCTCCGAGGTTCAGTAATGAACCTGAACCCTCAGACAGAAAGTAAGAAACCATTTTCTAACTGATTCATGTGAATCTATAGAGATATAAAATAAAAGATATTAACTGGTTGATCTCAGTGTTTTAACTAACAGTAACTTAATTTTCTTACTTCTTAATTTAAAGTTGGACATGAAGGATGTTGGTCAGTAAATCAGTAGAGTTTGAATGAATTAATATGGATTAAAATGTTGCATGGAAACAAAAACAACCAAGCTTGTGAAGAGCAACAATTCAGATTGTCTGTAAACCCAGTGAAGCAGTGAAACCCAGCATCTTCCAGACTGGGAACACTGGCATCAGTCATGATACCAAATATAATTCAATGAAGTACTTAAAACCAGAAATCATCAATGTTCTGAGGTTCTGTTCTGACCCAGTTTCTGGTCCCTTGTTTTTTGTGGACCTTCATGAACATCTTCAGCTCCAGCCTGTTGCTAGTGAACTATTTCAGTGATGAAGAAATGTCTTCACAGGAGAAGCTTTGGTGAGGAGGAGCATCCATCCTGCTGTGCTTTGGGTCAGAATGTTCTGATGGATCCGGTCTGTACCAGCTGCCCCCAGTATGGGAAACGACCCAGAACAGGATCTGAACGGCTGACAGCCAATCAGAGCAGCTGTGCTCCAGGTGAGACTGAACTCCTCCAATCAGAGCTTCCTTCTATCGTCTCTGTGGAACCAGATCCACGTCTTTAGTTGAGATTTGGAAATTTAAGGTTTAAAAGTCTTTTTGTGGTCAGTTGTTTCAACTGAATCTGTGTTTTTCCAGCTGGTGTAACTGGAACTTATGTCCAGGTAACTGGGCTTAATAAAGTCCTCATTTAATTTGAGCCTGTTCAAAAAAAATGACCACAAGATAAATGTACAAATTTAACTTTTTATTTTGTTCATTTTTAAAATTATAAGTGAAGACTCTTACTCTGAAGGGTCATGTTGCAGCATAACATGTCATCAGCTGTAAATAAAACAAACACTTCATAGAATCAATTTGATGATATTTACAGATAATTTTATTTGTGTTTCAGCACATTATGAGGTTAAGGGGAATGAAATAGCAGAGAGGATGGCTAAGGAGAGCAGCAATCGGGTTTTGGTTGATGTTAATGTTACGTTTAGCATAACAGAAATAAAGTGTATAATAAAACAATGAAAGAGAGGTGGCAAAAGTTATAGGTCAGCAAATTGCCCAGCTGCCAATATGGTTAATCTGACCTTGCTGAAAAGGATTTTTGTTCTACTTTTATTGGTTATTACACCAGGCCTTTAAGGTTCTGCTGGAAAATTGGAGTTTCTAATTTGGGAAATGACTAAAGGACAATTCCACGTAATTTCTTTCTACTTTGAGCATCTTTAATGTGATCTACTTCAAAAACTAAAATATGTAGATTTCAATCATGGTGTAGATTATTCAGGCCAGAATATCTAAAAATAAGTTTGTAGTTTTTTTTCTTTCCCTAAATGAAGCTGCATTAAAGCTTTGATTTGTGAAGCTTCAATACAGGTTTGATTTCAACCCTTTTAATGTATCTGGACCACGGTCACCATGTCTCTCTATGAAAAGGGAGAACATGGTGGATTTCACTAGGCAGAAAGTGATTTAAACTCTGTTACAGAGTTTAAATCATTTTCTGCCCATTAGAAAGTGACTTTGAGTAACCTCAGAGGTCACTGAAGTCTCTGAAAAGCTCCCTGGTTCAAGGTGTGGTTGAGGTTCAGCCTGGCAGATGATGGTAAATGTAGAATATAGTAAGGAGTTATGTTACAGAGAAGCTTCTTCAGGAAGTGAATAGTTTGTGAGATCCAAATGGTTTTGGAGACAATCAGGCAGATGAATGTGAGGACAGCAGAGCTGCAGCAGACAACAGAGGAGTGGAGGAGAATCTGGGGACCAACAAGGCATCCTTAGACCATGGAGGCACAGAAATCACAAGAGGTGAACTGGAGAAAGATTACTAGAAACAATAACTACATGCTATAGTGAAGAGTTAAAAACTCAGAGAGATAACTAGTAACTTGTCCCCTGTCTGCCAGATCCTGGTTTTTACCTGGATTTATGGCCAAATGTTCACTAATCACAATCTATAGTTTAAAGTTTTCTGCTATTAGTGTAGAATAATGTAGCCCATATTTTAAGAGTGCAAGTATTTCAGCTTTTAAACTCAAGCAGATTGAAAATGCTCAACCAGTAGGTGGCCCTAATGGGTAAAGGCCCTTTACCCATTTCCTGAATGGGAAGCTCAATCTGAAGCCAACTTCAGCTCTGTAAAATCCAAACTGTTTCCTGAGTTTGATTCCATGAATGAGAAGTTAGATGGTGAACCACAACTCAGACCTCAATAAAACCTAAACTAACAGGAGCTGTTCCCTCTGCTGGACGTTGTTTAAATCAGAACTAGTTTGATTTGGCCATAATTTTGTGATAAAACAGCAGTGGCCTCAGAGGCCATCAAAGAGGACAATTTGATACATGGGTCTATGCAGTTGTTTATTAAATTCATGTCTATTTTTGCAACTCTCATTCCAAGTATTTTGTGTAATTATGACTGTAAATATCTCAGTAAATTTGAAATAAGATGAAAATACACAGATATTGTCTCAGGAAGATATAGAAACTTGTTTAAAGTCCATATTTCTTGAATATTTTTCAATTTCCATATAGATTTTCTATATTTTAAACTTGTTTAGAGAAAGGTGTTTTCTTTTGCTTTTTTATGGTGTTAATATTTTTCAAATACTGAGAGCTGAAATAGATTTGAAAGATAAAACTTTACATCCCAATGAATCAACAGCAGCAACTTTAACTTTAAGTCGTGACTTTCGTTCTTCTTACCATGCAGAGTTTTTATAAAATTTGGGCTTTTTATTTATTGATTTACTTTTTTCTCATCCATTAAAGCTGATGCACAAATTGTCTCTGAGAATATCAAAAAAATATTGTTTTCCTTATGTTCAGCTGAAGTGTCTCCTCTCCTGTCTTTGTCTCTTTCTTCAGATTTTGATATTCGGTGTCAGAGTGACCATAAAGCGTCTCTGAAGAAGAAGTTCCAGAGTCTCTCTGAAGGCGTCGCTGAAGCTGGAAATCAAACCGTTCTGAACCAGATCTACACAGAGCTCCACATCACAGAGGGGTTAACTAGAGAGGTCAACCAGGAACATGAGGTCAGACACATTGAAACAGCATCCAGGAAACAAGAAACAATCAGAAGAGAAGACATCTTTAAAGTCCCACCTGGAAGAGATCAACCAATCAGAACAGTGATGACCATGGGAGTGGCTGGCATTGGGAAAACACTGTTAACACAGAAGTTCACTCTGGACTGGGCTGAAGGCAAAACCAACCAGAACATTGATTTCATATTTCCATTCACTTTCAGAGAGCTGAATATGTTGAAAGAAGAAAAGTTCAGTTTATTAGGACTGATTCATAAATTATTTTCTAAAACCAAAGAAATCAGCAGCTTTGAAACGTTCCAGGTTCTGTTCATCTTTGATGGTCTGGATGAAAGTCGATTTACTCTGGACTTCAAGAACAATCCGATCCTGACTGATGTTACAGAGTCCAGCTCAGTGGATGTTCTGGTGACAAACCTCATCAGGAGGAAACTGCTTCCCTCTGCTCTCCTCTGGATAACCACACGACCTGCAGCAGCCAATCAGATCCCTGCTGAGTGTGTCGGCATGGCAACAGAGGTCAGAGGGTTCACTGACCCCCAGAAGGAGGAGTACTTCAGGAAGAGATTCAGAGATGATGAAGAGAAGGCCAGCAGGATCATCTCCCACATCCAGAAATCAAAAAGTCTCCACATCATGTGTCACATCCCAGTTTTCTGCTGGATCACTGCTAAAGTTCTGGAGGATGTGATGATGACCAGAGAGGGAGAAAAACTGCCAAAGACTCTGACTGAGATGTACATAGCATTCCTGGAGGTTAACTTCGCAATCAAGAAGGAAAAGTATGATGGAGGAAAAAAGACAAGATCAATCTGGAGTCCAGAGAACAAGAAGCTGATTGAGTCTCTAGGAAAACTGGCTTTTGAGCAGCTGCTGGAGGGAAACCTGATCTTCTATGACGAAGAGCTCAAAAAGTGCGGCATCAACATCAAAGATGCTGCGTTGTTCTCAGGAGTGTTCATTGAAATGTTTAAAAGAGAGAGAGGGACGTGCGACATCTCCGTCTACTCCTTTGTTCATCTGAGCATCCAGGAGTTTCTGGCTGCAGTCTACATGCTCCACTGTTTCACCAGCAGGAAGTCAGAGGTGATCAAGACGTTTCTGGGAGAAAAACACAGAGAAACATCTCTAGATGAGTTCATGAAGAAAGTCATGGAGAAATCCCTCAGCAGTAAAAATGGCCACCTGGACCTGTTTGTCCGCTTCCTTCATGGTCTCACTGTGGAGTCCAACCAGAGACTCTTAGAAGATCTGCTGGGTCAGACAGAGAACAGTCCAGAAACCATCCAGAGAATCATCACCAACCTGAAGGAGATGAACACTGATAAAATCTCTACTGACAGAAGCATCAACATCTTCTACTGTCTGGTGGAGATGAACGACGTCTCATTTTATCAGGAGATCCAACGGCTGCTAGATTCAGGGAAGCAGCTCTCAGTGACTGATTGTTCAGCTCTGGCCTTCATGCTGCAGATGTCAGAGGTTCTGGATGAGTTGGACCTGGAGAAGTACAACACATCACCAGATGGACGACAGAGACTGTTTCCAGCTGTGAGGAACTGCAGAAAGGCTCGGTGAGTCCAGATGTTTTCATTGTGTGAATGCTGATTCAGCTCTATTGTCCTCCTGTTTCTTCTTCTTCTTCAAGTTGCTTCTGGATGTTTTTGGTCTTTAACTTCTTCCTTCATCCTCTGGACTATTTCAGCCATTCAACCATCTAAACATTCAGCTCATCCAGGACAGCTGCAGCTTCTGGTTTTAGACATTTTGATCATTTTAAAAATATTTAACTTTTTATCAGTTTTCATTTTTAAATGCATAGAAAACCCTGAACTCTAGAAAAAAATCTATTTTGTCTGAAACATCCAATCAGCCAGAGAGACTTTTACACTTTAAACTCCTCTTCACTCATTGAGCCGCTACTCCTTTTAGGATCTTTGTCTTTTTTTAAAATTATAAAATCACTGTTTAGGTTTGATGGACACTTTAAAATAACCCCAATAATTGCTGCTGTTGTCATGGAAACCAGTTAGAAACTTAGTGAACCAACTTTTCCTCCTCCCACTAGTTTCCTCTGAGTTTGTAAATCAGAGCAAAATGTGGTGATTGTTGTCTGGCTCCAGAAAAAGTCCTAGTTTCTGTCAGATCCTCCCAAAGCTCTGAGAACTCTGCTTCCAGAGCTGGAACCATTTTCCTCATCAACTCTTCATCTGCAGCTTTTGTTGAAGCTGTTAGCCATGAAGACCTGGAGAGACATGAGCTTCAACTCTTTAGACATCCCAGCCTCTTCTAGTTACTGGAGAACTTTTACTGCTTCACCATGAAAAATGCTGCTGGACCCAAACGCTCTGTTTTGGTCTTCAGCTCTTTAAGAGTTTAGCAACAATTTCTTCTGACATCCAAACCTTTGTTCCTCTGAGCCACACGGTCTAGTCCAAGTCCGAGCTGTGAGCAGTTCCTCCTCCTCTCCATCATCTCCAGTAGTTTCCTTCATCAGCTCAGTCAGCCTCTTCATCAGCTGCTTCAGCTCCTTTGAGGCTCTGATGCTGCAGCTCCATCAGATGCTGCAGACAAAACTGAACTTTCCTTCACAGATGATAGAAGATCTTCAACATCTGACTGCAGCTGAAGGTCTGAGGACATGAAGCCTGGACCAGAACCAGAACCAGAACCTGGACTTTAACCAGGAACTGCACAGATTCTCTGTGGGGTCGAACTCAGTAAATTGAAGATCAGATGTTGATCAGATGATGACATCACTGTTATCATATTTTAGTCTGTTTATGATCCAGATTGATTTAATTAGAACTGAATTTATTTCTTCTCTAATCACAGACTTGGTGGCTGTTCGCTCCGAAAGGCTGAATGTGAAGTTTTGGCCTCGGCTCTGAAGTCCAACCCAGATCTGACTGAACTGGAAATAAGTCGGATCAACATAGATGGAGGTGGAGACTCTGATCTGAAGCCTCTGGTTGAGATCCTGGAGAGTTCAGTCAGTAAAGTGAAGAATCTGAGGTTTGTTTTCTTTATTTATACAATAAAATCATTCATTTATACTTTAAACATTAGTTTAATTAATGCTTTTATTCTAATATATTTTATTTCATAACAACCTGTTTTAATGTCAGAATAAAATCTCTAAAGCTTTTTACTTTAAATATGATTTTTTTTCTTATATCAGACTTTGAGATTATTGAACTTTGTTTTTCAGTTTTTTACTTTAAAATGTTTTTTACTGATGAACAAAATGAGTAAAATAATTCAAATGATGTAAATTAATGATGGAGATGTTCCAGTTTGGTTTGGTAGACTTAGACTTAGACTTGTACTTTATTGATCCTTTGGGAAGACTCCCTCAGGAAATTGAAGTTACCAGCAGCTCCCAGGCAAAAAACAAAGATAACACACAGTAAGCAAAAGTGCAAAAGAATACAAAAATACAAATTAGATACTAAGGTACACACTAAATGTGAGTAACCAAAACCTGATAAATATGGAGAAAAATACAAGGGGGTCACTACTCCTTCTACCCTCTGTCCTGTGTCACCTCCCCCACCTCCCCTCCCCAATGAGGAATTGTACAGTCTGAAGGCATGGGGGACAAAAGAGTTCTTAAATCTATTGGTCCGGCACTTGGGAAGCAGCAGTCTGTCACTGAACAGGCTCCTCTGGCTGCTGATGACGGCGTGTAGAGGGTGGCTGCTATCATTCATGATGTCCAGCAGTTTGTTCAGTGTCCTCGCCTCTGCCACCGTCACCAGAGAGTCCAGCTTCATGCCGACCACAGAGCCGGCACGCCTGGTCAGTTTGTCCAGTCTGGACGTGTCCTTCTTGGATATGCTGCCTCCCCAGCACACCACGGTGTAGAAGAGGACACTGGCAATCACAGACTGGTAGAACATCCAGAGCAGTTTGCTGCAGATGTTAAAGGACCGCAGTCTCCTCAGGAAGTAAAGATTCAGATTGTTTTATTTCTCATTTCTGATTCTCATCTTTACATCCAGAATGAAATGTTGTTCCTCCAGAGTCGAGCCACAAACACTGACAAGTTCAAATCATCATTAATGACCAAATCTAAGAAATGACTGATTGTAGAAAAGCAAATCTAGATGAAATGAATGAAAGTGAGGTTTGCAGCAGCAGCAGGTTCCTCAGCTTTGTCCTGAAGCTGTGGTTCTGTTGGGCCGGGTCAGAGAGGAACCGTCCTCTTCAGTCTGACAGCTGTCAGTCGGTTGGAGCCTCGTCTCTGTGATGATGCTTCATCAGGTCACGTCTCCTTAGGAAATAATGGCCTCCATTGGCTTTCAGCAGCTTTAATAAGAACCCAAGGCCATTAATGAAGAAACTGAGTGGTTCTGATCCAGTTACCAAGTCGGGTCTCCAGCTGATGATCAGGAACCAGCAGAAATAGCTCAACTCATCCAGGCTGATAAAAAACTTTGAGTTTCTTTATTGATCAAATGTTCTGGTTCTGCTGGTTTGGACTCTTTAAACCAGTTTGACTGGATCAGATGTTAGAATCAGTTCATTATGTTTCTTTTACATTCAGGGAAATTAATTTTCTACATTTTTATTATTTATTTGTTCATGTTTCAGTTTTAACCTGCATCCTGTTGGCTTCAGCTCACATCTTTTATTCTTTATTCAGCTTGTTTAAAAGCAGTTTGTCAGAGACCAGCTGGACTTCTCTGTTCTCAGCTCTGAAGTCCAAACGGACCCATCTGACAAAACTGGAGCTGTACGACACCAACCTGGGAGATTCTGGAGTGAAGAAGCTCTGTGGTTTTCTACAGACTGAAGGCTGCAGACTGGAGATATTGAGGTATGTAATTCTATAATTATCAATATTTCTGTGAATAATTATATATAATTGATCATAAATCAAATTAATTTCTTCTGTTCTAATAAATATTTTCTGAGTTTGTTCCTGGACTTGGATCCAGAGTTTAATTTAGTCCCTCTGTGTAACTGAGTTGGACCTGCTGATCTGAGGTCAGAACAGGACAGCATTCGGACCCCCAGTGTGTAGAAATCCCCCTCATGTGAAGCAGGTCAAAGGTCATTCAACCCAGTCTAGAAAAGTGAATTCCTGGAATCTGACAGGAACAAATCAATAATCAATGATTGATGCTTCAACACTTTGATCAGAACCTGGAATGATTTTACTGACTAAAATCCTCCAACACAACATGACCCAGTACCAGGTTCTGGTTCTGGTTCTGGTTCTGAAGTCAGCAGGTCTTTATTGAAGCAGCAGCTTGTTGGCATTAATATTGATGAGAATCTTTAACTGGTTCTGTTGGACTGGTTAACCTGCATCCTGTTGGCTTCAGCTCACATCTTTTATTCTTTATTCAGATTGCAGTTCTGCAGTTTGTCAGAGACCAGCTGTGATTATTTGGCCTCAACTCTGAAGTCCAACCCGACCCGTCTGACATATCTGGACCTGAGATACAACAACCTGAAGGATTCAGATGTTCAGCAGCTGAAGAACCTTATAAAGACTGTTCAGTAAGTAAATGTTTCTAGTGAGTCCATCTCCTGTCAGCATATTGAACTAAACCCAGTTAGCATCAAAGTAAAGATCCAGTGTTCCCAGTAAAGCTGCAGCTTCTCAGTGGGAGGAGAATGGTTCAGGCTTCCTGATTGGACACAGAGACAGCAATCAGCCAACCAGAGGAGCAGCAGCTTGCTGTGTTCCTGCGTTTGTGTTGGTGTGAAGATGAGTGTTGTTGCTGTGTCCATGTCTCCAGGACGTCCAGCTGGACTCCAGCGTCCAGCCGTCCAACATGTCTAGAGACAGTGGTCCTCATCCATCAAACTGTGGCAGCAGCAGATCTGATCTCAGATCTGTTTGTTCTCTCAGTTCAACAGGAAACAACTGATCAGGTTCATCTTGGTCACAGCTCTGAGATCAGTCTGACTGCAGCCTGGAAACCATCTAGTGGATGTGCTGCGTCACTGACTGCTGCTGGAGAGAGGCTGGAAACACTCACTGATCTGCTCTCTCCTTCCTTCTTCTCTCTGCAGGTTCTGGCCTGTGTGAAGTAGAGAATGGTCTCAGTGTCCTGCTGATCCTCAGAGGTTGAGGCTGCAGCAGTTTGAGTCTAAAGAGACTCTGACTGGATCATGATGATGACCTCTGACCTCCAAGATTTTCCTCCCGTTTATTTTCTCGTGTCTGTCATTTAGTGTCTGATATTGTTTGTCTCTTTGGATCAATAAAGATCCAATTCAAACTGGGCTCCATTTAGAGGCTTCATGGAGTTTTGATCTGAACTGGATTCAACTGGAAAGTTGATCTTTTTTCTCTCTGATTCATTTTGATCCTGGAACCAGAAATGGTCTGAGAATGGAAACATGGGAATCATTTTCAGTTCAGCTCTGAAGCCATGAAAGACACTTGAAACCTCTTTTCTCTGCTGCTTCTTCCTTCTGCTGACATGAAAATGTTCCTCAAAGCTCCACAGATAAAAAGATGCTTTACTGGAAACTACAGAGAAACTTCAGCTTCCATCAGAGAAACCAGTTTAACCAGTTTAGAACTGGATGTCCTACAGAAACTCTGATCTTAGAGCAGTTTTCAGGAACATGTGGAACCTGGAAAAAAAAAAGATTTTATATATTTTATGTTCATTGTAAAAGCTAAATCTTGAAGTTTTACGTCATCATTGATTCTCAGCTTTAATTTCTCTCAGTTTGTTTTGGTTTTTACTTTTTTAACTCCATATTTCATGTTTTGAGTTTTCTAGAGAACTTCAGGCTCTTTACTGTGATTTTACTGATTTATTCAAACCTCAGAGAATCACTGGGATAATGTGCTGATTGGTTCATGTTTGATTTTCATAATTCTTCTAACGCAATGTGGGTTGCTGGATGTTTAACGACCAAATAAAGTTTTTTTAAAAATCTTTGTGTATTTTTTATGCAGCTGACTGTGTACACATATAATAACTAAACCTTCATTTTAATCCTCCATGCCATTTTTGCTGTATTATAAGTTTTCACATTTAGTTTCACAGCTTAAATTAGTAAAAGCAGAAACATCTCAAGTTGATTTCAGCTTTAAGCTACTAATTTAGCCAGCAGTTTATTTTTGCAGTATTCAGACTGAAGATGTTTTTTTAATAAAACAGATGAGAATCAATCTTTTCAATCAAAACTCGATTAATTAAATCAGCTATTGAATTAGAATAATAACTTGTATAAAACTGCCATTTCTGTCTGGTTAATGGTGCAGCAGATCCTGCAGGGGGCGCTCTGGGGCCTCAGTGTTCAGGTCGGTTACAGTCTCATCTCCCAGACTCCTGAATCTTCTGGTTCCTTCCTGAAATGATTTCCTGCAATAAAATGTTGGCTGGAAATGAGCAGAAAACTGAGAAAAACCTGAAAAAGTTCAAATCTGACCTAAAGTTTTACAGCTCAACTCATACAAAGGAAAACATGAAAATAAAGGTGTTAATTGTCACCTGGAAGGAGGCGGAGCCTCAGCTGGGTCAGGGGTTGGAGCCTCAGGTGTGTCAGCTCTAGTCATGTTTGGATCAGAACCACAGCATTAACAACTAAGCAGGTGTAAGTGAACCAGGGTGTGATATTATTTAAAACAATGTGGTTGCAAGGAAGTAAATTTGGTAAGACTTTATTTGAAGGGGTGCACGTCAAAAGGACATAGAATTCTTTATAAATGTTGTCATGAAATGTCATTTTGTAAATAATGACACTTTTTTTATACAGGGTTTACACTTTTAATTGACTTTTTATGTAATGTTTTAGTGTAAGTGTGCATAAAAATCTCATTATTTACCAAAAAATGGACAAAGTTTACACTTTTACTGTGTGGATTATTGAACAAAACTATCAAGCTGCCCTTAGATCAAATATAACTCGGATTAAATTAATGAATGAAATATAAAATCAGTATTCCTGAATGTAGAAAATGTTTCTGTAAGAATGCAGTTGTGACCTCACACCACTAGGGGCGCTAGCGGCCGCGCTGTTTCTCTTCTCTCTTGGAATAGAAGCAGCGAGCATGTTACCGTGTACAGTGCGCATGCTCACTGAGCATTGTTGTTGTAGTCAGCTGGTGGTTGTCATTCTGGCGAAAAGTGGAGAAAAATATCAAGTGAAACGGAGCAAAAGCCGAACGGATTGAAATATTTTACAGAAACGACAGTAGGTGTCGCTGTTTTCGCTTTATAACTAACAGAGACAGTTCCGAGAAGATGGCGGACAGTGCAGTCATGTTTCTCTGAGCTCCCTAAGAGGTCCCGACTCTAAATTACTTTATGAAGTAAAACTATTAGTAAATATTTGTAAAAATCAGTTCCCAGCTTGACGTATGAAGAAAAGCAATAAGTTTATGCCACCTGCAGTCAAGACTTTGCAGTCTAAAAGTGATCACGACTATTCTGTGCCAATGGAATCAGCTGCAGCTGGCAAACGGGAAAGGGAAGCCAGAACCCTGACCAGAACCCCGACCAGAACCCTGACCAGCACTCCGGAAAAAAATACACACATGGAAAAAAGAACCAAAGGTTCGTCCCAGGATCAAATGAACACTGAGGCTATTTTGAGCGCTATAAGTTCCTTAGGACAGAAATTAGATGACCGCATGGAAGAAGTTGGCATGTAAATGAAGCAGCACAGTGCTATGCTAGCGGCTATTGCTAAATCGGTTCAGCTCAACTCAGAGGAGCTAAACGATTGCAAAAAGAAAATAATAGAATTGAGAAACAAGTGGATACACTCTCCAAAGAGAACATGAAGGAGTCCTGAACAGTGAAAGATTTTGGTTTTATGTTGTTTTTAGATTTCCACAAAGCATTTGATTCGGTGGAACATCAATTTATTGTTAACACGTTGAGACATTTTGGTTTTGGAAATAGTTTTCTTAATATGATTACCATGTTAAACACCAATAGTAACACTTATATATATTATTATATATTAATATTAAGCTGTGTGTCTCTGTCACAGGGCACAAGCCCCAGATTCAAAGTAGAAAGGGGAATCAGACAAGGTTGCAGTATCTCGCCTCTCTTATTTATTTTAGTCACAGAACTACTTGCAATAACAATTAAAAACTCTAATATTGAAGGTCTGGAAATAATTAATCAGAAAATAATCATTAGCTAATTCGCAGATGATACAACCCTCTTCCTAAAAAGCATAGAACAAATTCCTTTAAAGGAAATAGAATTTTTCTCTCAAGCCTCAGGGCTGCAGCTAAATGTAAATAAATGTGAAATTATGAGTATCCATAATAGTTCTAATTCTTCAATTTTCAATATTCCAGTTGAAAATGAAGTTAAATCCACTTAGTAATGTGGATTACTAAGTGTAGAGCTACCAGTGTTAGAAAAAATTTACAAGACAACATTGATAAATGTGGCAAAACCTTAAATATTTGGCTTCAAAGAGACTTGACGTTGTTTGGTAGAACTTTATTAACAAAAACTGAATCCTTATCCAGGCTGACGTTTCCTGCATATTCCTTAGCCGTCCCTCCAAATATCATAAAACAGATTAACAGAATTAATTTTAACTTTATTTGGAAAAACAAGCACCATTACATCAGAAAAAGTGATTTGCTAAAAAAAATTGAGGAAGGTGGTATCAAGGCAATCGATTTTGAAATTATGAAGGGTACTTTAAAAATTAGATGGCTTCAGTCCTTTTTAAAAAACGGTGATCTTATTTGGTTTGTTATACCGTCGTTTGTATTTCAAAAAGTTGGAGGTATTGAGCTGTTATTGAAATGTGATTTTGAATTATCAAAACTCCCTACAACTCTCTAATTTCCACCAACAGGTTTTGTTACAGTGGAAGTTAATGTTTAAATAACTTCAGTCTGTGGAACAACAGAGCCATTCTATGTGTAGAAAATCTATTTTTCTAGAAGATTGGTGGAATAAACAAATCTGGTCAATTACTCATTTACTGGATGGAAATGGTGAAATTCTAAGTTTGGAGGAATTTAACAGGAAGTATGGAGCTGATTGTTCACTAACAATTTATAAGAAAGTTTTACGTAGTATCCCTAATGTCCTCATTCAGTCACTTAAAAACAATTTACCTAATTTCTTTATTCCAAGACTTCATAAGATTCAAATTGAGCATGTGGACATTAGAGATAATAAATGCAATAACAAGTTTTTGAATCAGTATTCTATAAATATTATGTACCCAGGAAGAACAAAAAGCACAGTTCTCTTACAAAATTTTAACAAATCTATGATAGTCAAAATTAGGACAAATTATTTGAAATTCCCAATTCCTCCTAAATATAAAGAATTACATTTTAAAATAATAAATAACATATATCCTTCAAATGAGTTCTTAAGAGAGAGATTTAGGTTTAATGTTGAGAATTGTGGTTTTTGTAAAACTCAATTGGAAACAACTAAACATTTGTTTTATGAATGTAAAGAAGTATTAAACTTATGGGATCAACTTCGAAACTTTCTGTCTTCTAAAACAATAAATGTGGATTTTATTTCCTTACAAAACATTAAATTCGGTTTATCTATCAAAGAAAATTTTTTTGAATTTTTAGTAAATGCTCTAATGATTATAACCTAATATTATATCCATAAATGTCGCTATGCAAAATGCTCCCTCTCATTCTCTGCTCTAAAAAATGATCTTTCCTTTTTTAAAAGATCTCTGAGAAAGATGCAGAATTTAAACGCAATTAAAATGTTTGAGTTAATGGAAGGATTTCAGTTAGGAGTCCCCTCTGATTAAGTTGTTTTATTATTATTATTATTATTTATTATTATTATTTTATCTAATTTTATTTTCTTTTTTTTCATTATTTTAATACTTGTTTTAGCCTTGCATCTAATTGGTTTTGTTAACAGCAGGAGTTGTGATATTAGTTTTTTTTTGTAATGTCTGTTATTGACATGTTGTTTGAGATTGTTATTGTTATTTTTGTATATTCAATAAAAAAAAATAAATAAAAACCTCTGGTTTAGACGCTAATATGCTGAACTTCCGGTCTGAAGGTAGGTGGTTTTTTTGGTCATGTGTACTTAGTATTAAAATGATGCGGAAGCAACACACATCAGAGAATGAAAATGTTGCAATAGGTACTGTATATGTATATATTTTTTCCATTCAATGACTCTATTTAAAAAAAAAAAAATCTGACCATCAGAGAGGTTAAATTCCTGAATTAAAATTTTGTTTTGCTTTCCTTCTGACACAGCAAAAATCTTTCTTGGCATAATGTATGCTGTGAATCATGACCACACCATGCATCTAGCATACAGACTTTTTAATGAACAGAGAATACTTAAAGTAGATTGTTAACGTAAGTTAACCTTTTTACCTGGTGAAGGCTTTTACTAAAAATTTACCAAGTTGACACCATAAATATAACTCCTTGTGCCGGGAGTTATCATAAAAGGGGGCAGTTCAATAAATGTGATTAGCTGAAGGCGGCTGGAAACACTGAAAAACCATCTTCAGCAATCCCTTATTGAAATTCAAAAATTATTTATTGATTCAAAAGGGAAATTAAACTTACCTCATTAATTCAACTTCTTCAAAGAGTTGGGTGTTGGCATTAAAGATCTTTCCTAGCGGTATGTCTGAAATCAAATTTGAAGAAGCCTCTGACTGAAGACACCATTTTTCCAGGACACTCATGAAGCGGATGGTCATGGTTGTCCATAATTTTCTTCATCCTTTTTGCATTATCTCCAAACGTTATACAGTCGACCCCAAAACATAACCAGCATTCTTTATCAGGATTTTGAGCCTTTTTATGTTTCTGGGTCTGATGCTGCTACACCAACAGCTGCCTGCAGAAGAGATGAGACCTTTAAATTGCTCAAAAATTACATTCTCCTCTGCCCCTTCTTGTAGACGGCCTCCCTACTGCAACTGCAGTCTGGTGTTCAGGTGAACACAAGGATATTCATATTCCTCAACCATCTCCACTTCTTCTGCCATGATGGGAACAGTGTTTGAGCTAATCCTGTTCCTCCTGAAATCTACAATCATCACATTTCTTTTGTTCACATTCAAGATGAGACGATTAGAATTATTTTTAAATCAGTTGTGGTTTATCATGTTGTGGCTGAAATTAATTTTCAAACATGTTGCGTTTTGGAACAAATAAGTGTGGTATCAACTTCCAGCCTTTCAAAACCAAAAAACAAAGCACTTTGTAGCTTATTAAAAAATGATGGCATTCATCATTTGATTGGGTCTAAATAAGATGTTTTGTGCAAACCAGAACATTCTAATTAAACCTCAGCTATCGAAGTATGCTGATTCTTTGATACAAATTCACATTTTGAGGCAGGTGCAATATTAAGGGATTCAAAGGTTTTCAAGACCTGCTTAAGGGATTGTTTTAAAAGATCGCGTTCCTGGGTCCGAACTTGTGGTATTTGTTGAAATTCTAGTGCCAAGGTTGCCAGTTGCTTGGATGGCACACTGGATAAAGACTGTGCTTTGGTCCTGATGATTCCTAGTTCAAGACCTGCATGGTGTTAAATTTTCACAAGGAAAACTGACTATGTGGTATTTGTAGAAGTTCGAGCGTGAAGGTTGCCAGTTGCCTGGATGGCACACTGGATGAAGACTGTGCTTTGGTCCGATGATTCTTAGTTCAAGACCTGCATGGCGTTAAATTTTCACAAGGAAAACTGACTATGTGGTATTTGTAGAAGTTCGAGCGTGAAGGTTGCCAGTTGCTTGGATGGCACACTGGATAAAGACTGTGCTTTGGTCCCGATGGTTCTTAGTTCAAGAACTGCATGTTTTTAAAATTTCACAAGGAAAACTGACTATGTGGTATTTGTAGAAGTTCGAGCGTGAAGGTTGCCAGTTGCTTGGATGGCACACTGGATAAAGACTGTGCTTTGGTCCCGATGGTTCTTAGTTCAAGACCTGCATGGTTTTAAAATTTCACAAGGAAAACTGACTATGTGGTATTTGTAGAAGTTCGAGCGTCAAGGTTGCCAGTTGCTTGGATGGCACACTGGATAAAGATTGAGCTTTGGTCCCGATGGTTCTTAGTTCAAGACCTGCATGGTTTTAAAATTTCACAAGGAAAACTGACTATGGGGGGGACGGACACTCTTCTTGTGCCCCCCTCCTCCCCCCCCCCCACTCTTCTTGTCCCCCCCCCTACACTTCTAGTAGTGTCCCCCCCTACGGGGGGGACACTACTAGAAGAGTGTCCCCCTCCCCCCCGTAGGGGGGGAGGGGGACACTCTTCTTGTGGGGGAGGGGGAGGGTGGACACTCTCCTTGTCCCCCCCCCTTACTCTTCTTGTCCCCCCCTTACTCTTCTTGTCCCCCCCTTCTCCTCCTCCTCTCCTCCTCCTCTCCCCCCCCTACTCTTCTTGTCTCCTCCCCTTCTCCTCCTCTCCCCCCCCTTACTCTTCTTGTCTCCTCCCCTTCTCCTCCTCTCCCCCCCCTTACTCTTCCTGTCCCCCCCCTTCTCCTCCTCTCCCCCCCCTTACCCTTCCTGTCCCCCCCTTCTCCTCCTCTCCCCCCCCCACTCTTCTTGTCTCCCCCCCTTCTCCTGTCCCCCCCCCTTACCCCACCCCCTACTCTTCGTCTCCCCCCCTTCTCCTCTCTCCTCCCCCCCCCCCCCTTACCCCCCCCCCCCCTGATTGGAGGGGGGGGAATTACCTGTTCATCCTAACAATATTTTGCAGCAAAACCATGCCTTAAGCAGGTCTTGAACTAAGAATCATCGGGACCAAAGCACAGTCTTTATCCAGTGTGCCATCCAAGCAACTGGCAACCTTCACGCTCGAACTTCTACAAATACCACATAGTCAGTTTTCCTTGTGAAATTTTAAAACCATGCTGGTCTTGAACTAAGAACCATCGGGACCAAAGCACAGTCTTTATCCAGTGTGCCATCCAAGCAACTGGCAACCTTGACGCTCGAACTTCTACAAATACCACATAGTTAGTTTTCCTTGTGAAATTTTAAAACCATGCTGGTCTTGAACTAAGAACCATCGGGACCAAAGCACAGTCTTTATCCAGTGTGCCATCCAAGCAACTGGCAACCTTGACGCTCGAACTTCTACAAATACCACATAGTCAGTTTTCCTTGTGAAATTTTAAAACCATGCAGGTCTTGAACTAAGAATCATCGGGACCAAAGGACAGTCTTTATCCAGTGTGCCATCCAAGCACCTGGCAACCTAGACGCTCAAACTTCTACAAATACCACAAATGTGATTCACTGTCATCCTTTGATTTTCTTTCTGGCTGAAATGCTTTTATGGTGATTAACAGCAAGTAAAAAGGTTTTGTATTTTTTCGTAAAGTTTCACTAAACATTGACTTTTTTTTCATCCTGGGTTGTAGAAAAAGATATTAGACTCTTTATGAGGACATTAGTTACAATGCAAATAACACCCAATTTTTACAACAAATGCTTAATGTCACTGACCCACCCGTTACATCTTCATCTCTCCTGAAAATATTTTCCACAATGTTGGGAGTGCAAATTTGAGCATTTCTAATGAAAACATGACTTTTTGCTTGTCCTGTTTACAAAAAAGTTGGGAGAACTCCAACTTTTAAAGGTCGGTGTCTGTCGGAAACAGGACTTGAACCTAGTATTTTTAGGTACTAAGCACATATGTAATCGACTGCGCTATCCAAGTTAGGATAGTTTTGTTCATTAAGTTGCTTTCCACTGGAAAAATTTAAAGTTCTATCCCAGGCTGAAGTATGCTCATACTGCACCATTCCTAAACAACAAATTACCTTTTGTTTTCCCACTTACGTTCACAAAAAGTGGGGAGCATTTGTGTGTACATGTGCTTAAACATTTAAGTTGTAACTATGGTTGAGCACTTATCTTGGAGAAAAGAGTCACTGCTCATTAATACCTTAAGTAGCAAATTTGACAACCACTGCTCTTCTGGTACTTACCACACTCAAAGCAGTCAATGTAATTGCTAAAAAAGACTTGATATTATTATCACAGCAAAGTTGAGAGGCACCATGCTATTCTGCAGTTCATTTTGACATGTATGGCCTGGTTTCTTGGTGACTTAATTTAGATATTAACACATACACATGCTCAGAGTTAGAACAAAACATGCACAGGGTTGTGGGTTGTGTACATATTATGGTTAGCACAAACCTTAGGTTTTTCAACATGAGAAAACATTAAAAAAATATTCTATATGGCAAACGTCTGTGACATTGATTTGTAGATAGATTATTGATGTTGGTAGCGGATCCATCAGCAACATGATGAAGGGCTCCAGCATTGGGTAAGTCGATGGATGGATGCAGCATCTTCAATTCTATGAAACGTCATCGTAAAAAGAAGGTTGGTAAAGCTATATTTGGGTATGATCCCCTGCACCAAGAAAAAAAAAAAACAAGCATTGATTACATACATACATGGAATCAAACTTAACTGAAGAGCGCAGCAGTTTTTTTCTTTGGTGTGAAACAATTAGAAATATTCTCAAACAGCTTTAGTTTTTGTCTTTGGAGAGACAAAACCAGCCAGGCACAGGCATCACCTTATTCTCTCAAGCTGCAGCGTTGGCACCCGAGTTCCCATCCCACCTGCAGCCATGTGACATAAAATATGCTACAGACTCCGATTTTAGCAGTATATTGCTAGTTGCCTGTTTTACATTGCTCGTTCTGCTTACAAAAAGAAGAAATTTATGTTTTTATTTGATCAGAAAGGACCAACTCATTTCGTTATTTCCATCTGATCAGTGCAATGTTCAGATAGCTCCAATTGCACTGTGATATGGCAGCATCTGCAACACAAAAAGTACATCAATCATTTCAATTCTATCACAGATACATTTCAATTGATCCTAGTTAAACAATACAGCAAGGTTAATTTGGCAGATGGTATCGAGTTATTGATTTTCATCATTCACTCCTCCTGGATGAGCACGTAGCAACAGCAGGAAACCGCTTGCATTGAGTTGTTGACTTTAAAGTGGTCCGTCATGCAAGTGGTGACAGTGGAATGGAAAAACTCTCCTTAAACTGGAAGACACCTCCAGCAGAACCCGGCTCAATACAAGCGATGACGACCGACTGGGGATTGGAGCAGATACACACACACGAAAAAACAAACAAACAAAAAAGCAGAACTGATGTTGGATTATTTTTGATGTTCATAAAAAGTTAAGAGCAGAATATGAAGAAGGATTTGCTGATGACAGCATTATCTCAACCAATGTCCTCTTCCAGTACGGCACCACAGCCGAAACTGAATGCCTCATCAGGTGCAGCTTCTGTGGAGAGAAAAATAAATGAACGAAAACAAAAAAAAAGTTAGTTCAATTAACAGCAAATATCTTTTTGTGGTTCTCCTTCTCCTAATAACATGAAGGGGAAAAAAAGACTGAAAATCATATTACAATTTTCAAAGCCAAGCAGAAAAAGAGGACGCAACTTAGAAATATTGCTGGCGCCAAACAGCCACACAGTTGACTGGGTAAGGCTATGATTAAAGGCAACAGTAGAGTTGCCAGAGACCTGGCAAGTCTCACACCGCAGATCCGATGAGGCGACTGACAGGGAGAACCCCTCACCTGGACGAATCAGCGTGGCCGGCTCTGAGCCGAAACCCACCTTCAACCTCAACACCTGCTCCACCAAAGAAAAACAAACAAGCAGCTGCAACCAAAACGGTTCCACCGACCCCGCTCCCAAGGACAGAGCGACCAGCCCGGGCCTCAAAACATTCTGACTCTGTGGGAATCCCACTGATAAACAGATTTTCTGTACTCCAGCCTGAGCCTCTGAGTGAAACCTCGCTTTCAAACATCAACAATGAGGCAAGTCTAACACATCCACCCCCCAAAGCTCCAAAGGACAAAGCGGCTACCAGGAAAACGAAAGGTATGCCAAAAGTGCTTATTGTTGGAGATGAGGCAGTAAATGGAATCAGTCACGTTTGCAATCCCAAGAAAACGAGAGTGATTTTTTTTCCTGGTGACACTGTATCTGATTTAACCCTCCTGTTATGTTCGTTTCTAGGGTACAGCAAAAATGTTCGTGGGTCAATTTGACCCAGGGAGTGTTTAATCATGCAATAGTGTCAGAAACCAAAAAATTCCTCCAAAACATTTTTGTATCTGATTATTAACTCCAATACTAACCATTTCAATCAATATTTGTGCAATGATGTTTTATTATTTCTCAGAAATTAAGGATCAATGACGACAACCTGTTCATTTACTCATTTGGACATAAAAAATGGAATTTTGATTTTTAATGTCCACTGAAAAAAACCTAGACACAAAAAAACAATAATTTCCTTGAAGTTGACCTTTGGTAAATTATTTTATATTATACTTTTTTTTTTTTACCAAAGGGTGATCTTTATAATTGAACTTGAGACACACATACTGTTCTGGGTCAAATTGACCCGCTGATTAAAATCAAGATAAATGAGTCATGCAGAGAGTATTTATGTTTTTCTCCACTTCTGCTGAGTGTCCACTCAGTGTGGGTGGAGTTTGTCCACAGGAACAGAAAAGATTCCCGTCAAAGGTTGTGTGAACACCTGCTTTCTCGCAGTTTCCTAGTGAAGTAAAGAGAATAGTGAGAAAGTGGGCTTGTGTGTGTGTGTTTGCGTGTGTTTGTGTGTGAGTGTGTGTGTGGTGAAATATGGTTCATAACTGCAAGGAAACATATAAAATTGGACATTATAAAATCTTTTTTTGCACTTTAACCTGACTGCCGGGTCAAATTGACCCGAACAGTATCGATGTAAAAAGTAGACCTAGGGTTTGGTACAAATGTGTAAAATGAATAAATTTTCAACTTATGTCTAGAGTGCACCTATTAAGACAAATAGAAAACGTTTCATGCAAAAATAATGCTTCTATTATTTTTTTTTTAATTTGTAAATTTTAAAACGGGTCAATTTGACCCGGAACATAACAGGAGGGTTAACTCGTAAAGTTCTCTCGCTAACCGCTGATCAGCCAGATATTGAGTCCTCAGTTGTGCATGTTGGAGCCAACGATCTGGCAAAGCAGAAATCTGAGATTCTGAAAAAGGACTTTAATATCCTTCTGAAAACTATGGGAAAGTTAAAAATGAAGTTATTTCTCAGTGGTCCAATTCCATCACCTCAATGGGGAGACGAAAAACACTCCAGGCTGGACATGATAAACAAATGGCTGATTAAAAGCTGCTCTGCCAGCTCAGTGATCTTCATCGATAACCTCTGGATCTATTGGCAGCGCTTTCACCTTTTTGGAAGAAGTGGACGCAATCTTAATAAACATGGGATAAAGCTGCTCACTGCAAATCTTTTTCACTTTATCAACAAGGACAGCAACGTGATCATCGCTTCAGAAGAACAGGCTCAAGGATTTCTGACTAGGAAGAAACCTTATCAGGAACAAAAACAAGTTGATACATCGACTGGAGACGGAGCGACTGGTTCCCGTCCTCCTTCTCCCCTCCCTCTCTGCTCACCCTCTCATTCACAGGATTCACAAGATACACATGGAGAAATGTCTTCTGGACCGGAGTTTCTTAAATTTACAGATGGAATGAATCAACAAGTTTTACTTGGGACGTCTCTCCTCAGCGCTCACGTAGCAGACCTCACTTCATTTAAGCCACCTGACTCTAACGTCCCAGAGGATCCATCACTCTGCGTTTCTGAGGTCTGAGGCCGGGGTCCAGACTTTATCTTTACACCCTTCTTGCTCCAGAATGTGTCTGGCCCCCTGGCACTGCAGAACAGGACATTACCTGTCCGGATAACTACAAGAAAATTTACAAGAAACAGAAACATAAAATACAGGGGACATAATTCAAACATCAGACTGATCCCCTTCCTAAAGGAACCTCAGACTGAAGATTTCTTGGCCTCCAAGTCACTTAAACTCTTTTAAATACAAGATCTCTCTGTGCTAAAGCTCTATTAATTAATGATTTCATCACTGAGCATGACATCGATGTTATGTTTCTGACAGAAACATTGTTGAATGATAATAATGAATCGATCGTACTAATTGAATCTGCGCCTCCTAACTACAATTTCTTCAGTGAGAATAGAAAACACAAAAAACGAAAAAACGAGGGTTAGGGTGGCTTCAATATTTAAGAATACCATAAATAGTAGTAAAATCTCTTTGGGTCACTTCACCTCTTTTGAGTATCTTGGAATTGAGGTTAAAGGCCACAAACGAACTTTGACAGTAACTCTATACAAAACTCCAACTTTTATGGAAAATTTCTTTACTGACTTGAATGAACTTCTATCTCTTATATGTATTGATTATGACTGTTTAATAATTGTTGGTGATTTCAACATTCATGTTGACAACCCCCAAGACAGAGGGGCAAAAAAGCTCGCTAATATTTTAGAGGCTTTTGGTCTAACACAACATGTCAAACAAGCAACACACACTCAAGGACACACACTGGACCTGGTTATCAGTAAGGGTGTGAATATTTCCAATCTCTCTGTAACTGATGTCGCATTGTCGGATCACTTCCTGTTATCTTTGAAAGTTCTTTATCTTTTAACCCACTTGGACAAACAGCAACCATCACAAAACGTTCTCTCACTGACAACACAGCAGAAACTTTTAATCAAATTTACTCTTCTTCCTCACCCTTAAGCTGTAATGATGTAGATAAGTTGGTAAATGATTTTCAGTCTAAAGTCTCAGATATTATTGATTCCATTGCCCCAATTAAAATGAAGGTTTTGTCTGGTAAAAAGAAATCTCCATGGAGAAATACACAAACAGTTAGATCTGCAAGACAACTCTGCCGCAGGGCAGAACGAAAATGGCGTAAAACTCAACTCCACGTTCATTGTGACATCTATAAAGAAAGACTACGTAACTATCATTTAACACTAAAACATGCAAGAGAGGCTTTCTTTGCAGATGTCATAAACAAAAACATTAACAATGCTCGAGCTTTATTTGCAACAGTTGACAGAATCACAAACCCTCCTGTGACGTTACCGCCTGAATTCCAATGTATTGCCGCCTGCAACCAGTTTTCCAGCTTCTTTTCAGAGAAAATTAAAAAAATCAGAGGATTAATCTGTACATCCACTATAAAGTCAGTACCAATGCTGTGACCAAATAAAACAAATACAGGAAAAATGACCCAATTTCAACTACTTAATTATAAAACCCTACAGGAAATTATAAGTAAACTAAGCTCCAGTTCCTGCTGTCTGGATGTTTTACCCTCACATTTCTTTAAGAAAGTCCTTCCTGTTATTGCTGCTGATCTGATCCAAATAGTAAACTCATCGCTCTCATCAGGCGTTTTCCCCCAGGCTTTGAAAACAGCAGTAATCAAACCACTGATAAAAAAGAACAATCTGGACAAATCACTAATGCAGAATTACAGGCCGACCTTTGACCTCCCATTCATCAGCAAAGTTATTGAAAAAGCTGTGTGTAAACAATTAACTAGCTTCCTAACTATAACCAATGTCATGTTCCGGGGTCTTTTAGCTCCTTTGTGGAGTTTTTGTGCATGCACTCGTTTTTCTCCACCACTAGATGGCGCCTTTACCATTCCGTCGGAGGGCGTGGATGACGTCATCCCACACCTGATGCGAGTTTTGGCTCATCAGCGAGATGTTCAAGAGGAGCTGACTGCCAGTCCTTCGGCGCCTGAGTGTTAGCCAGTCACGGTACCTCTGAGCCCCTAGAAGCTTGCTTCTGGTTTGCCTTGTTGATCTGCTCCTAGTGAAAGTTTTCTTTGTTGTGTAGTGGTATAGAAATATACATATTCCTATACAAATAGTTTCCAGGTGTGACGCTCCGGTTGGGTAAAGTGGGCGGGGTATATAAGCGGCCGCTGTGCCCAGTCAGACATGTGTCTTCCTCATCATCCACTGTGTGGCCCGCGTCTCTTGGGTTCCGGCGGTAAAAAAAAGGCAACATATCGCCAAGTGTGGTGCATGCTGCTTTGATTCCCTGGTGGTAGGTTTCCTCTCTCCCTGCACTATTGCTGATCTTTGTTAGAAAATCTAAATTTAAGTATGATTGTAGGTGAAACGCTATTGTGCTGCTCTCCTCTGCTTCCTCGTTCAGCGAGTGTGTGTGTGCGTTTTGCCTGGATTGACAGGTAAATAATTAACGCTCATTGTAAGCTCCAGTTTGTTGCAGTTCTGTCTAAAATGATTAACTTTCATAGGTCTCCCCATATTCGAACCATTGCTGCTCTTTTGGATCCCGGATTTTGCACGTCATCAGTCAAACTCGGACTGTGGTGGCGCCTACACGCCTTCATTGAAGCGGTGTTTGGGGTGTGGCATCGGCGCGCCGAGCTCGCCTCCTGCTGTGGCGTGACCAGAGCCACACCGGATCTTAATCTTCAACTTGGATTTTCTATTTTTTTCTTTATTAGTTTCCAGCCCTTCGGTTCCTTTAGATAATTGTTTATTTCTTTGGGCTGATATTGTTTTTCTTTTGTTGTATTAAGTTTAAGGTTGTTGTATTTGTTAACTGTTTTTCTTTTGTTTGCAGTTGCTGAGGTCCGGTGGCGGTGCTGGTGTGGTGACGGTGTCTCCCTCTTTTGTGTGCCGTGATTCCTGAGTTTGGGTTGTCTCACTGCGTCTGGTGCTTTTACGGTTTTTTTGTTTGCTGTGTTTGGTGGATGCCGTCCCTATAGTGGCCCCTTCTGCCGGTGACCTCAGCTACTGTTGTTTCTTCTCTTTCCTTAGTTTTTTTGTTGTAAAGAACTGGTTTTAAAAAGAGTTTTTAAAGAATTTAATAAATAGCTGTTTGTATATTTGAAATTGCCTCAGATGTTTCAATTTATGCATAACCGAACCTGTGTGCTTTAAAAAAAAGAAGAGGTAATATTCTCTGGGTGAAATTCCCAGGGTGGCGCTGTGGAACAACCTAATTGGGTTCAGAAATTTAAATTGCCCAATATTCCTGATTTCAACCTAGTCTCGCCACAGTTGCTTCTCCTGCCTCCAGGTGTTTCCTCCTGGCTCCTCTACAACCGCTGATCCTGAGCCTACCTGTCCGCCCTCCGACGTACTCCCTTTGCCTCCTGGATCCCCGCTGTCAGACAAGACGACCACCTGGAACCTCTGAGAACTAAAACCCCGGACGCTGCAGTTACCCTCTCACTTCTCTAACCTGCCGATCACAAGTAAGATCTGCCCCTTCACTCTTAACGTTGTCATTTCCTACAAACCTGAACTCATCACCTCCCTCTGCCTCTCTAGTGAACTGTTGTTCCCTGAACCAGCCTCTCTCCCTGGACCCGACCCGAGCCAACTATTCCTGCCAGCAGTGTTTTCAATAAATGTATCTTTATTTTCACATTGCTCTCCTGTGTGATGTTCTGCATGTGGGCTTGAAAAACGCACCCATCATGACAACCAACCTCTTTGACTCCTTCCAGTCTGGTTTCCATGGTTACCACAGCACAGAGACCGCCCTCGTAAAAGTGTTCAATGACATCCATATAAATACGGACTGTGGCAGAACCACAGTGCTGGTTCTGTTGGACCTCAGTGCAGCTTTTGACACTGTTGACCATGACATATTACTGAATAGACTGGAGAGTTGGGTCGGACTCTCCGGTCCAGTGCTTAACTGGTTTGAATCCTACATAAAGAACAGGGATTTCTTGGTTTCAATTGAAAACTTTTCATCAAAGAGGTCAAAGGTCACATGTGGGGTACCCCAAGGTTCAATCCTAGGACCCCTTTTATTCAATATTTATATGCTCCCACTAGCTCAGGTTATAACAGGAAATATTAGCTACCATAACTATGCAGATGACACACAGCTCTACATTACGATGCCACCAGGTGACCTTTGACCCCATCCAATCACTGAACAGATGCTTAGAACAGATAAATGTGTGGATGTGCCAAAACTTTCTCCAGCTGAACAGAAACAAAACTGAAGTTATTTTTGGACCTAAAGAGGAACGATCTAGAGTCATAGATGTAGAGTTATAGATCTAGAGTCAATGCACAGCTTCAGTTATTACAACTGAAAACCAGCGATCAGCCCGAAACCTGGGAGTAGTGATGGACTCTGACCTGAACCTCCAGAGCCACATAAAGACAGTTACAAAGTCGGCCTTCTATCACCTGAAGAACATTTCCAGGATTAAAGGACTAATGTCTCAGCCAGATCTAGAGAAACTCATCCATGCGTTTATCTTCAGTCGTATTGATTATTGCAACAGCGTCTTCACAGGTCTGTCCAACAAATCAAACAGCTGCAGCTGATCCAGAATGCTGCTGCTGGCGTTCTCACTAAAACCAGGAAGATAGAGCACATAACACCAGTTTTAAAGTCCCTCCACTGGCTCCCTGTAGCTCAAAGAATAGACTTTAAAATACTGTTGCTAGTTTATAAATCACGGAACGGCTCAGCACCACAATACATTAAAGATCTGCTGTTATTGTATCAACCTTCCAGACCTCTCAGGTCTTCCGGTTCTGGTTCTGCTCTGCATCCCCAGAACCAAACGAGAAGCAGCTTTCAGTATCTATGCACCACAAATTTGGAACAAACTTCCAGAAAACTGTAAAACAGCTGAAACACTGACTTCTTTTAAATCTCAACTGAAAACCTACCTGTTTAGAACTGTATTTGAAATGTAATCAATTACAAATTTATTGATGTAACTTGACTTCTATATTGCATTGTGATTCTGTGTTTGTAATGATGTAAAGCACTTTGAACTAATCTAACTCTAATCTAAAATTCCATTTTTTATGTCCAAATGAGTAAATGAGCAGGTTGTCGTCATTGATCCTTAATTTCTGAGAAATAATAAAACATCATTGCACAAATATTGATTGAAATGGTTAGTATTGGAGTTAATAATCAGATACAAAAATGTTTTGGAGGAATTTTTTGGTTTCTGACACTATTGCATGATTAAACACTCCCTGGGTCAAATTGACCCACGAACATTTTTGCTGTACCCTAGAAACGAACATAACAGGAGGGTTAAAGGAATTAAATTAATAGTCTTCAAAATTAACACTGATTTGCACTGTTCTTTTTAAGTTTTGATTAAAATAAACTTAATATATGAATTTAAAAGAATAAACATTCTCCAGCAAAGAACTGTCACTATCTCGAGGAATGAAAGATGAAGTTTAGCTTCCTTTTAGATCTGCAGTGGTGACTAAGGGTTTGCATACTGTTCCTCTTGGGGGAAACGATGCATACACACACACTCTTGACCTAAATTTACTGCTGACCACAACACTTCTTCCTATACATACCAAAGGCCTACATAAATGCAAACCAACACCAAATAATTTGCAGCATTACTGGTATAGTGGAACAGTCAACCTGTCTAGAAAAAATGCTTTCAATTGTCTTGTTAAGACAATTGATAGCGGATATGAATAGATAGGTTGGGTCTTTATCTTAAGGAATGTGTGCCAATGGAAAACAGCTGAAACTGTAAAAGTCGCTGCTCTTTTTGGGTGTTCCTACTCTGTAGTGATATGTTTTTCACAAAAGGGATCCACAGAAACAATGGCATATAAGCAATAAAGTGATTGTTGGCAAAGTGAAGGCTGGTTTGCATAGCAAAAGACCAGTTAGAAGACACCTGATGACCCCTGTCTATTGGCAAACAACAATGGACACATGAGCATAGCAAAAAACAGCAATCAAAGAAAGCATCCTGGGTTTTTGAGTCACGTTGATCTGGTGGGTGTGCATTACACTCTGCACTACGGAGAGAAGGTCAGCTGGTGGGGGCAGTGCAATGGTTTAGGAAATGTTTTTTGCTGAGACATCTATAGTCCTACCAGTCACAAAGACGCTACTTTGACTTGTACCACCTACCAACATGTTGGAGAACCATTCAGACACTTTAAACATTGATTCCCTGATGGCAGTCAAAGAAGTATACAAAGTTCAATTCAGTCTTCATCTTCAATTCAGCGTGCGGTGTAAATCGTTTTTCTTGCTTGCACGGTAGATGTTTTCTGCATTATTGTAGCTAATGCTTATTAAGTTAAGTTATGAGAAGAAACATAAGAAATATGAACTTTTCTGAGATTAGCAAATGACTGCAATGAAACAGAGTGAGAAATTTAAAGGGGTATGAATACGTTTCATTCATTAGTTCACCAGGGACTTTGATTTTCCTCATTAAAACAAAATCAGAGTAAAGGAAAAACATGGATATTTGAAATGTCCGTGATTGTATTCAGTGACTCAAATATAAAATACATAAAACAACTTTCCTAGCAAGTTGGCAAACAGCTGTGGAAATTATTGCTGTGATTCAACCAACAATTTTATGATTTTCTAATGAGCAAACATTTAAAACCGGAAAGACTCAGAAATGGAGCGATGGTCAGAAAGAGGTCAAGTTTTCCATATTAAAGAAAGTCCATAAAGTAACGCATTTGATCCAAAATGTCTGATTCAATCTGGATTTTCTACTGATAAAAGCCCAGAGAAATCCTCTCTGATCAATAAATTATAGACTTCATATTGAAATATTTTCCATCCACCAATCAGAAACCCAGATATCTCAGCCGGGCCACAAACACTCAGGACCTACTGGTACCAGTTTGACTCCAAACTGGGAGCAAACTCAGCTTGTTGTCTGGGTTACAGATGAAAACTCAGAGAAAATCAGAGTTCCTGATTGAAACCAGGTGCTGCAGCTCTGCATCATAACCAAAACCAGAACCAGAACCAGAACCAGGCCCAGTTCTGGTTCTGGTTCTGTCCAGCAGCTCAAAGAGAGAAAACCCAGTCAGGACTGGAAACCAGAAGAATGTGGAGTTAAAACTCACCTGATCAGATCTTTGCTTCTCCTTCTGTTCACACAAACCGAGTCGGAACGAACTGGACCCGATTCTCCAGAACTTGAACCGGACCCACCTGAGGCTCCGCCCCCTCTCACAGCAGAGGTGTGTTGCTAATGAGAAGAATCCTGTCTGATCATCACTACCAGGAAATAAATGGAAAATAACAACCAGTTCACATTTCAGTGTAAAGATTATTTATGTTTAAACATTTCAAGATTTTTTTTCCATTACTATTTCATTAAATTAATAAAGATTTTCAAGTTGATCAGATTCAGTTTTATCTATAAAGACTTTTATAAAATAGCCAAAGCTGCACCAAGTTTCTGCTCAGCAACACAATAAACCACTAATAATAGTTTCTGCTTGTTCTAATCCTCAGCGCTCACGTAGCAGAGCTCACTTCATTTAAGCCTCCTGCCTCTGACTCCCCAGAGGATCCATCACTCTGCGTCTCTGAGGTCTGAGTCCGGGTCCAGAAAATTATCTTTACACCCGTCTGGCCCCCCGGCACTGCAGAACAGGACATTACCTTTCCAGATCGCTACAAAAACATTTACAAAAAAACAGAAATATAAAATACAGCGGACCTAATTCAAACCTAATTCAACATTTATAAAGAATCCTATGTTCTTTTTACATGCACCCCTTCAAATAAAGTCTTACCAAATTTACTTCCTTGCAACCACATTGTTTTAAAATAATATCACACTTGTACAAGTACCATTAAGCGGATTTTGCTTACAAAATTATGATAACAGGTAACGAGCTGGACTCGAACACAGGATTCATGCGTCCAAAGCACAGACACTATCCATTGTGCCATCCAAGCAACTGAAAACTGATCGATTCGAACTTGTACAAGTACCACTAAGCTGGTTTTGCTTACAAAATTATGATAACAGGTAACGAGTGGACCCCAGGGTCACTCACTCAAGCTAGGCAGAGAGAGAGGTGACCCTCACTCAACTCCAAGTAGGGGGAGAGACCCCCAGGGTCACTAAAAGGGGAACCAACACTCACTCACTCACTCTGTGCAGGCACGAGTCTTGAACCCGGGTTAACTGGGCCACATGCAAAGACTCAAACCACTGTGCCACCAGAGAGCCCAACACATGCATCGCTCAAACGTCTACAAATACTATGCTGCTTGACATAAGATCCAAAAGAAAAACAATGCAGTGACCTGGACTCGAACCCAGGATGTACGTGTCCAAAGCACAGACAATATCCATTGTGCCAACCAAGCAATTGGCAACTTATGCATTCAGACTTCTACAAATACCACCACATAGGTTTGGCTTAAGAAAAAGTCTGATACCAGGTAATAAGCTGGACTCGAACCCAGGATGCACGTGTCCAAAGCACAGACGCTATCCATTGTGCCAACCAAGCAATTGACAATTAATGCATTAAAACTTCTACAAATACCACTACATAGGTTTGGCTTAAAAAAATTCAGATACCAGGTAATAAGCTGGACTCAAACCCAGGATGCATGTGCCCAAAACACAGACTCTATCCATAGTGCCAACCAAGCAACTGACAACTCATCGATTCAAACTTGTACAAATACCGCTACGTAGGTTTTGCTTGGACTTGAATCCAGGGTCAATGTTTTTCAAAGCATAGACACAAACCACAGTTCCAAACAAGCAACCGATTTCTTACGTGATTGAACTTGTACAAATATAACAAAGTAGGGTTTCATATAAAAGTTTAACACCATGCCAGGGCCTCTTCATGTCTGGAAGACCACAGGATTTTTATTCCATCTCCATGGGGATTTCCCATCACCCATTGCTTCCTCTAAAAGAATATGGCTATTCTATTCGTCCGGTGAATAAAAATCTATTTCAGATGGAGTTTCCTATTAAAACAATCATATAGAACATCAGGTAATTCTTTTCATTTTTAATCAAGAAATTAATAAAATCTTTATCAACATTAGACCACACGCCTTTGACAACAATAAATACTGTAGGATTATTTGTTTTGGACAGAAACTCAGGAGGCTCCTTTACCTTGTTCATTAGGCTGAAGAAGTTGATCCGGAGTCAAGTGAAGGCTGGAAACTTCGCTGTGTGAAGAAAGCAATGTTCATAGTATGGTTTTATTTTCGTCTGAAACAACACTTTGTCTTTTCTAGCTGTCATGAGAACTCAAAGCGGAAAACAAGAGCCGCATTTGCGTTGTGAAGTCAGCGCGGCAGGTGCAAAGAGCCCACTGTAATGAACAAAGATGATTTTCTTTTTGGTCCTCTACCGCCCTCTTGCGGTCGCAGCTGATAATGATCCATTTAGCAAGCAAATGCTAAGATGACGTTCGGCGTCCAAACAACAATGACAAGAATCATGGATGAAAAAGCCACATTTCAGCACAAGTTTTAAACATTATTCAATACACAACTTATTGTTTCTATATTCTGTTTCACATCTTTCAGAAAGTAACCGATAATAATAACTATAATAATAACAGGTAATAATAAGGTCTAGCTCAGGGGTCGGCAACCTTTTCTACTCAAAGAGCCATTTGGGACCGCCTCCCAATAAAAAGAAAGCACTTGGAGCCACAACCCATTTTGACGTCATATATATAAAACCTATATGCCATGTACAAAAACCGATACTATGTTTCCGTAAGTAGGAAAGAAATAAAAATAGATCCAAACTATTTGGACTATTTCTGAATTATTATCGCGGGTAATAAATCATCTGACAGTTTTGATTGTGTCTCTGTTGTGTTCGTAGTCTGAATGGTTTAAAGAGCTGCTTTCAGTGCCGCTCCATCTTCGCCTTAACAGACATAAACATGCAGTAAAAAAATTGATTTTCTATCAGTGTTTTGCACCAAACAGTTTTTACTATTAAGTTTTTATTATTAAAAACACGACAAACTAATGATGGTAAAGGGCCGCACTGGGTTAACTCGGGGAATCTCATCTGTCTGTGTATCAATCAACTCCAAACCTTTTCTTTGTTCTGTCACAATTATCGATTTATTCCATTTTGATGATTATCTGAAGTTGCTCCAAACTTTGCAAGGACTGACCGCTCACCGCTTCCTAATACACACAAAGCCAGTATCCTTCCCATTCATACCTGGTGACGTCACTCCCACGTCGACACACCTAAGTGTCAAAGCCTCCTGCTCCTGTCATATCAATAATTACTTATTTCATTCATATGGCTCTTACAGAGCCTCAGTGAAAACTTGTTTATTATTATTAACTGTTTGGTGCAAAACACTGATTGAAAATCGATTTATTTTTTACTGCATGTTTATGTCTGTTAAGGCGAAGATGGAGCGGCACTGAAAGCAGCTCTTTAAACCATTCAGATACGAACACAACAGAGACACAATCAAAACTGTCAGATTATTTATTACCCGCGATAATAACTCAGAAATAGTCCAAATTAGGATGTATTTTTATTTCTTTCTTACGGAAGGTTTCTGTTTATATCGTAGGTTTGTGGTGCCTTTCTATCCTAAAGAAAGATATAAAACTTCAGATATTTCACAAAAAGATTCTAACATTCATGGAAAAACCTCACATAACCTTATATTGAAGCAGAAAATACGGCGCCCACCGTAAGAAAGGCTTGCAGTGTTCAATTATGCTGCATAACTGACCAGTACAGTATTGCGAGGGAACGCAATAGAAAAAAATCCCCATGTCCCCTAGGGGCCTCCGTACGCTTCAGCCTTTCGCATCAGCTCCGAAACGGCCTTTTTTCTCTCCTCTCCCTCGGGATATTTTTTTAGCAAAGACAGAGCGTTTGCTCTTGAAATGTTTTTCAACATTTGACTTCTTGTTGTTTGCCAGTCTTTCGCCACATATTAAGCAGAAGGTGAACCAGTTTCATCAGCGGTGAAAGCAAAATGATCTGTCCACGTAGCATTAAATGTTCTGCCATCTTCAGAATGTTTCCTTTTCTTGGATTTATTCATGATGTATCTTCCAGGCAAGGATCAAAATAAATCAATAAATCAGTGCACTAAAAAAATGCGGTCTGCCAGACATGTGGGGTTCGCCAGGAATGCCTGTCGCACATCGGCGGACATGACGTATATTTTGGGTGCTAAAAATGTTCAAAACTTTTGTTTTAATGTTACAAGTTTACCATAATCTTCAGATTTAGACATTTATTTAAAAATGATTTTAATTTATAATTTTTTAATGATTTAATTTTAATAAAATATTCTACTTCCCAAAGTCACTGGGAGCCACAACAAAAGGATGAAAGAGCCACACGTGGCTCCGGAGCCATTGGTTGCCGACCCCTGGTCTAGCTAAACGCCTTTTAAAATCTGTTGGTTTTAACATGAACTGACCTGTAGGAGACACACACACACACACACACACAAAGAAACACACTGACCTGCTCACAGAAATGTTAGAATAAAGTGCAGTAAAGTGTTCCGTTCACATTACTGAACCCTGACTTCCTGAAGAAACTCAGAGTTTGTTGAATCTCACTTCTGTTCTGCAATGTTTTTTGTTCTTCAGAAACTTTTCGCGTCTGGAGAAGCCGCTGAAGCTCCATCAGAACCCAAACTGCAGCGAGTTCAGATCTGAACCAGAACCTGGACTCGACTCAAACCAGCCGACACGCTCCCGCTGGAAACCTCGCCCTCCATGTCTGCTGGTGGCGCATTCATGTTTCGCTGGTAAACGCCAGACTCTCTGACAAGATGAAGAATTTCTCCAGAAACCTCCAGGATTCCCTGAACTCGTTTGTCCAGACCAGAACTTTGTCATGTTGACACAGAGTGCTGCATTAGACACCGGACTGATAAAACGCTGTGTTTTTAAATCAATCAGATTAATGTGTTTCTGCTCCACTTGGGGCTATATATTTACACTTTTAAAACTTGTTGGGAGTTTTTCAGTTCTTACAGCATCAACTCAGAAGCTGAGTTGATGCTTCTGAGTACGATTCGCATATTTAAAAGCGAATCGTGTCGAATTTCCAGCACCAGGCTCACTTATAGAAGTGAGGATTTTTCTGTCCTAATTTGAAAATGACATGAGAAAAAAACTGGGAACAAAAACAAGATTTAAAAAAAACACAGAAGGTGCAAAAAACCTGCAGCAGCCTCATCTTGTTGATGTCAGCTAATGACGTCATCGTTTACAATAACAAATAGCCCATAAAAGCATCACTTGGACCCAGAATCTACCTGTCTTTTGTCAGTATATCAAGGAGAAATCTGCCACGAGGGAAAAGACGGGACGAAGCGGATGTCTTCAAAATAAAACCACCAAAAAGGAAAATAGAACTATCGCTGGGAGACGTGTGTTTGTACTTGTTAGCTTCAATAATTTACCTGAAATAGCCAGTATAAAATATTTAAAAAAATATGCACAGACTCGAATGTAATTTTATTATTTTTTTCCCTTTTTATATCTAAAATAAAAACATAAAATCACCATCAAAGGTCTAAAATGTCTTGTTTCTCCGACTGTTAAGGTCGGATGGTGGAAAGCACAAATTATTATTATTATTATTATTATTATTATTATTATTATTATTAACTATGGCAAGTTGTCCAAATCCAGATTATCTTAATGGCGGATTTTTTAAAAAAAATTACACTTGACTTTTTTTCTCAACGTTTTTTTTATTATTATTATTCTGAATTATGTGGTGGAGGGGCTGAATGTTGTTAGTGAAACTGCATCCAAAAATCTGGCCAAACAAAAGTAGCAAATCTAGCTATAGTCAGCAAGTAAGCTCTAGATTGGTTTGGAAAGCTTTATCTGCCTTTCCGCATATACTCGGGTTATATGATAGTCTTAAACATTTAGGTGAGGGAATTAAAGCAAAAATAAAAACACGAAAAAACATTTGCCTCACATATTTCTTCTATTTTATTTTGAAACTCGTATCCGGAAGAGGTTTCTCACCTTGTGTCTGACTTCCCTCCTGCCTCTCCGCGGTGTAAACTCAGCAGGGGGACAGTGCAAGTACACCTCGCTGCAGCAAACAGAATCAAGTACACCTCGCTGCAGCAAACAGAATCAAGTACACCTCGCTGCAGCAAACAGAATGGGGCGGGGACGGACCACTGTCAGTCTCATACCTTATATGGAAATGGGACTATTTCATTCCGGAAATGAAGGGGGCGCTAGTGACACTATTTCCTGTACCGACCGTGTTATAATAATTATACTAATAATAACGTATTTTATTTGACAACGCCTTTTAAAACACCCAAGAAGACTTTCAACATTAAAAATACAAATTAAATAGTAAAGAAATGGCTACAAAACGTGATATGTCACGTGGTATGTCTGTCACGTGGTAAGTCACTTTTTTATTTCCAAATCTTTATTAAATCTTTATTTAAAATTATATTAGTAACAAACAATCTAGAATAAGCAACAATAAGGAAACATTATGGAGATGTATTTATCTATCCTTACACCCAATCTATCTCAAACAAAAGTAATAAAACATAAATCAAATCAATATTTTGGAGACAAATGTACATTACATTAAGAGCACATTTATCCATCCATTAATTATCATGAATTATCCCTATAGTGGGTCATGAGGGCTGCTGACCCTGGACAGATCGCCAGTCCATCGCAGATTAAGAAAACAGATATAAACAAATGAAGTTCAAATAATATATTTTGATGTTGTGAATGGTACTCTTAAAATAAATAAGTTACAATCTAAACTATAATAGCCTCTGGCTTATTAAATAAGAACTAGATGGAAAAGAGGTTTGGTCTGTAAAACATTTAGTCAACAATTTTGGCCAACTTAGTACGTCCATTCACAGCGCACTTTTGTTGTTTATTTGCCAAATATTTTTCTTATTATTCACATTGTGAATATAATTTACAAACAAACCAAAGGACTTTTGAACTTCTAACAAGTGCCATTCAGAAAACTAGAATATTTTTGGTAGCAGGTGACCTGGCTCAGCTATTATCATTGTTTACCATAATGTCTCATTGGAAACGTTTGCTATAAGGACTCCAGTTCAACCAGTAAACTGATTGGTGTCCCACTATTCCATTTAGAAATCCCATATCAATTCTACCAATTGCAATCAATTCATAAAATAAAGCCCTTAAATATCCAATTGTTGCAAAACCCAAAGAGATTCATTTAAAACTTTAAATGTAGCTTCAGCCTGGAAAGACTCACACAGAAAGAAAGTAGGTTTTATAAAGTTTATTTGACAAGAAATAATCTTTGGCGCTCGGACCCCGGCAGTAGACACTGCGCTGGTAACTGCCAGAGAGAATGATCTTTGTTCTATATGAAAACCTTTTTGAATAAAGTCACTGGTTACATAAATTAAACCAGTGTGTAAATTCTAACTATAACTGTCTTCATCTCACCTGCTCAGCCAATCACCTGATCAGGTGTCTCCATCCCAGTCTAACAGCGCCGGGCTCATCTCCTCCACCCTTCATAAAGTCCGGCTTGATGTATGTGCTTGCTTTATTACAAAAAAAGCCCAAGTTGATTCTGACTGTTAAAACATAAACAACTTGGCTGTATGTCAGGTTTGTAAAGAAAATTTGTATTGATTCCAGTAATTGTTCAAAATGTATAGGAAACACAGTATATTGCAAGTTATTAGATTTGCTTGCATTTAAAATTTTTAAAACAAGGTTATCCTATTGTTAAACAACGCTGTTAGAATATATTTACAACTACTTTATTGGTTCTACTTTCTCCAACAAATTACAGCCACAATGTAACTTTGTGTGGAAACGGCACCATTTCTATGAAAACTAAATTATGTAAATCAACTGAGCTACAACAAAAGGAACATTCAAAAATGTAAATAATATTGAAAGAACACATTATTAAAAAGGATGACTGCACAAGTCAAAAGGTAAATGTGCTTTATCAGAAATTATTTAAAATGGCATGTCACAAAAAAAACAAACAATGTGTGACAACTGAAATGTGTGACAGATTGTGGAAAGCAACTTATATTCTCTTAGAATTCAGTATTGGCACTCAGGGCAAAGTCCAGGTCAGCCATCACAGTAGTAACCAGGGTACTCTCCTCGTCTTCCATTGCCGGTGAAGCCCACGCAGTCTTTATATTGCCGGTTGCAGGAGGAACATGTTACAACCGCAAAAGGAATCCGGTTTTCTGCCTTGAATGTTTTTGAAAATTTGCCCCAGTTGATCTCACCTGTTAATGAAAAATCGATTTCATGTAGTTAAAATCTAATTTCGCATGTTTTGGGTGAAAAAAGTCAAAGGTCCTTACCATCCAGCCAAGCAAAGTGAGTCTTCTTCCTGAAAACAGGGTCAGACACAATGGCTTGAAAGGTCTTGCATGTCAATGCCAAGGTGAGGTAAGCTGAGTCTCCCTGTGCTGGTATCACCTCCTGGAGAACAGCGTCAAGAACATTCAAAGGCATCTGAAAATAAAACAAACAAACAAACAAAACAAAAAACCTGGTGCATTGCAAGACTGTCATACCGGAAGAATGGCTATGACACATATGATTATGACTAAATCTTACCTGTAAGATTGGTGGTATCCTTTGTACCTGCATGGTGAAGAGCATTAAACAATAATTAACACTTTATATCTCTCAGTATATTATCCTTTCCATCTCTAATGGTATAAAAAATGCTGTCCAAATAATGAATTACAATAATTATTTTTTTAAACCATTTAGGGTTTTAGTCTCATTTGCACATAAAGATATACAAATCAAAATTACTAGTTATGTGTAAATTTTAAAAATTAACCTCATTTTGTGCCTCGGCTGTTTTGGCATAGGTGTGGTCATCAGCACACAGAGTCTGTAAAAATACAGATATTTTCTAAGTGAAAGATGAATGCAAATCCAAATAACATCAAAACCATCCATCATGGCTCAAAGTAAAGTGAGTTTAAAGGATTTGTAAAATCATTTTTATTTGACATTTTATCAACTTTGTTAGGAACTTTCTTGTGTCTGAATAGAAGTTGATTGGATCATGAAAATAACTGTTTGAAATGCATCACTTTGTGTAAAAAGTCATGCATAAGAGTTTGAGTTTTGTAAGATATTCGGTGACATAACACTTAATAAACGTAAACATGCGGCAAGTAGTTTTTTGGGGGTTTTTTTTAACCTTTGTCAAACAGCAGAGGGCGCTGCTGCATTCATATTTTCTCAATGGGTGTAATTCATATTCCTTTATTTAATCAGGTAAACCCCGTTGAGATCTAGATCTCATTTTCAAGAGGGACCTGAGCAAAAAATTTGCAATACATAGCAACCTGGTTACAAGATAAAAACAATTAATACATATGCACAAGTATAAAACAATGAAAACAATGACACTGTTTCATAGAAACTTGTTGCCTATCTTTAATTTTTTTTAATGTCTCTTCTCTACCGGAAAACAAGCCATTTAAAGGTGGGATGTTCTCACAATCTGTGAAAAATAAAAATGAATAAAAACCAGAAAATCCTGGGAGTTTGTCTTTGAATGTGAAGATTCGACATGAAGATGACAGAAAAAGAGCTACAGAAAATAAAACAATTAAAATCTGTATTGCTTTAAATGAACCCTTAGCTTTTTCTTTACCTTGAATATGTTTATCTGTATTTGTTTTTTCTTGAGGCAGAACAAATGAGGCATAACTCTGTCGTTATACAGTGTGTCTGCGAATAAAGTTTAAAAAAAAACAACATCCGCCCCCCTCTCCCTCCCCTTCACCCAACAGACTTCTTGTGGCTTTGACGTGAAGCTGTGATGTCACTCATCCTGTCTGTGACATCACAGCCGCCTGTCTTTGTATTCCCAGGTTCCACAGAGAAATTCATTTGCAGACTTCAATCTCAAACAAAACTGAACGATGGCGCGACGAAATGAATTGCTGGAGAACGTGGAAAGTTTGGAGAAGAGCTGCCGGAAGCTTACAGGAGAGAACAAGAAGCTTCAGAAAACTGTCGAAAATCTGAGGCTGAAGATTGAGAGACTGAATGCCAGGAAAAAAGATACCTGGCAGACAGAGAATGAAAGGCTGGTCAGCAAAAATGATTATTTGAAGCAACAATTCAAGACTTTAAATAGTGAATTGGACGAGGCTAAAGCGACAGTTGAACAATTACAATCAGAAAGCAAAGCCCTGTCAACACATAATAAGAAGGTAAAATGGGGAACAATGGTCGATAAAAAAAACTTTAACAATTCAATGAAGGAGAAATCGCAACAGTTGTACTGGATTGGCAAGGTGAACGAAGAGCTCACTCAAGAAATTGCTGGACTTAAATTGAAGATGGACAAACTTAAAGCCAGGGAAGAAAATTTAAAGGCTGACGAAGAAAAGATGGACCAAACAGAGATTCAGACCCCGGATGAAGAAACTAAAGAAGAGAAATCAAATTTATTTCAGATAATTGGGAGAACGTTCATCAAAATGTACCAATCAGGGACTTTGAGGTATTGGGTGCCACCCTGGATATTTTAATTTCGAAATAAGATTAAATAGCGACCACAAAAGCAGGGCTAGATTCAGATGAAGCTTGAGAGCAGAGGCAGAAATCTGCGGCTTCCAGAGGGAGGAACGGACATCAGAAGACCGTGACCACCGCAGGCTCCTAGGAGTCTCACAGATCCTTTCCAGGACTGTGTCTCCGACCCGCCTGCTGGAAACTATCCGTCGGATAGTCGAACCTCGGATTCAGGAATAGCAGTGTGGTTTTCGTCCTGGTCGTGGAACACTGGACCAGCTCTACACCCTGCAGGGTCCTGGAGGGTGCACGGGAGTTCGCCCAACTAGTCTACATGTGTTTTGTGGACTTGGAGAAGGCGTTCGACCGTGTCCCTCGGGGAGCCCTGTGGGGGGTTCTCCGGGAGTATAGGGTACCGGGCCCTTTGATACGGGCTGTCAGGTCCCTGTATGACCGGTGTCAGAGTCTGGTCCGCATTGCCGGCAGTAAGTCGGGCTCGTTTCCGGTGAGAGTTGGACTCCGCCAGGGCTGAGCTTTGTCACCGATTCTGTTCATCACTTTCATGGACAGAATTTCTAGGCGCAGCCAAGGTGTTGAGGGGATCCGATTTGGTGGCCTTAGGATCTCATCTCTGCTTTTTGCGGACGATGTGATCCTTTTGGCTTCATCAGGCCGTGATCTGCAGCTCTCGCTGGAGCGGTTCGCAGCCGAGTGTGAAGCGGCCGGGATGAGGATCAGTGCCTCCAAATCCGAGGCCATTTTTTTGAGCCGGAAAAGGGTAGAGTGCCTTCTCCGGGTCAGGGGGTTTGTCCTGCCCCAAGTGGAGGAGTTCAAGTATCTCGGGATCTTGTTCACGAATGGGGGAAGAAGGGAGCGGGAGGTCGACAGGCGGATTGGCGCAGCGTCTGCAGTCAAGCGGGCGCTGTACCGGTCCGTCGTGGTGAAGAGAGAGCTGAGCCAAAAAGCGAAGCTCTCGATTTACCGGTCGATCTACGTTCCCACCCTCATCTATGGTCATGAGCTTTGGGTCGTGACCGAAAGAACGAGATCGCGGATACAAGCGGCAGAAATGGGTTTTCTCCGTAGGGTGTCTGGGCTCTCCCTTAGAGACAGGGTGAGAAGCTCAGTCATCCGGGAGGGACTCAGAGTAGAGCCGCTGCTCCTTCACATTGAGAGGAGCCAGTTGAGGCTCGGGCATCTGGTCAGGATGCCTCCTGGACGCCTCCCTGGTGAGGTGCTCCGGGCACGTCCCACCGGGAGGAGGCCCCGGAGAAGACCCAGGACACGCTGGAGGGACTATGTCTCTCAGCTGGCCTGGGAACGCCTCGGGATTCCCCCGGAGGAGCTGGAAGAAGTGGCCGGGGAGAGGGAAGTCTGGGCCTCCCTTCTGAAGCTGCTACCCCCGCGACCCGACCCCGGGTAAGCGGAAGAAGATGGATGGATGGATAAATTGCTCCTTCGAAGCCGGAGTCCGACCCGCCTGCTGGAAACCAACGGCTGACGGGACGTCCGTGAAGGGGGGACAAGTGAGTAGCGTTTAAATTAAAAAGTGAGCGAACAATTGAGGGTCTTTGGGGTGTAAAACCCCATGAATCCTAGGCACTGATAGGTAACAGAAGGACGGCGGAGTCCGCGTAAACTGAAAAACCCGTAATACCAAGTGTGTGTGTGAGTGTGAGAATACTTGGAGGAATCTAAATACCACTAGGTATTTGTCCTCATACCAAACGGCAGGAGTGCAAACGGTGAACCTCTGGTGGATGCATGTAGGCAAGAATTTCCCACCTGAAAAGGTTGAAGAGGGAATTACCACAACAGGGGATTGATCACCGTCCTGCTAAGAATTTATCCAGTCTTTTAGAGTCCACCCTATGTGTTTTTAAGACTGGAACGAAATTGACTAATTTGCTCAAAATGGGAAAAGGGAATAGCAAATTAACACCGAAAGATAAACTCCAGTGTAAGGACTGGAAGTTTATGGAAAGACAAAACCCTAACTCAGTAAAGAATTTAAACTAATTGATAGAAAAATATAACTTTCAGGGCCAATTAAACACTCAAACGAACTGACTGAGTTATAGGATGAAGTATGACAGAAAACAAAAATCAAATCAAAAAAAATATGAGTAGTGAAGGAATGGGTGAGTTAGAAAAGTGGATGGAGGAGCTAAAAAGAGAGAAGAAGGCAATCAGAAAAGTTAGGATAAAACAGGAGAGCAAGAAGAGTGAAGCAGATCAGGCAGCAGAGCAGGGAGGAGCTCAGGTAGGAGTTATAAGAAAAAAGCAATGTCAAATTTATTTATATAGCACTTTAAAAACAGGCATAAAACTGCACCAAAGTGCTGCACAAGAATGACAATAACACAAATGAATAAAAACAGAGTATCAAAACACTAGTTCAATTAAATGCCAAGGAATAAAACTGAGTTTTAAGAAGCGATTTAAAATGATCCAGGCTGTGGGCAGATCTAATTTGGAAAAGTAGATTGTTCCATAGAAGAGGAGCAACAACAGAAAAAGCCCGATCTCCTTTCCTCTTAAGCAACCAAATACAGAAAGAAAATAAAAAGAAGATTTTGAAGATACAGAGTATAGATAAATAAATAAATGATTTAGTAAACAAAATGAAAAATAATGAATTATCTAAAAGCTGGAAAGAAAAGTAGGTGAGAGGAAGTTCATGCAAGGAGGGAGTGAGGATTGTTTTGTGGTCTGTCTGACAGTAGAGAAGTCATGATCATCGCATAAGGCAAGATTTTGATGTAGTTTTAGTTTTCTAAATTCAGAGAACAGTTTTCTCTTTAGAGTGGCTTGTTTAAGTAAGCAAATGATTTATGAGGAATGAAATAATATGGGAAGTTTTAAACGTTTCACAACTGCAAAGAAAATAATAATTTGGTGTTGTGATGCCTTGAGTGGACATCCAGAGAGGTTGACAAGCAAGTGTTAAGTTGCCAACCTGAACATTATCCAGCTGAATACCTCAATTTAGGCTTTGATGAGAGGGGGGGGGTGTTATCTTTACTTTTCCTACACACACTCGCACACATAATGCAACGTGATTGGATTTGGGGAGAAGGGCGTGATTAATTTGCCATACAAAGAAACCTGGAATGGAGTAGTGGAACGCAGTGGCAATGTAATCACAATGCACTGTAAGCTATGTAATGTGTTTTGAGGCAGTTGACCAAAATCCCGGACGATTTTTAGGTCTGAAAAGTAGGACATGTCCGGGAAAAAGAGGACGTCTGGTCACCCTACCATCGAGGTAACGTCTTATGAAATGGTTATAATCCTCCTGTTTCAGTAACTATAGCTTGGTCACTAGGCACTACTGTATTGTGAAATCTTGACCATAAATGAACTTTGTCTGGCATTGTTTCAGTTCCATACGTGGTGTATTTAGCTTAGGCCTAATGTTGACTGTAGCAGGCTACCTAGACTCCTCTGTTCAAGGGGGACAGAAGCCATAGCGATAGCAATTTAGACTAAATTTAACGAATATAGGAAAGGCATGCAAGTTCAAAACCAGGTTTACAGAGATGTCAATAAGCTGCATTTCCCTCCCAATTCTTTTTTCTTTTGCATAATGACCAGTTGTGTGCACCACCTACTGACTGTAGCATTGACTGATTCACTGGTTTGTGAAGTAGAGTAATCGTAACAGCTCTTTTTCTTCATGTTGGCCGCATTTTCTGTACTATTTATTTTTCTCATTTTCAGCACTGACCTTACTTGAAGGGAAAACTTGAGGCTTACAAAAACTTTGTATTTTCTGTCCTGGAGGGTTTACTAAGAAGCTGGTTCAGTTGTAAAGCAGGTTAAGTTAACCTTGTGCTATAGGTAAAGCTCCTAATTTTCTTAACTAAATGATGCCTGCAGGTATATCTATTAGCAGGTTTAATTTTGCCTGCACTTGGTTGGGTACATTATTTTAAGTGTATTTGACAAGTTTACCAAAAATATAAAAAATGTCATTCAAACTGCATTTGCTTTGTTTTACTTTTTACTTGTACTTTTCATTACATTACTTGAGTACATCCATTTTTACAGTAATTTCCATACTGAAGTACAAGAAGTTTCAGATACTTTAAGACTTTAACTCAAGTAACATTTCAGTCAGTGACTTGGACTTTTACCAAAGTCATATTTTGGAGAGGTACTTATACTTTTACTTGACTCTGAGATTTCAGTACTTTATACAACACTGCTCATTCATCCTGCCCTGCATTTCCTTTCAGATGATCTGTCTATAATTTATTTTGACTAGCACTTCTGTATTATAACTAAATTGATTTGGATAGTATGCCAGGCATTTGATAATATGAATTATCAAACTCCTCACAGATTCTTCAAGATATGTTATTGGATCATTTAGTGTTTTTATTACAGCAACACATTTTAAAACAAGTGAGACGTTTTACTGCAAATGAACATCCATGTCTGAAACGTTGCTATAAAAAAAAAAAAAAGAAAGGCTAGATTTGTGCTCTTTTTTTTTTTTTTTTAAATATATTTTTGTCTTTTCAAAACTGTTTTTATTTTTAACAACTCTTTCACCTCCATTTTGAAGGTTTTTATATGTCAAACCAAAAAACACCTAGACAATTTGTAGGAGTAAAACATTTAAAACGCAGTTATATCAGATTGTAAGCAATAAGTTTATTTGGATTGAGACAGCTACAAGAAACAAGCCAAAGCCAAAACATAAGATGATAATGGGTAATAAGGCTCATAAGAAAAAGGCTCTCTGGAAGTTCAGACATAGTTACATGTAGGGAAACGGATGACAATGTAAACAGAAGTAGCTTAAGACTCTATCAGGATAAACATGAGCTTCAAATTTTTATATATGCCAGGAATTATCTGATTTAAGCAAGTCTTTAAACACCGACGGAGTCAGTGTCGGTGTTTAAGCCTTAAATGTTCACAGCTTTACCATTTTCACATTGAAGCCTAACTTTACGTGCTTCATCTTTAATACCTACATAGGTACAAAAGCTAGAGTTCACAATTATTTTGCGTGTACAGTGAACAACTGGAAATTTGGCAAGAGCCTCCACATTTTGACAGGCGGCATTGACGGCATCGAGAGAAGCCACAATGAAGGTTTCCTCATGTTGGCATCCCTGCTTTTTATTGACTTCTGCATCCATTACAGCATCGCATTGCTGATTGTTCATGGCATTGATGCGTCTTAATCCTTCGCAGAGCTCGACAGCAGAGAGCAGCATCAGCAGGAAGCCGGCAACCTGGATCTTCATGACTACTGGTGGAGAGAGAGAGAAAAACGAAGGTGATCAACATTTACCTGTTAAAAATGGCTAACAATGAAATTTGTGAAGGATTAAATGGAAAAAAATCCCAATAAAGTAACATACCGGAGGTTATTTTTCCCTTTCACCTGACTGTGTCGGTAGACTTGGCTGTCTGAAGCACGGACTGCTGAAGATCTTCAGTGGTGGAAAGTCTCTGCAGCTGCAGAACTTACTGATCTGGGCTTGTTATAAAGGATCCAGGTGAGAGGGAGAGACCAGTTAATCTAATTTGAATAAAGATAAACCCATATCTGAACAGAAATCAGTAAAAAAAAAACAAGCGTATTTTAAGATGGAAATGTGGGTTATGCAAAACCTTTAAGGTCGGGGAAATTCCCAGAAAGGTTCTTTTATTGTTGTTGCACACAGGGAGCCAAAATCATCTCTTTAACTGGAGCTATTCTTCACCAAATGAGGTCAGAAATCCTCACTGAAGGTACAGTTATAATTTATTCCACAAATGCAGGTAAAAATATGAAAAAGAAGCTCTTGGGGTAGGGGTTAGGATTGGGGTTAGGATTCTTACTGTAGTGTCAGGTCAATTAAAGAAGCATCATTTTAAATGTGTAAATCTGAGAAAAGAAAAAAAAATCAACAGTTAGGTAGTTGCTGCCACTTTTTTTTTTATTATTTGAAGAAACAAATTGTTTTAAGTGTTTGCTCTTAATGGATAACTTCATAAAACATCACATCATGTTCCAATATAGCAAGAATTAATTTTTTTGATTGATGTTTGTGTTGGTAAAGTAAAGAAAATTAAGTTTTAAAACACTGTGGCAATGGAAATTTAAAGAGCGCTTCCTTTGCATTTAAGAAAAGCTGAAGTAGGAGTGCAGGAGGGAAACCGTTTCACAAATTCATTCAAATATAATTTGCTTTATCTTGAAAATTGCAGATCTGCTTTGAATGAAGGAGGATTCTGAGCCTGTCAGCAGATCCAGTTGAAACCAGATATTTGCATTTATTGTATGAAAAGACATTTGGCATTTTCATTTTATGTTGGTTAGGATTATTTAAAATGATACTCATTTGAAAAACGCTAGAAATTAAGAAATCTTCATCAGGTTATCAGGTTCTTGTTTTCATGTCTTCAGATGGATGATGGGATGAAACATGAGAATCAATTTCATGATTCCAAAACTGATGAGTAGCTAATAAGATTTGAAGACTGAAGACTCAAATCGAGTTGCTAGAAACAACAAAGTTTAAATTTTTGTTTTCTGAGACACTATTTTTAGTAGCATGTAACTCATGAACATCAACATAAGCACAACACAGCTCTTTAGTAAGCAGTAGGTTCATTATAATGACTTTATTCTGTTTACACTTTGAGGAAAAGACATATTTGGTGGAGGTTTTTATACGCCAAAAAAAATGAAAGACGTAGTTGTTTCTTAAAATGCGTCAAAAGGTGTATATGTCTTTAATTTTAAAAAGTTGTTCAGAAAAGATTAGCATCTTGTTTTAAAGCATTTTCCTCACCATAAGGTTTACTTGTGATATCCTGCGTAGTGCACAGGTCAACCATCTTGGCAACTCGCAGCAATCACTCTGTCATTCAGACATTTCGTCTTGTATTCATCAGGACGGCAAGGATGTTCCTGGATGATGCAGATTTTCAGGTTGTTGTTTTTTTGGATGATATGCAACACATAGGAGAAAAATATTCAGTGTTTTAATTAGAAATGTTGAATTCAACATGAATATTAAAAAGAACATTCCACTGTGTGCTGATTTTTTTTAAGTTTAGTTGGACCAGCAAGGTTAAAAACCGCACTAGAACGCCCCCTGGTGGATATTTTGTTATGTTGTTATGGTGACGCTAAAAAAGAAAATAGATCCAAGATGGTGGAAAGCAACACCGAACAGTTTATGGCAATAAGCTGATTATTATCTTTGTACGTTGTGTTTCAGACAAGATTTGTTCGTAAGTATTGGTTAATTGTGAAAACAATAATTATCTTTTTGCTTTATGTAACTGTGGTGTAAATAATTGTCATTTATGAAAATGCTTTTTTATTTTAGCTCGCAGCAAGGATGGCTAATTTGCATTGTTTGTTTTACTAAGCCTTGTATGTTACAGTTCACGATGGCCAAAGTGATGGCAGTGGTCAGAGGCCACTCTTCAATAAAACAAGTAAAAAAGGAAGAAGTTTGGTTATTTTTAGCGTCGTTGTCTGGCTGTGTAGCTGCTGAAAAACCGAAAACTCGGGGCGAGAAAAGCCCAGTAAACATCAATTTAATGCAACATTGCACACTTGTAATGTTACACTACTTTATATAAATTTCAAACGGTGTGTTTTCTAACAAAAAAATGTGTTACCCCAGAATAATCCAAACCTAAATGAAAACATTTATGCGACGGAAAAGACAATAAATGAATCTTCGTCGCGAACAGGATTCGAACCTGTGCGGGGAAACCGCATTGGATTTGGAGTCCAACGCCTTAACCTGTCGGCCAAAAATGGGGCAAAAGAGACAATTAGAGGTTGGGGGAGAAAAGAGGAAAAATCTGAAGCTTCTACTCAAGTACATGTTTCAGCAGCATTCATGTCATTTTAGTAATAATACCTGTTTCATGCTCCACAAAGCATTTTTTTTTACACTAATTTCAAGTTCAATGTAGCATAACATCCAAATTACTGTTAATTCTGAATTATTGAATTACTATACTGTTGATAGTATCACTTTTGAGAGGGCCAACAAAATTATAGAACACACAAATAAATGATCATTGACATTTCTTCACTCTTACACACCTACATTCGCAGAGGGCTAACAATATACCTCGACATGTATAAAGCAACGCCTAAAGCCATAAACTCAGCAGATCCAAGTGCAAACCAAAATGATAAAGGGAGTGTCAAATTCTTCCATTAATTTTCTTTTCTCTGTATTAGTTTTTTGCAGTGTTTATTATTAATCTATTATTAATCTGGTCAGGTCGCCAGTCTGTCGCAGAGACAGACAGGACACACAACCATGCACACACACACACACACACACACTCATACCTAGGGAGAATTTGGAGAGACCAGTTAATCAGTGTTTATATCAACAAAGCTTAATAACATGTAATTTTTCTGTAGCTAAACACAGAATATCTCAGATTTAGTTTGATACCAAATTTCAGCAATATAAAGAAACAGTGATTTCACTGAAAGTTCAGTTTCTATAGCTACAAGGTGATTTAGCGTCATGAAAAACTGAGGTCACAAAAAATTACATTTATCGAAAAAAGGTTGAACAGTTGTTTGTAATATTACATGTGCTATTATGTAATAAAGAGGGATAAAGACCGCTGCAGTTATTAACTAAGCCCTCATAACATGGCAGCTGTCCTGTTGAATTTTAAAAACAATTCTGGGCTTTAAAACAGAAGTGATGGCATGATATTAAAAGATGAAAACTACAAAGAAAATCTTTCAAACAGTCACTGCTTCCCAAGAGACAAAACAGTCTGTCCAGAGGCTGGACAGTATCGTTTCCCCTTAATCTGTGTGTGGCCAGTGCTTTTGTTTTTTGATCGACCACAAACTGGACACTGACAGTAGTAGTCCTGCTTCCATTGGTGCTTTTTGGGAGGCTCCCCTCTTGCCAGGCGTTCCTGGTCTAATAATTCTCAGTTCTGGGAAAGAGGTGTCACAGCCACGGATACCTTCGGAGGAAGATTCACACCTTGGAGAAGATTGTCCCTGTCTGTTCTCTTCCGCCGCTCATGTAACCTGAACGATAATACAACATAAGCTGCTCTGCACCCGTCATGATTCCCTTTCAACTCCTTCGAGACTTAGTGGTTGTAGTCGAGGTGTCTTTGAGGTGTCTAATCTTGCTATTTCTTAATGAGTTAATTAATAAAATACAGAAATAAAATAAAATAAGATAAAAAAATATTTGAACAAAAGTCTAGAAAAAGACTAAATCAGAACTAACCCAACACATCTACCATGAGAGGCACAACTCTTTAAAATATATTATTATTATTATTAGTAGTAGTAGTAGTAGTAAAAGGAGGAGGAGAAGTACAGTAGTACTCAATACTACTGTATTAAGTCAGACAGTAAAGAATGTACGTGACAGAAAAGGACTTAGTGGTGAGATGAGTTTACCGGTAAACGAATGCTTAGCAATTCCGAGTTTTATTATTGGCTAAATATCATATTCATCGTTGCAAATTCACTGAAAGGAAACCATGTTTTACTGCTTTTTTCAATGGAATTAAGTATTATATCAGATCTAACAATAAATTGGGTGTTTAAACCTTTGGAATATGTAATGCTTTAAATGTACTATTTGAAACCTAAACCCCCTGGCTTTTTATTTTTATTTGCTTTTCTGTACTATTCTTTTCTGAGACATATAAATATATTCAGTCAACGTTGTCCTATGTTGTTGTACTGTAAATGGTGTGTCTACAAATAAAGTTGAGAACAAAACTAACAGCGGGGGGGGGGGGGGGGGGAAGCAACTATCGAGCGGATGGAGTTCCTACCCGGACGTTTATTCTAGTTACACACTGAAACATGGCGGCCAACATAGAACAAATTTTCCAGGATTTTATTCTAAACAAGATTCGAGAGATAGAGGAGCAGAAGGACGACAAAAGGTTTGTCGGCAGTCGTGTTTAGCTTGTGTTTCTGCTGACGGACTGTTGCTAACGAAAGCCCTGCGGTCTGAATGTCGCCGAATCATGTGGTTCTGAATGTTGTGAACTAACCATGCAGAGCATGCAGGCTTCGGGAAGGGCAGGGGATGAAAGTCTTCATACAGATGGAAACTGGTTTTTTTTTTAAATATATTTAGAAAGATCATCTGTTTGATTTGTAAAGATTATTTTAACCACGGTGGAGATTAAAGGCCAAACGGCAGCACTGTCAGAAAGATCAACGCTAAACATTTTTTTCTTCTCTGCTTCCACATGGATCTTTTCAATGCTGCCCTCGCGTTTTTTTTTAAATAATCAGACGGTAACATGTGATGTTCTGATCCGTTTCCCAGCAGCGAGGCAACAGGCGCGGACTGTGAAGAGAAAGTTAGTGATGCGGCAAAGAGAAGTCCTCCGAGAGCCCAGCATCAGGACCCCAGCAAGTCCCAGAAGAAGCAGAAGAAGCACAAAAAGCACAAGAGCAAGAAGAAGAGGAAGAACCATGAGAAGGACAGCAGTTCTGAGTCAGGAGCCGACATGGAGGGACAAGAGCCGAGGTAAAACTTCCATCATCCAAACAGGTTCATCTGAAAGAGCATCTATAATCATGTTATCATATTAACAATATCCTTCACTAATTGCTTTTACTTTGTTCAGCAGTTGAATTAGATATTAATCAGTTAATCGTTTTCTTCTATTTCGTTATTGTTCCAAAATGTCAATAACTGAAACAATTTTAAAAAAATCAGTTTTAATTACTTTCAGTTATTTAATTCTTTATCCCTGTGAACCTATCTAATTTATCTCACAATTTCTAATCATTTTTACCCCAGGACAAACCGAAACTCACTCTTTAAATGAAAGAAAAATATTGTATTGTGTAGACTAGAAGCTAACATGTTCACAGTAATAATAGATATTGTGTCTTAAAATGAAATGACAAATATTATCTTTGACTGTATGTCCCTGGATGCACTTTACCTAAAGGTCATGTTGCCATTTTGATACCAGAATGACTCCCTGTTGCTTTAAGGGGATGTTTAAATGTTTACTTAATTTCACAACACACAGTAAGAAGAAATAAAGGGCCAGGTGAATTAAAACAATATGTAAAAACATGCTAAGTAAGTGTTTATTGTGCAGATTATTAATCTGAGTTGCTCCTGTTTTCTTCATAGAGTAGCACAAATATAAAATGCTAATGTTAGCTGATTCATTAGTCAGGCTATCTGCTAATTTAGCAGAGCTTAAAAAGTTTGGAATTTCTAATAGAAAACTTTTTATAGTTTTGAAACCATGGTAACGCATGACCTGGCTGAAACAAGTCATAGACCTAATCAAGTCAGAAGAGAGGGAGAACTCGTGAAAGTTACAAATGGATGTAACACAGATGCTTAAGATGGCGAATTCTGAGACTTCACACTCTGCTGTTTTTGGTTGTCGTGCGTGTTTTCATTGGGAACTTGTCTGTCTTTTGTCTTTTCCTCGTAGAAAAGAGGCACCAGCTCCAGAGATGAAGGAACAAGGTGAGTCGGCCAGAGTAAAAATGTTCACCTTTTACATGTGCTTTGTGTTTTTTGAGGGCCAACCTTTGAACTTTTTGCTCCATATTTATCAGGAGTGAGAGAGGGGATGGGATTTATATCAATATGTCTTACAGGCATGGAGACTAAAAGGTCATATTTATTGGGAAAAATGCTTAAAATATCAAATTTGACCTTCTTTATACTTTTATAGTGAGTGGGGAAAACGTCACATGTGGCGCTTTACAAACTCCTAATCCATATGCGATATTATATGTTGGTTGTTGGGAGTGAGGTTACCATCGCAGTCTTACAGGGGGTTTAATTTTCTGCAGGGTTTACCCCAGAAAACGCCGGTTTACCCCCGGAGCTCGGGGCACTAAGGCAGTAATCCAGCTGACCGGCATGTTCTTGAGTTAAAAAATGTTTAAAGTTGACAGGAAATTTGAAAATACCACTTGATAGTTATGCATTATTGCAAGACTGCATTGTCTTAAACATGTCTCCTGAATGGTCCAGGTGACAAGAAGTCCAGCTCCAACAGAGAGCACTCGTCGGGAAAGAAGAAGAAGAGAAAGAAGAAGAAGAGGAGGAGAAGTGGAGAGAACACGTCTGATTCGGACTCGGAAGTCACATCGAAGCAGAAGCTCAATGAATGTTTGCGACCTCGACAGGAACAGCTGCCAGATATCATCCCCAAACAGGTAACAGCAATTCATGGTAGAGTAAAAAGAGGTTGCTTTGTTTTATATGGATTATTAGTCTCATCAAATGTATCATTTTCTTTCTGCTTACTATCTTAAGTTAAAATATTGACATTTTGATACCTGGTTATATGGAGTTGATGGTGAGCCTGTTATTTTTCCCACTGGTCCGTTTCCATGACGAAGAAACAAAAACAATTCAAACAGGGAATGTGACAGAAACAATCCCAGAAATGTGTTTTCCTCACCACTTCCTGTTGAAACACTTTGTCGCCATCTGGTGGTCAGAGTTCCACCCAAAAATGCCTGATTTCACTAATTTGCACAAAGAACCTTCATTTATATCTGTAATATATTCAAATCAAGAATCTATAATTAATCCAGATGCTGTTTGACAGCATTTATTTATCTTAAATAAATAAGATCAGCATTTCCTGAAGTAAAAACTTTCATCTTTATTCATTTAATGCTTGAAATTCTTCAAATTCCTAACAAGTAGTGGATAAGCTGGACCGATGCTGGTCCTTCTCTCCCAAACTATCTCTGTGCTGACATCACATATACACGTACCATGTTTTTGTTTAGTTTTTTTTTTGTTGTTGCTGCTTTTCACTCTAAAACAGGACAGCTCCAATAAAGGGAATGGAAATGAAAAGAGAGCTGGGAGCAGGAGCCCGTGTCCGCCATCACATTCCAATTCTGAGTCCCATTCCTCCCCGGCGAAGAGCAACCCCGCCTCATCGCTGCGTCTCCACTGCCAAAGATCACAGGCTCAATCACCGTCTCCTTCACAGTGCCACCAAAGCGAAAGCAGGTATTACAAACGATATGATAAATGCCCGCCCCTGGAGGGAGTTCTAGATGCATTCAATAAAAAAAACTCTTCTGTTTTTTCAGTCTATGTCCTTCTGATCAAGGTCAAATCGGCCTAATTAAATCACTAATGCAGGCGTCTGCAACCTGTCTAATCCAAAGTGGCATTTTAACCCTCAGGCCAACTACATGAACATCAGTTTTACTCAAAATGAATAAGAACCAATGAAGGAAGGTCTGAAGAGTCACAGGTTGGAGAGTCCCGCTGAAAAGTCCTGCTTTACTGGGATTTGGGCCTCTGGCTTTGAAACTCCTTTTATATCGGCTGTGAAAAAGTAGCGCTTTGTTTTGTTGACTCTGTTTGTTATAGAATAGATTAGGAACAATCTAAAAACGGGTGATTGTTGTCACGTAAGATAAGTCCAAGGTTATATCATAGAGGGTAGCCCTGAGCAAAAAGAAGGCAGATTGAAATAAAAAATGAGTGGACGCAGAGAATGACGCAGTCTGCCAGACTGTTGTGGGAGAGTCCTGAAAATGTCCTTCAGGAAGAGAATGGGGGAATCCTATTATTATTTTTCTCTCATTATTTTGATAACTTGCTTTTCAGTTCAGGTCCTCTGCTGTTGGCACACCAGGTCTATTAGACCCTGTCCACACTGAATAGAATTTCAAGTGAATTACTTTCTCCACCAACCAGAGTTGGTAGCTAAAATCACCTCAGAGTTGAAGAAGAATCATCCTGCTGTCCCATAATTCTCTTCTGGATGTTTCATCTGGCTCTGCTCTAGTGTTCCTTATCTGTCTGTGGCGTACCACATACATCTGCCGTAGAAGGTTCTGGTTGGATCTATTTTTTTCCAGGCAATTTGTGGTATTCCATCAGGAAAGGTTGACGGAAACTGCAAAATTCGGTATCATTTCTTCGAAGTCTGTACGCTGGCTTGAGCTGGTTTTTAGCTTTTCTGAAAAAAAGATTTAATATGGGGAGAGGACTTAGCAAAGTTTCTCATTCGCTGGTGGGTTGTTGTCTTACCAGAGGCACAAACTCTGAAAGTTTCAAAGTCCAAACCTCAAGTGCAGCAGGGAATACTTTCCATTTTTCTGAGATGTATGCTCCACTTCCTGTTTGTTACAGCCATCTGTAGCATCAACATCCGATTAATGTCGGGCGAAATGCAACATTTTCCCAGCTGATATTCGTCACTCCAACAGATAACGATGTGCAATACTTTTGTACATCTGGAGAAGTCCCTAAATGGAGGAATCAGTTCACAGAAAGTACAAATTTGCCTATTTAGAATCATTTTGGCATTAAATTGGACAAAAGCAGTAAAAATCAAGAAGTGACCAGAGCAGTTTCAGCAAAGAACAAAAACATAACAAAGTTGCATGAGTGTTACATGTTCACCATCCAGTTGATTACACTGTACAATCACCAGGTGCTGCAGCTCTGAAAAAGCTTTTCACCGTCATAAATACTGTTAAATATAACGGTCTCAGCCCACTCTAGCGGTAAATATCTCTCTAAGGAAAACGCATGAAGACGTTTCCCATTGATGTCACAATTGGCATTGAAATATACATAAAGCCCATAAACACAGCTTCAAAACTCATCTTCTGGGCTGCTGGTTACTTCATGTATTTTTCCATGGATTCTGTCACTTGGCTTCAATCAAATGCTGTCATTACAGTAATGAAGACAGGCCAGAACTTTTTTTTAATTGTTTGATATGTTTCTTAAATGAACCAAATGATGTTGTGGTACGGTTAATTGCAGCCCGTCTGAGACGACAGGACGTTTGTGTGAATCCGTGCTCAGTGCCCAGTGTCCTTCAGAAAGGCCCCAGTCGCCGGTGCAGAACCTCAGTTCTGCACAGAGACCCCTGCTGGCAGAAGAGAGAGCTGAACCAAAAGCAGCAGAGCCAGCGGAGAATCGAGACAAATCGGAAAAACAAGGTAAGATCACGTAAAGCCAACAAATCCACATAAGCACCTCGGCACAGTTCTGACTCACAGGCTGAGCTCTCACATGTTGTCGCCTTTTATTAGCTCAATTAAAGTAAGTTAAATTATTGAAAAGTATGCTTAATATTTGCCTTTCAAAAGTTACTTGTAATCATTGGGAGGCATATTACAATGTATTGAACATCATAACATGCTAATAAGTACATGACAGCACATACTTTTTAGAAAATAATAAATGGAGGATGAATGGCAAAGAACAAACTACTACTGTTCGAATGAAAGTCTTCAAAAATAATGAGAATTAAGAATAAATAGTTCTGCTTCAGACCTTGTATGAGACTATTTCAATTTTGAACTGATCTTAAACTGTTTTTGTTAACTGAATGCTGCTTTCTTGAAATGGAATTATTTTTAATTAATAAATGGACGCAGGGTCTTTGGTTAAGCTTCAAGAAAGCTGTAGGTCACACACACATGCACACACACAGAGACACACCCTGGTTTATGTCACACTGTCTCGAAGCACCAGTTGGATTTTCAGCTTGATTAGAATTTGTTTGTTGGTCTTCCTAAAACTTTAGGTTCTGGTTCATCTGCCCACAAGCCGCCCACACCCTCTGCGCCCGAACAAGCCCCGAAGTCCACCGCCCCTCAGCAGAAAGCTTCAGAAAAGCCCAGGTCTCATGACAAGTCACCAGCTCGGAGGAAACGAAAGCAGTCCCGGTCCCCAGACAGAGACAGAGACAAGAAGTCATCGAAGAAGAGAAAAAGATCCAACTCCCACAGCAGGAGCCACAGGAGAAGGTCCAGATCCAGGAGCCGCTCAGTGAGGAAGAGGTCACGCTCCAGGTAGCGTTACGCTTTCGTTCTGTAACGTCCAACATGCGGTTACCAGCATCAGAACCGATGTCGTCGTTTGTGTTTTGTTGGTTTCTTCGCTGCGTAGGTCGGCCCACCGGCGCTCCCGGAGGTCCCGCTCACGGTCTGCATCGCGCAACCGTAGGAGGCTGACCTACAGCCAGAGGGACCGCTGGAAACGCGAACCGAGCCACTCCCCCGTCCTCATCCTGCGCAAGAAAAGATCGCCCACAAGAAAGGACCGGAGCAGGAGTGCCAGCCCAAAACGCATCAGCGAACTGGGTCAGATACGCTAAACCAGCATTCCACAGTCAAAGCTACCATTTGCCACTATGAGTTTTTGAATAAATTGGGGTTAATTATTCCTGTTTCTGTGTTTCCTCAGATAAGGAGCAGTTGTTGGAAATAGCCAAGGCCAATGCTGCTGCCATGTGTGTGAAGGCTGGGATGCCCGTCCCTGCCAGCCTTAGGACGACCGCGCTTCCTCTGGCCCTACCAAACATGGCCATGAACGCAGCGATGGCTAGCATGACTGCTGGTAAAATCTGGAAATCATTTCTTAATTATGTCACATTCTGGGATGTTGGTTAGATTATTTTAAGCCCAGTTCACACTACACAGTTTTTTGCCCCGACTGAATGGGTAGAATAGTGCTTTGCGCCAATTTGATGGTTGAATAACCAACACAACAGAATTAAAAACAATAAATGTGGTGTTGCTCTACTCACTTAAATGAACAATGCGAACCCATTTTATCGGCTCTCTTTTGAATCTTTTTTAATTTTTTTAACTTTGTCTCCCTTGTAGCGTCTGTGACTGCAGCTCTGTCTAACATGGGGACTCTGTCTTCGCTGCTCCCACCGCACTCCGTCGGTAACAAGCCGTCTATCCTCGGCATCCAGTCCAACTCGGCCGCTCTGGAGGAAGTGAAAAAGAAAGTGGCGAAGCAGGCCAACAGCATTAGCATTAAGGAGTTTACTGATGTAAGACCCCAGTGTGTGTGTGTGTGTGTGTGTGTTTTCAGGACTAAACAAAGCACTTAAAACACTAAGCAGTCATCAGCATGCTCTCAGTTTGGAGGATTTGTTCCATCGATGTCAGGTATTCTCTAAAACATGGCCGAAATGTTGAGGCGATATATGAAAGCTAAGGCGAAGAAGCCCTACGGGTCAGCAGAAATACTTTTACTGCCATAAGTTTACTACAAAAAGCACAAATATGCATATTTTAAAGTTTGTTTCATCTTATTTGCAAAAATGCAACTGAAGAAGCATAAATCCTGTCTGTATGTTTATAAATCCCCCTCAAAAACCAATACAATTAAATACAGTACTTATCTAATTGACATATTTTGTTAGTGAAAATTAAGGATGTCCAATATACATTAGCCAAATGTATGATGAATTTAAAAATAATGCATTATCAATAAGCCGCGTAGATCAAATATATTTGGATTGTAACTATGCTCGTTTGATAAAAACTACCGTTTTTCATAGCAGTAAGAATTGTGTTTTTTTTTCTAAGTACTGAACTTCATGATAACCAACTTGAAAGTGAAAGGAGGCATGAATTGATTGGCAGAGGATTTCTTTTGTAGTTATTCTTTCCATGCAGAGTCTATGCTATTACTAAAGGACAGAGAGAAACAACAGACTTTGAAGACCAGACGTGTATTTAGTTTGCAATGTGTCAGGAATTGTTAAAAAACGGAAAATGTCACCTTGTCTTACTTCTGACTGTGTACATCTGCACTCTCCCACTTGAAACCACATAGTAGGTAACAAGTCAAGACCTACAGCCTTATTATTACATTATATCTCTTAAGTCATTTTATTGTTCTCTGTGTTTTTATAGAAATGCAAGATGATTGCAGACAGCACTGGAGAGCTGCCGGTGGCACTACCTCATGTTTCCGATGAAGAAGACGACGGCAAACTCTTTGGAGGATCAACCATTCGAGAGCAAAAAGTCATCAACTTCAACATTAATGTAATTTTTTGTGTCTTTTCTAAACTGAGAAATGGACACTGAAGAGGCAAAATGGGCAGATATAAAGCTGTAGTTGGTGTGATTTGACAGCCGCTTTTTATTAAAAGATGTATTAAAGCTCTTTAAAATGCAGAAAAGGCAGATTTTAATTAGTTAATTTGCCAAAAATATTGTGTTTAATCCCCTTAAAAATAGGAAAAAATAAGTTGTATTGAATCTGGCAGCCGATTGATTACTTTAAATGCAAAATGTAGCGCATAAGTGGAGTTGAAAAATTACCAGTAAGCATTTACATGGATTGTTTTAAGAAAAATAAAAATGAGCATTTAAATTTTTATTGCAATTATTTATTTATTTTTTTCCAACTTTCAGAACACAACAGTTCGTCCAACATCGCGGAGTGATGCAGAAATGGCCAAGGAGTTTCCTGTGTCTTCAGGGTCACAGCATCGTAAGAAGGTCAGGATTCGTCTGTACAACCAATTAGGAGAAGCAAAGGATTCTCATCGGTTTCTAACACATATTAATGCTTCTTCCTGTTCACAATGCTACCATGTAGGAGGGAGAAGGAGTGGTTGCCTATGGAGAGTGGGTTCCAGTTGAGAAAACAGCTGACAAATCTACATCTACGAGCAAGAAGTCTGTGTCAACCGCTCCCTCGGCGACGTCCACCTCGCTGTCGGGCGAGGCGGCGTCAGATTCAGGGTTACCCGACGTCATCGAGCAGCAGGTGGCACCTGTACCCGACAGCGACAGTGTTTTCCCTGAAGTGAGGCAGCAGGTAAGACATAAACTCTCTGTAGGGATTGTTGGTGTCTAATAAAGTCACTTCAATTCTGTTCTGGTTGGACTTTCACGTTTTGGTATTTTAGGATGCCCACCTCTGTGCAGCGTCATTAAAATGTTTTGTTTTCTGTTATGACCCATATCAGTTCCTGCTTGAACACTTAGAGCTCCCAAAGCAGCAGCTGGAACGATCTGAGCTTATTGTAGAAACTCACACCGTCCTATAAATTTAATTACAATTCATTCCGGGAAGGTAAAGCAACATTTCCCATAAACAAAGCACTATAGTTTAAATCCCAGTATATTGTGCCATGTGGGGACATAAACTGAGAACCATGGCGCCCATAAAATATGAAATATTTTAGCATTGTGGCTATTTGAGCCTTCGTATTGAAAAATAAAAAACTGCAGCAATATGCCTGTTGACTGTTGTTGGTGTTTTACTGCTTTACGTACATGTTTATTAAAAGAGTTTATAGAAATGTTCCACTCTGCAAACAAAAGTATGTAGAAGTCTGGCACGTTTATCTAGACGGCAGTTCATTTCTGAACCAGAAGGTGGTGCTGGACTCGTTTTAGCCAGTTCAGAAGCTCCTGGCTGCTGACATCAACACTGAAGTTAGGTGGAGACATGCAAACAATTTACAAGGTCTGTCATGTTATTTAAGAGCCTCCATATAGATAACATAATGGATTCAAAGCCGACCTGTCCAGGATGAATTGCGCCTGTTGCCCAGTGAATGCTGGGGACCAGCCTCCTTTGTGAAGCTTCAGGGCTGAGATGGAATAGATGGATGATTGATTTAGTTTCATCAGAACCTCAGTACATTTGCAAAGTCTAATCTAGATTTGTTTTGCTGCATATGGAGTAATGTCTTCTTCCTCTGAATGGCATTTCAGCCAATGTTACAACAGGACTTACTGACTCTCTCTTAACTTGTGTGTGAGTAGGGTATTGTTACAGTTTGTATCTGGGGTTGATTTGAACATTTTGTACCTTCCTAAAGAGGATGATGGCTCGTAGAGTTCCACATTATATAAAATCCCATTCGTCATTGCAATAAAATGAAATAAAAAAGAGACCTGCAGGACCCTAAGCATCCTTTTTCTGAGACGGTTACACAACAGAGCCTCTTCAGTCGCTCCAGGTGATCATTCCTACCCACGGCCGTCAGCGTCAACGCAAATTCTTTGAAGAACCGTGGATAAGATGAGTTACTATTTATTTTGGATTAATAAAGTGTTCTTCAACTGAATTGACAAAACAATGACGTGTGTCTCTTCTTAATGTGTAGATGTGAAGTTTTAGAGAATTTGTGGAGGAGTTAGAAATTAGGGTGTCGGCAAGGAGGCCTTTCACCTGTGGAAAATGCAAAAAAGCTTCTGGCTTGATCACTTTAAATGCAATGAATGACTTCTTCATCGACACTAAAGGCATCCATCCGTAGGTGCCACGGAGGTCACCGTTACCCAACCCAGCCGCGCTGATCAGAGCTCTGAGCAGGAAGCAGCTGTTTCTGCAGAATAACAAGACGCCGTCTTCTGCTTGGTGGGCACAAGCAGAGAGAGACATCTGTAATGAGATCGGCTGTCAGCGCTGGCAGAGATCACACATCACTGCCAGCGCCTTTGGGCTGTCAATACAAGCGAAATGAGAAATAACAAGACACTTGGCCTCTGAGTATTTACAGTTTGCTGTCGCTGTTCAATTTGCAGTGCTCTTGCGGTGTTTCACGTGGATGAAGGTATTTTGTAGGCTGGCAGGGATGTTATTCTGAGACAGAACAAGCGGCAAAACCTCCGTCAGGAGCATCAGAAGGGAAACGCCAAACTCAGGCTGTTTTGAGCTGGAAATCTTGGAGAAAGCTTCTGAGTGGAAGAGAGCAGATGCATGTTCTTGATGTAGTGAAAGTGTCATAAAATAAAAAAATAGTTGCCCAAACAGTGTTTGGGCAACTATTTACAGAACATTTATACAGAACATTTATACACTGGCTGTGTTTATAAACTCCCCGATCAGAATGATCAAAGGATCTCTCGCATGGTTCTGTAAGTCTCATTCTGTTGCTCCAGAGAACTAGAACTGCATTTTGCAATAGTTTTCATAGACTAAGAAGAATAAATAAATAAAGTAGAAGTGAGTATGAACTGTAGCAGAGTGCATTTTGGGTTCATTGAGCCTAAGAAGCTCTGAAAAATCTCCCCAAATATAAAAAAAAATCATTTTATGAACTTTCACACGTTTATATTAGGACTGCAGCTAACAATTATTAGAGTAGTCAATCATTCTATCAGTTATTCGTATAAAACATGATCACACTTTGCAGATTTTTTTTATTGATCTTCTTCAGCCTTTCTTATACAATATTAGAAATACATTAAAAGATGCAAATAACAAATAAAACAGTTCCCCTTTTAAATAAGAAAATAAAAATGTTCTTGCCTAAAATGCCATAACATAATTTCTCTAGTGAACGCTTGATCAAAACGATGCACCTGCAGCTAAAATTAAAATAAAATAAAATAAAAGTTATTTCACTTGTATGCTGCGGAAGATAATTAATGAAAGCTTTAACTGCAAACAAGAATAAAGTGGGTTTGACCTGACTCCATAGAAACCTGACTTCTGTTATGTTGTACTGTGTGCTGTTGCACTCCAGATAAATTCATTTCAAACATGCATTTTATTATTCTGATATATTCCTCAGCACTTTCCAGCTAACTCCAGTCAGACATATTTGTATATTAAACACCCAGCTCTCCTTTGCCTCCCATCTGGAACGTCTCTGGCAGATATCAGAACTGCAGTTCCCGTGTGGAAAACGGCAAAGATTTAAGTAAAGCCTTAAGTTTTGAAGCAGCAGCTGGAAGAGACGAGTCCTTGTAGATGAGCAGTGAAGCATACAGAAACGTCCAAACCGATATAGTGGTAGTTTTCTTCCATCACTTCAAATTGCCTTTTTTTTCTTCTTCTTCTTCTCTCCCCTCAGAATGTGGATATCACCCAGGCAGTGACGGAGAGAATCAAAGCTCAGAGGCGATTGGCTGAGAACCCCTATGACGTCAGTGCCATTTGTATGCTCAGCCGCGCTCAAGAGCAGGTAGAATACGTCTCACTCAGGATTCTTAAAGAAATGTTGATTTCTCAAATAGTTATAATGAAAATTGAATGGCTGGCTTGTTTTTTTTTAACAGGTGGATGCGTGGGCTCAGTCCAGTAACGTTCCTGGTCTCTTTACTGGTTCTACTGGAGCCCAGGTTCTCAGCTCAGAGGAGCTGTCTACCAGCGGACCACAAGCATGGCTAAAGAAGGTAAAGGTTACTTAGCCACTCATTTAACGTCAAATCCTACGGTGAGACACATGAACGACGTCGAGGGCAGATGTTTTTCACCATCGGTCTTCAGTGGTTCAAACGTGGAAATCCTCGTTGAGGTTTTGGTCCATTAAGCAGAGGGTTTGCATTTCTTCAGGAAAAAACAGAGCAACTCCCCAACACTGTCAAATCTCAATCAAGCTACACTTTTAAATTTTAAATGGTTTTAGGAAGCACACAAATATATTTTAGGGATTAGTCATGTAAAAGAACAACACCCAAAAAAGCAATCATGGACCTGGCAACTACTTTAAAAGGAGTGGAGAACAAATATTAGCTGATTAGCTGATTAAATGTTAATCCCAACATGTACCAGTGTCTTTAAGTCTAAGTTTCAGAGATCATGTTTGCTCTGAACAAAGGAACTTCGAACGAAAGGTTTGGAGTGTAAACTGAAAGAAGAGGACTTTTGGGTCTCAAAAAGTTTTAAAATTTTCTTTGTTCACAGTAATCAGAGAGAGCATGAAAGGGTGGCATTTCCCAAAGGTCACAAATTGGGAATTGAACCCCAAACTACTTGCCTCAGAGTAAAATGAAACGAAACTCTGCAGGAACTTTTCAAAATCAAGATGATAAACCCAAAGGTATTTGGAAGAAAAACATGGTGACCAAATCCGCGAGGCGTTCAGGCGCAGGTTGAGTTGAGGCGGTTTTTCTCAGTCTGTGAATCAGGATTAGATAACTCACAAAAGTGGGCCCACTGTGATATTGTCAGGTGCCCATCAACTCCACCAGGGGAATTTAGGAAAGCGTGCAATGTCACGTTTAATACCCTGTTAAGAAAAAAGAAAAATGCAGTGTTTCTTAAAGGAAACTGAAAAGAAATCGTTCAGTACAAAAGCTTCAGTTTGTTATCAACCCTGAGAAAACACAGTTTTCTATGTCATGTTTGTATTAAGGGGTCTGAGCTGGTATTTGTTAAAAGTTCAGGACTTTTAACGAATGCTGCATTGTTTCTGGTTTCCGTCCATCTTTATTCTCAGCGGCTGACCAGCAGGCTCACACAAACTGCTGTAGTCGCAGAGTAACCCAGCTGTCACTGACAAATTAGACACTGTGGTGTGCAAGTTTATGACAGAGGCGACGTCTCACCTTTTTCCTCTTGCAAAAACACACTTACTGACCTTAACCCGGCGCTGAGACTGACGGCGGCAGCTCACCCGTTTAATGAGATGGGATCAGTTTTCACCAGTCAATGGTAGGGCTGCCAGCTCAATCCTGGACCGCTTCTCTCTATATGCTGACTCCTGCGATCCAGTCAAACTGTGAGGCTAACACACTGTGTTGTGTAATCCTGTGTGATCTTCTGGGTTTGTCCTGTAGGGGAGGACAGAAGGATGTGAACAAGTTATTAATGGCAAAGGAAAAAGATTGATTTGAAGGATTTAACTTGGTGTATGCCAAAAACTAATATATGTTGTTAAAAATCTGATCACCAAATTTCTTTCTATTTGCTAGAAAACTTGGATTTACAAATAATTTTTTGTAATTCTAATGAAGCTTAAACAGAAATAATTTGACCTGATTTAACTTCAAATGGTGAAAAATAAATTATGTGTCTTTTTATTCAGTGTATGTAAATGTCTTTTTTCAAATGTAAATTATAGAGTTGATCTCAATTTCTCCGGCCACTTTCTTTGTGCAGATATTTTAAACCACATATAATATCTGATGTTTGATAAAGCAGCACAGCTCTAGGAAGGTGGTAAAATCACTGACATCGATGAGACCTGTGTCTGAAATCCTTCAACAAAATCAAAATCAACAGCGAAATTAAAAAAAGAGAGAGAGAGAGAAAAAATTGCTTTCAAAATTTCTAACCCCCACAATAACATGCTTTCATATCTTACCTTCAAAACCAGTCCTAAACATTCGCTCCCCCAAGGTGAAACTTTGCAAAGTCCTCCTCAGCTGTTAGCACTGCAGGTCTGTGGTTGCATGTCTTGCTAAGGGCTGTTAGACACCAAGCTGACACGTGTCTGTCAGGAGCCTCAGTGCATGTCTGTCCCTGTTGACTCTGGATGGTTACAGTCTGTTCTGTCAAACCCACCAGTAGTTTAGATCCGATTTAACTGTGTCAGGTTTGGGTCTGTCAGTCTGAAGCAGACTGGTTGGTTCTTAAGCATATCGAATAAACTCTATGAAACGTCTACATAACATAACCAATTAAAACTAAAACTGAATAACTTCCTCTTCCTGACATAAACTAAAAAAGGTTAGTGGTGTGACCCGTTCCAGGGCTATATTGGGTCTGTGTTGAGTTGTGCTGATGCAGAGTGATTTTCTCTCTCCTGGGTGTAGGACCAGTTCCTCAGGGCGGCTCCGGTGTCGGGCGGCGTTGGGGAGTTCCTCATGAGGAAGATGGGCTGGAGAACGGGCGAGGGCTTAGGGAGGAACCGCGAGGGGACGGTGGAACCAATCGTCATCGACTTCAAGGTGGACAGAAAAGGTGCGAATTTTTCTTTTTTTGGGGTCATTTAGTACAAATCATTTATTTTATAGAAAATTCTTACCCGTTTTTGGTCATTGAAATTATTATACAGGCATTTAAAGGGTTAATTCTTGGTTCTGTACTGTATAATAACTCCCCACATGCAAACGCTGGATTTCCTGTTAAATCTCCTGCTTCTCTCTGCAGCTCCATCAGCCCCTTCCACATCCCACTGATAGACTCTTTAGGGAGATTTTCAGACAGTTGATCATAATAAATGCGGCAGCAGTGCTAATGGAGTTCCTGTGCTCACTGATTTTTATCTTCCAGGTCTTGTTGCTGAGGGAGAAAAGCCACAGAAGCAAACAGGAGGACTTGTTGTAACCAAGGACCTAATGGGTAACACATTCACTGCATTATGTCCGTCTGTTTGCTCTTGCTGAAAAGATTCACATATGGAAAAATAAGTTTGCCTGTCAGATATATTGATTGATTCTTGATTTGTGTCTCTAAAGCACTTAGGCTTAGACTTGTCTTATTCAAAGCGCCATGGCAGCGCAGTGATTCCAGATGAGGCTGCCCTCCATTAACACACACTTTAGTTTGTTTTATTCATTTACAATTAAACATGAACATGTCCCATGTTGATGTAAATAGACAGTTTTGAAAAAATAGGAGTAGTTGGAAGAAAAAAAAAAGCCCCTTATCCCAAAAGTCAATTTGTAATAATCAGCCATCCTTATAGATACCACATCTCTACACACATTTTTTTTAATATCTTTCTAATGATACAGCACTCTACTGAGTCAATTTACTTCATTATACCTGGTTAGAATATTATATTTTATTACTTTCTAAGGTAAAAATGGATATACTCTGGTTATTTTAGAAAGATTTGTTCCATAAACAGAAATGCAATGTTCCATTTGTTTAGTTCGGACTTGTTTTTATTTTTATTTTTATTTTGAAATCACTGATCCTCTCAAATTATACGTTTTGATTAACCTTTATTTTACCAGGATAAAAACACATTTAGTCCTGGCCAAGAAGCAGCAACAAATACAACACAGACAAATAATCAGTTAAATGAAAATATCAAGCTACTCAAAGCATCAGGAACTTTTAGTTCTTAATTAATCACATTATAAATTTAAAATAATTTCATTTCTATGTTAATTATATATTTGAAGGGCAATTTTGTTTATAGAGACTTCATAATCCATGTTTAATGCTTCATGTTGTGTGTGGTTTTTATTTCCATTTTATTTATTGTTTTTGGTTGCTGTATTTTATTTTGGATGTTTACGATAACTTCCAATTCCAAAGTGGAATCCACTGATTCCACTTTGAGATGGAGAACTTGCATTTATTACTTGAATATATTTACTTGAAAGTGATATGAAAACAACAATGTTATTGTTTATCACAATAATTACTGGGGCAATTTACCTGAAGGTTCCACGTTCATCTGTTTACCTTAAGGTTTCTTCCTGTTTCTTCTGAGATTCAGTGGGATTGATTCACTGAATCTGTGATTCAGCCCCAGAACAAAAGCTAAAAAATCTTGTAAAGATAAAGAAGTCGTGTTCTGACATGACCTGAAAGGCCACACGGGGATTCTCCATGCGTCTGCATACATGAAATAAGTCAGCAAATCTTGAAATTAGCTTTAGATGTATCTGTTTGCTTGTTCATGCTCTCATTATCAAAGGTGCTGTCAGTGTGGCCTAGAATGGGAGCGGTTCAAAGAACTCCCATCAAAACCCGATATTCTTGAAGACACGACTCGGCTTCTGACGGAAAATGTCTTTTGATTAAACTTGTGAAAACGGTCGCCATCCTTTCCTTCTCATTTCCTTCACGCTGGTTTTATTTGTGCGCAGGGAAGCACCCGGTTTCCGCTCTCATTGAGCTGTGCAACAAGAAGCGGATCACGCAGCCAGAATTCGTCATGGTTCACCACAGCGGACCGGACCACCGCAAGAGTTTCCTTTTCAAGGTTGGTAAACAGACCCGTTCAATAAATGTGAATATTATTGAAAAGCTGATTTATTATAGGAACTTTTTCACTTACGTGACATACGTTATATAGATTAATTACACAGATGGCCTTTATTTCTATTAGTTATGATGATTTTCCACTTTACGTTTAAAAGTAGATTATTACATTCGACCAATAAAAAATTGTGTTTAAAAGCAGAAATGTGGGCTTCATGAAAAGTGTTTTATACTTGCTTAAAGGTTGTTGTTGGTACATGTTATATGACAATCGAGACTCATTGCAACATATTTTTCAATTAACTGAATGTGACTGTAAATTCAGAATAATACAGTGTCTATATGAGCATGGATCCTTCAAACATGATTATGGATCATACCTTATTCACTGTCATATTTTGGCAACAGGTGAAAGTTTCATCGGAGCAGATTACTCCATAACTTTACCATACTTTGGCTCCACATTGGTTCTGTGTTTCTTCCAACTGTGAAATAAAAAAAGTTTGAAGACTTTCTTGTTCTTAACGACTTCATTGAAATTGAGCCCTGCAGAATCAAACAAACAGTAAACCAGTTGTTGTCCATGAAAACATTTCAGTAGCTGCGTTTCCTGTACAACTGTGCGAGAAACTTTGTCGATTTTTCTGCTAAATCGACAAAGCAGCTCCAGTTCCGATTTAGAGAGACCAATTTACCTTCCTGCTGCAAGGCAACAGTGCTGCCAACTGCGCCACTGTGCAGCCCCTGCCCAATTTATTTTAATATCAAATTTTTTTTAAGTCATATTTAATGTATACAGCCTTTTTATAACAACCGAAGATGACATACTTAGTTCATTGTGCTACAAAATTTCACTGTGCCTGGAAAATACATTGCAAATACAAGCAAAAATACTTTTGTAATTTCAATTTGCACACTTTTATGATTCATGGAAATGCAGCTAGTGTCATCAATTTTCTCATACATTTTTTGAATAAATCTAGAATTCTGTGTTTGCACCTTCCTGACCTTCTTGTTTCCACGGTCTGTAATCAAAAGCATAAGTCAACTGAATCCACAGCTCCTGTGTTATCAAAGCCATCCGTATGCCGTGTTGCTGCAGGTCACTGTGAACGGGGTGGACTATCAGCCGCAGACCGCCAGTCCCAATAAGAAACACGCCAAGGCCATGGCAGCCACCGTCGCCCTGCAGGCTCTCGGAGAGGTACGGCCTCGTCTTCTCTTCCGCCTGGGTCTAAATAACAGAATGCACTTGTTGTTGTTGTAGCTCTACGTCCCAATTAGAGAGCCTTTAAACAGCTGCTGTTATTTTCTCGTGGCCTTTAGCTTGTTAAAAAAAAAAAAAAAACCAACGCCTCGGCTTTTCTCTCTCATCAGTCGTTTGCTGTGTAGGCGGGAGTATCAGATCAGCTGAGATCATTTCGGATTCAACTGAGTACATTTATCGTGTTTAGATCGACCACAGATATAGTCTTACATGAATCCATTATGTTAAGGCCTAGAAAATTTTTAGGAAGACTATAGACATCACAGCTGTCCAACACAATCATCAACACCCTCCACAAGCATCTGCTTTAGGATATTACTGTGGAAAGTTCAGCTGAAGGAAAACGTATTGTAGAACTGCAGGACTGAAGACTATGAAGCAAAGAATTTGGTGTTTATTTAAGGCATTAACACCAGTAGTATTTTTCCCTTTGATGAAAAAGTTGTTCTGATTGTGTCAGGAGATGCAGGAGATCCTTCCTGCCCACAACATCACCATCCATAGCAATTCTTTGAAGATACTTCAAAGAATATGAGTTCTGCTAACATTTAATTTCCCTTTGGGATAAACAGTGTGTTTTTAATCTAATTGAATGAATCGAAAATGGGCCTAGACGATGGTAGTGAATATTTCCGAAAATAAAATAAAAATCATATATGTAAATATACGCGCAGCTAAAATTGCGGCGTTGCAGAATTGTTGCTCTTTCTTTTGCATCTTCTAAAGGCGGGCTTCATTTTTATTGAGTTTATTCTGACATTCTTTCCTGAGATGTAGATCATTAAACGAAAATATTGAGAAAAATTCTCCAAGGAAACAAGTGGAAGTAGATTTTGAGTTGGTTTTATACTTTGATGAAATGACAGAGTCTGACTACATATGCCAGCTTATAGATCAGCCATATGGAATCACTAATGCTTCCATTATCACCGATCCATTAGTGATCAGCCATGCTGTACCCATTAGTGCATTAGTGAGCTGTCATAAGAGATGAAATAGTTTGACCTTTTCATTATAAAGATTGAATGAAAGTAAACGTCTACCTGGTGAAATCAGGCTAGAATCACATTTTCTAATACCTAGTATTTATTTATCAAGACGTTTTGAACGTTCTGAAATGAGTGAAATTCAACCTCAGAGCAAGAAAAGCAGTCATTGTATTTTAAACAGATTGATGTCGGAACTTTTGATTCTTTTCTGTTGTGGATTAGCTGCTGGATTTGGAACGATGGCCTCACATTAGAATTTTGGGAAACGTTGGCATCTCATGGTCGACTGCAGGGCAACTGGGAATCTGTCCCACCACTGTACCTCATAGTGGCATTTCTACCGTGGTCTCTTCTTACCAAAGAACATTGTTCCAGAAGTCCTGTCTTCCAATCACGAAGACAAGACTTCTTGATTGGAAGAACCTCTTGTGGGTTTTCCAAAGCTACCAGATTTGTTTAAAGTTTGACTAAAAATTGCTTTTCAACAGATTCTTCAACCTGAACTTTGACTAGTGCGCTGCGTTTGTCATAAAATAGATAACTTAAACACATTTTAAAATTTATTTTTGAACATTTTGAATCGATTCAAAATTTCCCAGTACTACGAATTGCGATTCTCTACGGAATCGATTTTTTTTTTCCTCCACTTCTACTCTCTATATTCTCTATATTGAGCCCCTGGAGTGTAAAAGAAGAAAAACAAGAGATGGGACAGTTGCTACTGTCGGCAGATTGACCCTACTGACCCTCATTGAGGTTAACATGTCAGGTGGAAGATTGTTTCCTTTTAAAATGCTCCTTTTTATTTTAGCTCACAGCCTGAAGAGGAAAGCCTGGCTAGCAAAGAAAGATCCTGACCCATATGGTTGGAGCCATTATTTCCGTCTGGCCCTCGGGGGTTTGGATGTAGCTTTGGAGTATTTTAACATGGAGAATGGAGGGTGTTGCATGTTCCAGGGGTCGGTCAGTCCATCGACGCATTACAGGCAGTGGAGATGCTGTTTACTTTAAGTGTAGTTTTGATTTAAAAAAAAAAAAAAAAACAACTTAAGAAGCTTCGAGTTTGTGCGACGTCCGTCGGCGGAGATGTGCTGACACACATCAGTAAAGAGCATCAGCCTCAGAGGCAGCAGCAGTTTACTGAAGGTCGTATTTGGAAGTATTTTATAAGGTCGCTTCCTGATATCCAATATTCCAGACGTTTGGCTGCTCTTAGATAAAATTTAGTGCAGCTATCCAAGGTTTCACAAAGGTTAGCATTAGTGTCCCATGGTGTACAAAGCTGATCTCTTTTTCTTTTTTTTTCTTTTTTTTATCAATGTACAAACCAGAGATGAGATTTTTCAGTCGCACCTTTTGTAGATGAAATATGAAAATGATCAGATCTTAAATATAGTTTTGTTTGTCTAATGTTTTCACAAATTTTTGTAATAAACTCTATTTCCATTTTTTTTTTTTTGTTCCTTATCGAAAGACCAGCTGACTTTTAAGAAATATAAGGTTAATCAGTCACGTCCATCTTCCCAGCTGTTATAGCTGTAAACCCATAAAGGAACCTAATTTTGTGTGAAATTCATCTTCAAATGACGTTTGAATGTTGGGTTTAAAATAAAGTCTATGTTAAGCTTTCGGATGACTTTTGCATTAATAGTTTCAAGTTATCTACATGTTACATCCATGAGAGACGAAATCTAAATTTAAAAAATCGGAGATATTTTTATAGCCTCTCATTAGATTGTGTTGGATAGACAACTGCCCCCACACAGCGAACTTTCCAATCAGCTTCCTTAAATCACTGCTGCTGCTGCTGCCGACCCGGCAGATGGCTGCGAAGGAAATTCTTTCAACCGCAAACGTCTTGAAGATTCGTAGCGTCTTGCTGCAAACACGGCGAGGTAGAAGTGAGAGCAACCTTCAGCGCTGCTGGCTGCTGTAAGCCTCTTTGCAAACTCCTAATTATTCACACATTTGTATGCAAAGCTATTCACAATAAGTTCTGTTTGACTGGAGTCTCCTCGTAAAACTCCTGTGCCACAAACAATCAGATGTGATGGGAACAGTGGTTGTCATGCCAATAACGGCAAATGTTTTTGCTCGGTATTGATTATGGGGACGTGGCCTGTTGTTCTTCCGAACAGGTTCATCTCAGCAGATTAGAACAGCATAAAAAGGTTCATTTATTTTAGTAATTCAATTAAAAAAGTTCAGCTCATTAAAGCAATTCATTCCCCAGAGTGATATATGAAATATGGCAAGTTTTCAGAATATTAAAATATTACATGAGGCCAATAAAGCAGAGTGAAGGACTGTAGAGTTAACTTGGGTGTGGGGGAAAACCTCAAACATTGAGGACCGGCTTTGGACACCACTGCAAGATGTTGCTTTGGCGATCCTTCCACTCAACTTTCCACTTGTATGCTAGGATACAGTAACGGTAACACCAACCTTCCAAGCCAAATTGTGGAGGTTATTATTAGCTAAGTTTGCATTGCGAATGTGTGCAACACTTCAATATTCTGCTAATGCTGAAAAAATAACATTTCGCAATAAGCTTGTTCACGTTATTTAAAAAAAAAACATGCTGCACCATCATCCTCCTACCACTTCCTGTCGTATTCTTTTTCCTTCTTCTGAGTAACATTCAGTTGCTGATCACGACTCATGGGATGCGGAAAAAGTTTTTCCCTTGCAGTTCTGCGAAATACACCAATTTTGATAAAGCGGAAAAACCACCTCAAACTTTTTCTTTCTTTTTTTTTTAAACGTGGCGTGTTTCCGTCCAGCAAACTTAGTTTCATAGTTCCAGTTTAAGTAATTTTATGCTCCATGGAAGTGCAGCTACTGACAGTTGGGAAGTTGTAATGTCAGCAGTCTTCCTTATGATTCTAGGCCAGCGGGTCATGTTGTACCGAGATAAATGTAAATCTCCACCAGAAAACTCAGAAATGTTTAGATAAATCTCAGAAATGTAATAAAAACAACAAGGAAATTTCTGAGTACATAACAGGAACACCAGACTGCTAACGCTACCCAGTGTCGTGTTAAAACGCATCAGATGTATGAGTGAACATCTTGTTTTGAGATGTGTTTTGTTGTTTTGTCTGGCAGGTTCCTGCAGACGGACCTGGACTCTACACCGGCCCCGTCTTCACTGCTGCCTCCACCGGCCCTCTGTTCTCCACGTAGACATTCACACAGAGCTTTTATTTCCCCACTGCAAACATTTCAGCCTTGTGACAGTCAGTCAGTCAGGAAGGTACAGGATGTATTCCAGCCAAAACAGCTTCCTGCTTTTGTTCAGGGCGCCTCACTGTCACGGCAGACTCCGGTGCGCAACATGGAACCGAGCCAGTCAGTAAATCCACTTGTGGTGTTTCTTTCTGGTACCTAAATATTCTCCTCTTCACTGTTGTAGCTGGTAGATAGTGAGATCTCAGCTGCCATCTGGGTGGTTTTAAACCCCTTTTAACATGCTCGGACGTATTACACAGAGATTGTATAAAGTATGCATGGCTGTACCTTTGTAAGTTATGTAAATATGTATAGTGAGTGTACTGTATAGCATCTGTTTTAATCTTTTATTAGTTGAAACTAAGTAAAGACTTCTTGCAGTAAATGGCAGGCCTCGGTTCTGTTTGTCCTCTTGTTGTAGTTTTCCTTCTGACTAAATGTTTCACACGAGGCTGTTCAAGTTGGAATAAAGCCTTCCAACATATGCAAACTGAAATAAAGATTCTATTTATGTAACACGGTTAAATAGCCTACAATGCCTGGGTTTTTGTTTTTGTTTTGTTTTTTAAGTGTTTTCACTGGAAATGTCTCACAGCTTTGTTAGTTGTTAAAGTCTGAAAAACTATCAGAGGTTCAGGTGGCATGAGAGGAGCGCACACTTTTCACCCTACTGAGGTAAATGAGGTCTTAAAAATGTGGAAAATAATGTAAGGAGGTTTGTTTAGTTCCACCTTAATGTAATATTAAAGACAATTTGGACTTAAATGACCCTTTTCCACTAGTGGCTAGCAGTTTGGCTTTACTCTACATGCTTACCTACTGCTTTGACTGTGAGACTCGTTTCAAACAATCAAATCTTCATTGTTGATCTTTTGTAATTTAAGTAAATAATCTTTCAACTGCATTTTTTTTTTCTTCTTTTGTGTGTTTTTTTATTTCTTTTACTGATTTGACAAAGACATTTGATGTTTTAGTGTCTTGGGAGTGCAGTGCTTGTTGGGGCTTTCTTGGATTTCTAATTGGCTCTGATCCCTTATATTTACCTACATGCAGAATTTTAGTCTTGCAACAGCATTAAATCTGTTTCTGCTGTGCAAGACTGATATATCTTTACTTATCAGACTACACATAATAGCGGAGACTTCCAGAAGGTGAGAAAATGGGAGGCGGAGGGGTGAATTGTTTTTATTTAAGAAGAATTTTATTGTGAGCGATCATCTCAAAGTATTCCCAGATGTCAGAGATTTTCCTCTTGCTGGCTGCATGTTATCCTAAACCAGCAGCTGTCTGTAGGTCACATCCTGTAAACAAAATAAGCTAAACAGATAATTGGATTTGGTTTTTTTTTTAGAACCTGTGTCAATTAGGGCAGACAGTCTCCAGAAATATAGGCAACATATTTATCCATATTGCTGGAGACTGTATGTCACAATAAACTATACATGTTGTAGGATGACAAAAATATGTCTATTTGCCAAATGCCAGAATAATGAGGGTTTTATTTTTGTTTAAAATTCAGAAGTGAGCGAATTCAGAACCAATAACTTTATTGGTTTCCATACCAACAAAGTTATTATTCACACCCCTGACAGACAGAAGGGGCCAGAAGTCTGGGATTGGTGGAATGCCTGGGGAGATGTTTCTAGTCTTTACAATCAGCTGACCTGTTGCTAGCTGGTCGTTTAGGAGGAGTGAGCTTAGACTGAAAACTTTTACCAGTCGCAGTTATACACTTTGATTCTGTGTACATTTGGATTGATTTGATATAAAATAAGTACTTTTGACATTTGTTCTTAATTCGTTTACAAAAGAAATAACTGAATTGAATTGAATTTATTCTCAATCTATAACTTCCTGTTTGTCTTTAGGTGTTTCCAGTTAATATTCTTTCCCAATGACACCAGCACCAGTCCCTCCTTCAGTATCAACATGATGCTTCCACTTCCACACTCGCTGCATTGTTGTTGTTTTGTTTTTTGACATAAGAAATTATTTATTATTACTGTATGCGAACCTTTTTATTAACAGATATCAAAATATTGCCAAACATGGAAAAAATTTAGTCTATCGCAAAAAAAAAAAAAAAAAAAAAAAAAGGCGCTCAAATAAACTGCAACTACACTCGCAATGAAATCCTAAAACAAGAAAATGTGACGCGAAAACGGCGGCGGCTTTGCTACAATTCCTGAATCAGTCACGCGGGCCCGAGGGCAGACGTCACCACCACCTGCTCAATCAACACAAGCCTTGGCAGGCGCTTAAAAAAAAATAAAATAAAATAAAAACATTCTCCTGGATTACTCGACACGCCTTTCGACGCTTCGACACAGAAGACGCATCACTGATTTTAAGCACCTGGCTGACAGCAGGCAGAAGGTAAAAGTTAGTTTATCATATTTATGACGTCTGGGAATGCGCACGTGGGGCAATGTGGTTAATGGAGAAGGCTTTAAAAGTTTAAGATTGTTTTATTGAGTATTCTCAGGTTGCCATGCCGAAAACTGCTTGAATTAATTCATGTGAGGGGAGACAGTTTTTCACGGAGTTGGTATTTAGGTCCGTGTGTTTGAATTGTTTGAAAGTGACTCAACAGGGAGCATTTGTTAATGTGTAAGATCAAAAGTAGTTTGATGCTTCTGTTTTATTTTTCTTTGTAGCATTAATATTAATCTATTAATAGTTTCCACAATTAATAGTGGAAACTATTAATAGGCTAATATAGGTCATATTAACGTATATGACATATTTAACGTATATTAACATAACATGAAGAGAAAAAAATGCCCCAATGAACTGTCACTAGTTACCGAGCAAAGATGAGAGGTGATTAAACATCCCTTCTAATTCTTGCAAGAATCAGAACAGGAAGCAGACATGTTCAATGTCTGACCTGCTCTACTTATATTTTTGTTTTTTTCATAAAGTTTCTCACAGGGAGTCTGGAAACCAACATTTCTGGCTCTGCATTTTGGTGTTGACAACTTTGAAACTTTGAAAGTGGAGAATCGCTCCATCACTATCTAAACCCTAAAACCCGCCCGAGGTTCCAGTCGGGTGAAAAATATAAAAAGCCTCTCATGAATGTAACTGTTGCTGCCAAAGGTTATGCAAAGTATTCAAATAATTTATTCTCTACATTGCCAGCATCAAACCGCTGTTTAGATCATACAGGAAACTTGTTCTATATGGGATAGACTATGATAAAGAAAATCAACAATAATACAAATGAAATAAAATAAAAATAAATTAGTAGCAGGATATATAAATAAAAATCTAAGAGTTAAGATTAATAATCAACCCAAGAGGAGCTGTTGTATCATTAGCATTAGCAAATGAGAATTAAAAAATAACTTCATTTTGCATCAAATAAATGGGTAGCTGGATTGTGAGTGCATATCTTCCTTTACCCTGATGTGTTCCAGTGGGGTGAAAAATACAATAAGCCTCACATGAATGTAGCTGGCTGCAAAAGGAAGTTAATTTTTCCCCAGGCTATGCAAAATATGGAAAAAGATCTTTTTTAAAATTCCACTAGTGCTCAACACAAAATTGCTTGGAAGGCATATTGATTACACAAATGTTATGAACCATCATTGCAACTGGCCATTATTCAGCCAATGATGCTGCACTGGTTCTGTTCTGGGACCTGAGATGGAACTTCTGGTGTAAAATGGTCTGTGGTGTAATTATCTGTGGTAAAGCTTGAATTTCTTGAATTGTGTTGAAGTTATTGAGTCATTGGTTTAATCCAAATTGGTTTAAATGCAGATTAGTTTTAGATGTTCATGTCCAAATGTGACACATATCACTGTGTTCTTGTTTGTTTAGCATTATAAGGCAACATGTCTGTGACATGACTTATCCCTCAAGCTGCCTTCAGATATAAACAGCCCATCTGTGCAATCCTGCAGTGAACAGTTTCTTTTCGTTAAATATGAGGCTCGTGTGCAGGGACAAAACCTTAAAGGATGCCATTGCTGTGATCTCGTCAGCGGGAGAAAAGAATTAATCTGTTTCCTCACAGAGCTCACAGTAATCATTTCAGACTCCCTGAGGAAGGAACTTTGTCAACTGATCAGGGTAAACCAGGGGTGCCCAAAGTCGGTCCTCGAGGGCCGGCATCCTGCATGTTTTAGTTCTCTCCCTGGTGGCACCAACAACGTTTTCAGCATGTCAATGTTCTTAGGCCTTCCAACGAGCCATCATTGGATCCAGGTGCGTTAAACCAGGGAGAGAACTAAACCATGCAGGGCCTTGAGGACCGACTTTGGGACCCCTGGGGTACACCAACTCTGTTCTGGACGTACCAAGACTAAGGAAACCTGTAGTAAAAACGTACCGCCCAAAGCCATTCAAATTAAAACCTACAAACTGTGGCGTTCTGAAGTCTTTAACAGGTTTTCTTCCAGGATCATCCTGAGTTTAGCTCCATCCATCTTCCTATCAATGCTAATGAGTTGTCCTGTCCTTGCTGATGAAAAACATGCCCACAGCATCATACTGGGGACGGCAGTGCTGTGCAGTGTTATTTTTACCTTCAGTGGTTTGCATGTAAGAAAATTAGATTCCATTTGGGGCCTGATCTGATCCGATTATTTTTGTTCTATCCACAGTATAAAATAACCTCTGTGTCCCAGCTGTATCATACGCTACTTTAATCTGTCACATCATCTCCCAGTAAAATGCACGATGCTTTGTGGGCATGTGGCTGTGGAAAAGTTTGAGCGGTATGGATTGTTTTTTTGCGATTCTCAAAAAGAAGCAGACAGAGAGGATTTAATGAAGAGAACAGCTGGGAGCGTCACAGAAAGGCGACATTTTTACAGATCATAACCCAAATCTCACAATATATTTATTTGGGAAAAACTCTTCAGAATTTCACACTGTACCACTTTTTGATTGGACAGTTACAAACAGTCGTGTGTTTGTTTTACAGCCCAGCAATCATCTCACAGAAGCAAAGAGATGCATTGTGTTGTTTGACTTTTATAGATGAGAATCAATAAAAATGTGAATCAGGGTGAATTTATTACATCTACCCTGCGTTATTTTAGTTCAGTCTACAATTTCTTTTTGTTTTTTAGGGATATAATTGTATATCCAGGGAGTAGTTAAAATTAAATTACACACAGTATACTTAAGAAGGAATTAATTGAGAATAAATCAGCAGACTCTCTGAATATACAGGCTATAAGCCTCAACATGGCCGCCCCAGTTCTATGAGGAAGACTGGGAGAGAATTTCAGCAAACTATTTTCAGATGCTTACCCTGAAAATCAACTTAAAGGGCAAATCTACCAACTGTCTGAATTTGAAAACGTAGAAGAATCTGTCTGGCACAGAGTATCAATTTTGATCATTCTGACTATCGTAACGTAAAACAGGAAAACCTAGTCTGACTAAATGTCAGGCATTGAGGGAAGAGGCTTGTATCCTTTTGAGCAGGTCTGTATGCGATACATTTTCATCCATATAATATGCTGTTCTTCCTGTTTCTTTTCATCATTCATCCTGAAATGATGCGAGTCAAATAACCAAAACAAAATAAAAACAATGTTGCGCCGGTAAGGGAACGTCCAAATGTGCTTTAAGAAACTCTGACGCGTTGATGGTCTGTCATTCAAAAAGCTGAAAATGCATCTGACAGAACACATTATGTTGCAGTCATGCTGGCTGGTTAATTTGAGTGGGAGTTGAGACATCAAAACAAATTTAATTCATATGCAAGATGCCGTGTCATACTTTGGCTGAAATCCTGTTACTTACAGAAAAGCTTTAGTCCGTTTAAGAAATGTTCCTGCCTGTAACTTAATAAAATAAATTCATAGCTGGATGTTTCTGGAAGTTTTATAATTGGATTAGTTCTGTAATTTTACCAAAAGAAGGAAATAGGACACCTTCTAAGCATTTTTTCAAAAGGTTACAAGTTTAGTGAAACAAAACTTTTTTTATTTTTTTTTTAAATTTTATACAGATGTCACTTCAATAAAACTCTGAAAGCTATTGGAGCAAAAAGGAATGGATTTAATTAGGGTGTTCGGTGAAGCATTCAAAGGCAACACTGCAAGATGACCGATTTCCAGGATTTAGTCACTGCTTCAAATTAAAGGTGAGGAAAAAAAGCAAACAAAGCTGCAAAAGATTGAAAAATGTCCTCCAGCAAATGTAAAACACTATTAAATCCCACGAGACATTGTAAAAGGCACTTTATATTTTGCAACTAATAAAGACATAACTAATGCAGTCAGTGGTCAAATATCTGCTGCTCATTCCCATATTTTAATTAAAATTCCTCCTATTTAAAATGTTACTGGGAAGGTCAGTCAGTGAACAGTTTTCACACATGAGGACAAACAAAGTGCTGCACAGAAAAAGAAGTAAACTAAAAAAGTAACACAGTAAAGGATTAAAATGGAATTAAATAGCTCCACTACTTCAACATAGGACAAGTAAATCCTGTTTTTTTTTTTTAGGCCTTAGACCTTACAGTGGAAGAGATGACATTTTTAAAAAGTCATATTTTTCAGACAGGAGGCCAGTGCAAAGATAATAATATGTTGTTTTTATTGCTAAGTATTTGTTGCATTAAGTATTAATATGTTAAATATTGTTAATTTACAAAAAATGCATCCAATTGATACACATTTTGGTGTGATGTAAATTAGGGACATTAGGCTTAATTGGATGTAATGGTTCCAAACAAACTTTATAGTACTAAGTAGGAAGACTATTTGATTTACTGATTTATCCAGGTCTTTAAAATGAACTGCAACATATGTTCTTGCCTCATTGCTGCGTATCAAAATTATGGCCACACTCTAATCACTAAAAATGGTGGAATAAGAATCAAAAGGGAAAGTTGGTGAATTATCCACCTTTGTTGTGTCAAAGTGTTATTTTATTCCACTGTAACTGTGACGATACAGAGAACCAAACCACCCAAAAACTGTCCCCATCTGTTCAGATATCTTTACAAAACCGTGTTTTTATTTATGGTGGAAGGAGTGCATCATAAACGACACAGTTGGTACTTTTTATTTCTGTTTTGAACCAAAATAAAGCCATCTTAGGTATGTCAAAATATACTGGGGCAAACTGTGGCAGCAGCTTTACGTTCATTTTAAGATGGTGGAAGGTGAACATAGCTGGATTCTTTTTGTGATTGTTCAATTTTAAGGCTACATCCACAACTTCTCCTTTGTGTCTGATGCTCTAGCTTTAATATTTTTGAGACTAAAAACCACAACTTTTGTCTACTTCTCAGCGTTAATCTGGAGGAATAACATGCTGGAGTTAAGTGAGTACGGGACTAAGAAAGAAATATAAAGATGTGTACCATTAGCATAGAGCTGGTAAGAGATGTCACAAGACTCTAATCTGAGCTATGTGTAAAGAATATTTCAATTCACTTTGCACAGTTGTCACTTTTCCAGTTTCACTGTATCAAATTCAGCACTTAAGATCCAGTGATACCAAGTTAGTAATCACTAACTTGCTGTTAGTTCAAGTATCAATTAAAACGTCTGTATCTCTATATTGTGGAGTCGTTGAAAACCCAAGTAGAAATTCCTGGAAAGAACTTGTATGGGGGGAAAAAAATCTTTCAACTATAATTTTTTAACAAATTTCAATTGGACATTTTAACAGAAATGCCAGATCCCATGTAATGTTTGCTTCCAAAAGAAGAACTATAAAAGGACAATGTTCGCTATAAAAGGTGAAGGACGACTACTTCACAATGCGAAGGCATGAGATTCCTTTGTGTGTCCGTTAAATGGACGTCAATAGTAGGAAATGGAACGCGTGTGTGTGTGTGTTTTTGTACCAACAAGCTTACATAAGAAGTTCCACTCCAACCATTATGGGTTGAAGTGGACTGATTTTGGCTCAGCCATTATACTCTTATACAACCTACTGCAGGGAGAAGAGTCTGAGTGTGTGCCTGAGTATTTCTGCACACTCACGTTACTCATGCCCTTCTCTGGCATTCGACTCATTTCTACAATTTTGCCACCAGATGGTTAAGTCACCTCGTTTTCACAAGACCTGCTGGATTTTTATTGTTTAAGTGTGAACACAGAATGACTGTGACAGCAGATGCTCTGAAATTTCACACAAACAGAGCGGTACACCTGTCGCCTCCGATTCAACGGCTCCTGTTCCTCTGAAGATGAGTTGTTGTTTTTTTTTACATTAGAATGACAACATGAGCAGAGCTGTGAGAAAACCTGAGCAGATTTGTTTTTTTCACACTGAAATTTCAACTGATAAAGCACATTTTAAAATCATATTATTTAGTTTTTGAAAAATTGCAAATTAAGAGGATGATTATAGAAAATTTAGCTCAATTTCACTATTAGACACACCCAGGTCTGAATACCAGGTCACTCTGTCTGACATAAACCTAAAGCCCCAATCTAAAGAACTTTAAGATCAGATTAGAAACAAAACCAATCAATCTGCAAAGGGTAACAAAACTTTTTCTAAGGTGGTGGGAAGATTTTTTTAAAGTGGCTCGTTTTTCAGACACCAAAAAAACCCTAGACTTATTGCCACAAACAGATGTTTTGTTTTAGGGCTTGGACTGTTTCTAGAAGCAGTAGAGACACAAACAGAATTGCAAAAAGGTAATTTTGCATAATAGATCTTCTTTAAAAACATTGTTTGATCCTTGACCTGTTTACACGCACAAAAAAAAAACGCAATTGTTCCCCAATAGATTTCTTCTGTTTTGATTTTTTTTTCTTTTATGTCACACTTGCTTGATTTTGTAATGTCCAGATTCTAAAGCAGCAAAGTTTTCAAGTCCATCACACTGCCACCAACATGTTGAACTTGCGGTATGTTCTTTTTCTGAAATACTTTTTTCCATTGGCTGTAACAGCAAAACTGAAGAAAAACCTGTAATGGACATTTGTTACAGCATATTGCATAAGAAGAAACTACAAGATTTTTTGCCAAGTTTATATTCAGAACAATAAAAGTAGACGAAAGAAGAATGTACCAAGACTTTCACAAGCAGAACCAAGCTTAGCTCTTAAGGTCAGCATTTCATTGGCCCGTGTTTAGTGGGTTGGTTTCCCTGAATTGGAGATTTATAATGGAGATGGTTTGATCTCCTATCGCCATAAATTGCACCTTGGGAATATTCAGAGGAGCGCTGTCTATGGCCCTCAGAGTTCAAGTGGAAGCTCACCTTGTCAATAGGACTGATTTATTCAGGGCATGGCCATTTAAAGCTTTCAACCAAGCAGCAAGATCTCAAAATCAATATGAAACCTAAAAGGAAACCAGTGCAGACAGGCAAGCACAGGGGTAATGTTTTTGTGCCTTTTAGTCTCTGTAATTAGTCGAGCTCCAGTGTTCTGAACCTACTGGAGACAAAGGCTTACTGTAAGTTTCATTACAGTAATCAATGTAAGAGCAAACTGGAAACAAATTGGGTTTTTTTTTGTAGGTATTTCTTTTGACCGACAAGACGTGTTGTCTGCAGAGAAACTGTGATGGTCACCATCATTTTTGGATTCACTGACCATACAGAAGAGGGTAAACAAAGAGAAGTCCTTGGAGTCCGCCTTGGGGAGCACCACAACCGAGCAAGTCACTGAAGACGTACAGTTGCTGAGAACAAATGCAAGACGCTGTCAATATGTTAGACTCTATCAAGTCAGTAGGTTAATCAGAGTGGAAGACGTTTGAAAAAGAAAGAGCTACTCTTAAAAAAAAAAGTCAACGGTTTGCTGCTCTAAGGTGTTTATCACAATGCTTGAAAAAATACTAATCAGCATTAATATTGAAGGAATAAAATCCTAAAATTGGAATAAGCTTAGTCTGAAAATGAAAACTTGTAAGGAGCGTATTAAAAGTGACACAAAGCTGAAACCAAAGTTCCACGTTTTCCACTGAACAACAGAATCCCGGTTAATATCATCTGAGATCAAGTTCAAGAATCAATTTTGTAGATTTGTTTTTTTTTTCCGCTTTGACAGAGCTTGGGTTTTTTTTGCCAAGAAAAGATTGATTTGTAAAAGTCAAAAGGGTAAAACATTCAAGCGGTGAATACTTTTCACTGTAAATCTCAGATCTTTTTGCTCATAAAGTCGAATATTTGCTCCTGGTTTTCTCATGACTGACTCTCTGTTTACCAGCTCTGACTGCTCAGGTTTCTGTTTTTCTCTTTTGTTTGTCTCCACAGAAAATTCTCTGTGCTTCATGTATTTCTATGTTCTGCTAGGTTTTTCTGAATTGGTCCTTCAGAAACACTTCAGTTTTAAGTTTCTTTGGAGTGATTAATAAACACTTGTAGCTTCTGTCTGGGTTGGTGCTCTTTTCCACAGAATACAACTGAATGGTGTGATGGCATGTTATAAGAGAAGCACAATAAGAAAAAAACACAGGAGAGATGAGGAGACAAGAAAAAAATGATATTTTATAATAAATGAATAGAAGCAAAAATGAGATAAACTTAAAGGTGCTTTTTATGTCCAATGAGTGGAATGAAATAATAATAAAAAAAAGATTTTTCTCCTTTACATATTGTGGTTAGTTTACAAAAGAAGGCACATTGAATCAAACTGAATGAAATCCATACATTTCTGGCTGTATTAGGGCCTCTGTGAATAGAAAAAATGGAGTAAATCTCAGAAATCTCGTAGAAGATCCTGAGAAAAGTCGAAAATTTGCTCCAAAAACGCAGAAATTTTGAGATTAAGCTCAGATATATATATATTTTTTTAGAAAAAACATTTACATTTTCAGTTTCAAAAGTGGAAAATGTTTGACTTTTTTTAAACTTAGAAATTTCCCCCTTTTTTTTCTACAAAATTTCTGAGATTAATCTCAAAATTGTCTGAGTTTCTTGGTGGAAATTTGTTCTTATTCACACCGTCATATATAATCTCCCAGGTTTTAAAAAAAAGCGCCTCTTCCTTATCTAAAAATGTTTGCTTCACTTTTAAAGTGACAAAAGCGCACCCCAGCTTTCCTCCCCCCCAACCTCAGGGTTTCGCCTGCGTTTGCCTGACAGGAGATTGAATTTGATTGCCAGAGGGGTGAGAGAAAATGAAAATCTGCTTGTGATTTGGTAGAAAACCGCGTTCTAGTCGTAAATGGTGGGTAAAAACAATCCGGGAGGATGGATGGATGGATGATTCCCCGGAGTTTGTGGATGAATGTCGGGAAGATTTAGGAAAGCGTCTGTATAAATGAGAGTTCTAATATCCAAACAGTGAGTCATGAAGGATTGGCTGAAGAAAATGACATCATAAGTCTCTCTCTCTATCTCTCTGCTGCTTCTTCCAGAGAGCGCTGCGCGGTGAGGAGCGCAGCGGAGCGGTGCGCCTGGATGGCATGGAGCTCAAATCACCGCGATCCTAATTAGATGTTAACAAAGACTCGGACTGAAACCAAATCAAGCTCCAGGAAGGAGGGGGAAAAAAGTCCAAACATCGATTCTGATTCCAGCGGAGGGTCGAGGCGGCAGGAGCCTGAGCGGGAAAAACTTGGCTTTCGCTCTTTTGCCATGAAACATGATTAATGAAAGCAGTGAAGTTGGAGGCTTTCAGCCTCACTGGAGCTTCGGCGGTGAGTACAAAACCTTTTTTTTATTCGGTTTAACAAGCAGAGGGAGGAGCTGGTGGAAACAAGCGACGGGTTTCAAGTTTTGAAACCTGAAAGTGTGAGAATCGGTCAGGTGCGCTCCGGCGGCCCCGCTGTGCTGGAATGACCCGCTGCACACAGAGACGAATCTCATCATAATGACATCCCAGCAAAAACAGATTTAGCATTTATTTATTTTTGTTCGATGCAAAACAAATCTAACAATGGAGTATGTAATTGGAAATGAATCAATCACATTTCTAGCATGGATAAGTATGGATAAAGAAAGCACTTTCTAGAGAAGGTGTGTATTTGTACATATCTAGTTATCTAAAGGTTTGTTTTCTTCTTCACTCTCTCCTGTCCTTCATACTTTCTGTTCTTCCATCCTAAATCTCAGTTTGTAAATTTGCAGTTTGTTTGTTTATTACAGTATTGATCACTTATTTAAAGCTGAATCAGTCAATAAATAAATTCATTTTGACCTTTACATCGGGCAGACACCGAAATCTGAGTCTGGAATCTTTACATGGTAGATTTGTGTGAACTCTGCCATCAGTTCATCCCGATTACATGGAAATTTACTAAAATCGTTGGAATTTTAGTACATTGAAGATATGACATGTTGTTGTTTGATTTTTCTTGGAAAAGATTAAAATCTAAACAGTGCTGTTATTCTTTTATTTTAATTTTTTTATTGTTTCTAGGCTTAGTATGTAAAATCTGTTCTTCATGGGGGCTGGGACCATGATGCATACAAATGCAGCAAAAACGTTGAACCAAAGCAGAAAAACATGATTTATTTTATTGATCTTTTTCTGTTACCAGTTTGTTTCTTGTTTTTTTAAAATGTTGCTACTTTTCTCATTTTTCCCTCCTTGCTTTAGCGTGAAAACCCAGGGCTTAAAACAGGGTTGAATTTGATCCTCCTTTGTTTAACTAGTAAAAATCCACCATCTAAAACCAGACTCGGAGTAAAAATCGGTTTGAGCACAACGAGCTGCTCTCAGATCTGTCTGTTGACGTGGTTCAGCAGAAATCGCAGGGCGTGTGGCATATGATGCTCGTATGTGAAGAGGAATTTAGTGGGATAAGAGGAGAGGAATGGTAGGATGGTGTTCCATCCGTCCTGGAGTGTGTTAACGGTCAGAGCTGCAGAATGTTGAAATGGCCCAGCGGATCGTTGTGGCTTCTTTGTTCGCTTGTCACCCATCTCTAATCCGCCTGTTCTGCAGCCTGCTCCTTGGATCGTGTTGGTGGAAAGTCGATTTGTATTTATGTTGGAGGCTGAGACTTTTTGTTCGATTAATAATAGGATTTAGGATCCTTAGCTATTTATTTTAGTGTATGGATGTGTCCAAAAGAACAAAAGTTTCTGTTTGTTCAATTTTTATGCCGTTTGAAGCTATCTGAAAGTTTCCTTTAAACTCAAATTCAAAAGGCGTTTTTTCATCTTTCACCTCCTGCAAAGAATGGAGAGGTCTGCAATTTTCATCAACGATGAAAGCATATGATTTTTAAATCATTAATCAGCATTTTTTCTTTCATGACATAACCAATTTGAGATGATTAAAAAAAATAAAACCTAATATTTGGTACAGAAACTTTTGTTTTACAATCCCAGAGGTTTGTCTCTGCAGTTCTTGACCAGGTTTGCACACACTGCAGGGTTTCGGTCCACTCCTGCATACAGATCTCCTCCAGATCTTTCAGGTTTGGGGGCTGTCGCTAGGCAACACGGAGCTTCAGCTCCCTCCAGAGATTTTCTATTGGGTTCAGGTGTTGGAGACAGCCCAGGCTCCTCCAGGACCACGGTGCAGCCACCCTGCCCCGGTTACAGAGAAGCATCCCTCAGCATTATGCTTCCACTCCCATGCTTCACAGTTGGCATGCTGCTCTAGGGATTCCTCTCATCCTTCCTTTTCCTCCAAACACGGCGAGTAGCGTTCATACCACAAAGCTCCATAATGTTCTCGTCTGACCTCATGACCTTTACCCCAGGATCACCCAGATCATCACCAGACAGACTGCTGCATCCTGAGTTATCATAGACCTTTCCTTATTCTAGAACCATCATAAACTTATTGTTTACATTCCTATTGGTTTCTACACTGGTTTTCTCATTTTAAATAACTTTTATGCTGTTGTTTGCACATTTTTATTGTCATTTATTGCAAATAAATATTTTGGAGGCACAAACACACATGCACATTTTGTGTATTGTTTGAAATGATCCTGCAGTTTGCTGTGCAGTCCACTAGGGGTGGGCATATGGAGGTAGTTTAATCATGGTATTTTCATTAAAACTATTAATTTTTTAGGCATCTGTGTGACTATTACTGTGCTTCATAAAAATCAAAGCCTCGCCAAACACAAATACTTACAGCCTTCAATTTGTAATGTGTAAAAAAGTGATTTGGGTAACCAACACACACACACACACACCCACACCAGCTGCATTTAATCACATTTTCAAATGTATTGATATTCATTGATGTTTTCACTGAAAAAACAGGCTCGTTTGGTCGTTTGTGGCTCCCACACTCCCATTATATGAGCTCTCTTTTTTCCCCACACATTTTTCAACCTTTACAACTGTTTTAATCCGTTGTTAGCATGTCTTAACATGTTTTTTTCTGAGCCGCCTTTAAACACAACCTGAGCGTTGGGATGCCAGTGCCAGTTTTACGCCCAGGGCAGCGACAGAGACCTGCTGCTGAGCAGACCTGCATGCCTGTGTGTGTTAGAGTCATGGCAGCAGGCCAGCAAAAATAAAATTAGCACAGTTTTTTTCCCAAACAAGTTGAGTAATGCTGTTGGAAGCAGATAATGTTGTACATGTCAGTATGCTAAGCTTGTCAACAAGAATAAGCTAATAAATTTATCTGCAGTTGAAGCCAGATATTTACATACACTGAAGTTAATCTGACCAAACATCTCATGTTTTAGTTTCGAGAGAATCACCAAAATGTTTTCTATTTGCTTGTGGAGAATATATTTTAGAGATTTAACATAATCCACATAACGTTTCTTCAGCAGAGGCCTCGGGTTGACATGAGGCATCACACAAAGCATTATGGGATTAATAGTTCTTAAACCAGCCTCCTCTAGTTCAGTCTTTTATAGCAAGATGCCCAATATTGAAAGATTTGGAACCGTAACTATGTAGTGTATTACTATGGTAACCTTTGAGACTGTGGTCCTACCTCAGTTCAGATCATTGACCAGATCCTTCTGTGCCATTCTGGTTTGAACCTTGACCTTTCTCATGATCACTGGTCCTCCACAAGGTTTGAACGTGCATGGAAATCATAAATCGCGTGATTTTCTGAATCCTCCTTTTAGATTCTGTCTTCCACAGCTGAGGTCTACGATGAAAATTATTGACCTTTATTCTCTGAAAGTGGAAAAACTTGGAAAAGTTACCAAATACTTATGTTCCCTAATGTATTTATATTATAAATCAAAAACATATTGTAGAATTTAAGGTGTAAACGTCAAAACAAGGCGTAGTTGGTATCCACAGAGCTGTGTGGTGGTTTGGGTGTTTTTGTCCTTATCCGTCTCTCCAGGGTGTGACCAGCAGGTGCAGGCCCCGCAGCTGCGGCTCGTTAAGGCTCATCATGAGGCCCTTAGAGAGGACTGGGGACCCTGAGGCAGACTCCAGATCGATCTCAAATCATTTAACTAGTCTGCAGAGACCAGCGGAGCTCTTTGGACAATTTAATTAATCATCCATCCATACTGACAACCGAATTAGAGAACGAGCCGAGGGAAAACACTGGCTCCGTTTTTCCAAAACTGCCAAATTTCCAGTTTGGTGTCGAGTTCAATTCCCCTCCACTCCAGCAGGGGGCTCCAGAGCCAACCCTGTTACCTATGCTAGATCTTGTGGTGGCATATCTTCTGTCCTTTTCACCCATAAGTTCATGCCTGCTGGTAAGTAAGTGGCTACATGAGGAAAGGGTTTAATTTGGTCAAATTTGAATGAAAAAAATAAAATAAAATAAATATCTATCTGAACAAGAATCTCATACTTTAACATACCAAATACTTTAGGATCAGCTCAGAATTTGAACTTAAAAAAAAAAGAAGCAATCATTATTCTAATGAGGATGAAAACTAAATTATAAGTTGCATATTTGCTTGGTGTCGGTTTTCTTGTATTGCCAAGGCCACTTTTTAAAATTGTGTGATGCTAAGGACTTCTTCGAAAGGACAAATACAAAATGTTTCTAAAAACAACACTTCATGGGAACAAGACCGAAAACCTAAAAGTCAATTTAAACCTAACCATCATTTTAATGTAATTTTAATGAATGAAAGAAGCCTGTGTGGGTAAGACAGCAGCCTAGCCTCCATCTTTCTTAACCAAACCCTGCACAGTTTTTTATCCCCATCTGCATCCCAGATGGGGATAAGTTGTAGACACAAGTATGGAATGACTGACAGCTCTGCAGTTCTGAACATCTGCTGGTTCATTAATGTGTATCTGAACTGTTTCTACCATATGGTGAAACAGTGGGCTGACTTTAAGATTTTCATTGCTCTCTTTCTGGTGCAGTTTATCTAAGCTTTATTTATTGCTTAGTTGACTGGGACAGATGCTTTGACATCTATAACAATTGGCCGCTGATTTTGTAGCCGCTGCTTGTCTCCACTGAGAACCTGCAGATAACTGATCGAACAGATGAAGGTGGAGAGTTCAGGTGGCTGGAGATTGGGAACCAAGAGAGAAGCAAACCTGGACTGAAAGTCCATAATTCCCCTTCCTGATGTCTTGACTTACTCATTTTTATTTTTGCAGCGATGTCACAGGAGAAGGAGTGTTTCAGGTTTTGATTTCATTGCTGTAAATCAAATGGAAGCATACAAATCTGTGACATCATCATAGACTTAAAAACTTAAGCTTATATAACTTAAGTGGAAAAAGTAGATAAAAGAAAATAAAAAAACTGAAAATGTTCCGTCTGTCATTATTTTGGCATGTAGCAAATCCAACTAATTTTAGAAATCCTGATCGAAAACTGGATTATTTAATCAAATTTAAAAGAAGATAATTCCTTTATATGGTGAATGTAAACATCTGATTTCAACAGTTGTATTGTTAATTTACAAACCAAGCTAGTAATTTTCAACCTTGTGCGCGTAGGAACCATGGACGCCCGTTAGGCAGGTTCTCATATTTTTTCTGTTATTAAAAATCCTCTCCTCCTCCAGAGCGTACATGATGCCATGTACCCTCCTGTTTTTTTCAGCATCCCATTGTTGCCTCGCTGTAACAGCTCTGATTCCTCAGCGGGAGTTAATCATAACACTGCCCCCACAGGCTTATAGAGTAGGCTCTTGGCATGATGGGGGCATCGCTTCATCTGCCGCTATTCTTTCTCTGATGCTCCCATCACTCTGCAGTTCGGTGAATCTGCACTCATCAGACCACATGACCCGTTTCCATTGTTCCAGTGTTTCACCATGAGGTTCTTGGAGTTAGTTTTCTGTAAGGCTTTACTTCTATTTTATTTATTTATATTTATTTTGTATGGAAATCTCCTTATTATAACTAGTAGTGAAAAAGTATTTTCTCTTGTACAAGTTTCCTCTTTTTTTGCTTTTTCTTTAAAAAACTTCAAGGTTCCAGACTAATAAATAAAAGGAACTAGAGCACTCACACAATGCTGATTTCAAGTGATTTAACTTTTTGTGATATGAAAAGTTAGCTGGTCCTTTTTGAAAATGTAAGTGCCCCCTGGTTAAAAAAATGGAAAAACTGCAACTGACTTCATTTTTCCTGATGAGTTCAAGTTTGATGGTAATAAACAGGATTACCTCAGTAGAATGAAAAAAATCACTTCCATAAAGCTAAAGCTACTGGGACCCATTTAGATGCTATCCCATGTGTGACCATCAAATTCTTTTGCTATTTGAACCAGATGACAGCTGTAAACTTTTCCCTTAAGTGTTGCCTTCTTGAGATATTTTAAAATAAGTTGTGTATTTAGGATAAATCATCATAATGTTCATACATCCATTTTTATTTTTTTTTACATTTGAGGAAATGGCCTTTGCCATCAATAATTCATGTTTGATGCTGCATTATGAGGAACTTCTCAGTCTGACTTCAATCTTGGAAAAGTCTAGAATTGTCCCCCCCAAAAAATAAATCATTGAAGAAACGTTTGCATTTAAATAATATCAATATGAAAAGGCAAAAGAAACCAAAAACGAAATAAATCTGCCATTTATCTCAGAAAAAAATATAAATTAATTTTTAGTTTCCTCCTCCTACCCATAATTAGAACAATAGTTCAGTCCAAAGTATGGGAGAGCTACTGAAGTGAGGAGCTAGCTGTTAGCTGTAGCTCTGCATCACCAATAAAAACCCCTCCAATATGTAAATACTTACAGCAAAAGACATGTAAACATTTTATTTACTTTCACTGCTCAGTGGGTAGAAACACATTAACAAGAAAAATCAGACTGCAGTTTATTTCATATTGATATTGATAAGCTGTCTTATTAGCAAAACTGCTACACTGCTTTCATAGACTTAAGCTGTTTTGTTAAAGGTAGCAAATATCTCATTCATATTTAACTCTTTAACTTTTAGTTAAATTAGAAGAGTTTGAGTCTGAGTCGGTCCCACCGACAGATATAAAGAATGTCTGCCTTTATATATGATGCCAATGATATAGTAGGATCCGATTAAATTCTTGATTAATATGGGTTGTTGCTATGTTGTTGTTCGGTGTTTTAAGATCTTGTTCAATGTGCCCTTTTTTAACTTTGAGCCCCTGCCCCTCCAAAGGTCTCTGCACGGCCCTGCCTAAGTGAGTTTTAAAATTGAGATTTTTTTTGGCTTTTGGAGTAATTACTACTTCCTTTCCAAGTGAACGTTTCAGATTTCTCGTCACTTCAGCCTGCAACTTAAGTTCATTTGGTTTAGTTTGAGAAGCTGATAAGATTTTCTCACTTAGACACCTGAATCATCCACAGGTCTGGTTCCTGTTCAGGTACAATTACCAGATGCCTAAAAATCCCACATTCATTTATTCACAGGTTCGGTTCCCCAGAGATTCAACTCAATTCAATGTGTTGATATAGTGCCAATTCACAACCAATGTCTGCTCAAGGCACTTTACAAAAAAAAAAAAGTTATTTCAATCATTGACACATTTGAATTGATCCCAGTTAATTATTCAAAGTAGTTTAAAAAGTTTCTGAGGAAACCTTGACTCAGTGACTTGCAGTATTTATTCCTGCTGGACGAGCATGTTTGCGACAATCACTTGCATTGTCATTGATTTTACAGCAATGCCTCATACCGAGCATTTATGAGGCGACAGTGGAGAGGAAAATGAAAAACTCCCCTCTAACAGGAAGAAACCTCCAGCAGAACCAGAACCAGGCTCAGTACAAGCAGCCGCCTGCCACGAGAATCTTAAACTCTATTCCGGATTTAACAAGGAGTCAATGAAGTGAAGCTAGGGCAGAAAAAATAGGATCTATCATTTTAATTTTCATTAAAATTGTATCTATAACAGGACCGGTGTAGTCCAATCCCCACTGGAAACGAGTTTTACTTGCTTGCTTTGATTATATTCCTCATAGAACCTCATGTCCATGCAACACCCACCATAAAAACCTTAAGGGTCACAGTGAAAAGGTTTCTCCACATCCATACATGTAGACCAGTTGAACGATGATCCGCTCAACATTCCCAAAGCCACGCTGCTCCTTCTGGGTCTGAGGCTTGACAGCTGGAGTCAGTCAGTTTCTTCAGCGCGCTCAGTCTTCACATCATTTGAGACGAATATCAGCACACAAGGCGTCTCCCATCTTTAAAACTCCTGTCACTCATCTATCTGTGTCTGTCTATCATGTAGAACATTGTCTGTCAAAGTGTCCAAAAACATAATGTGGAAGTGTGCAGAGATATCGGTGTGTTTTAGGATCTATCAGATTCCTGGTGGCAGTGCAAACAGCAGGTGTTTGTTTCATGGATACTAATTGGATGGGTTTGGGGATCTGATATGTCTTGGGTTTTCTGTTTAAATTTTCAGGTGGTTTTCAGTAGTGAAATCCAAAACAGAAATCATTTCCAACACCTGTCCACAATCTCAGTCTGATTTTTTACTTTTCTTTCTCAATGTAAATCTGTTTAATCTGTTGACTGAAGCATACAGAAATACAAGTACAGGCACCATTACTATCAAATAGTGATTCCAAATTTCAAACTTAGCTACATTTCATGGTTCTCCACCGTCTTTGGTTTTTCCCTCAGGGTCGTTGGGCAACCAGTCAGCTGACCTGTTCTCCAACATCTCCTGTAATGAGTCGACCAACGGTTCCACATCCTGCTCTCTTCCCGACGACAACGCGAGGCCTGGAAGTTCGTATAAAACCGTGGAGATGTTTTTTATTGCTTTGGTGACTGGATCTCTGAGCTTTGTGACTGTGACTGGAAACATATTAGTCATGCTGTCCATCAAAGTGAACCGCCACTTACAGACTGTCAATAACTATTTTTTATTTTCCCTGGCCTGTGCTGACCTGATCATCGGAGTTTTCAGCATGAACTTGTACACAGTCTACATCATTGTTGGCTCCTGGCCCCTGGGACCGGTCGTCTGCGATCTGTGGCTAGCTTTAGATTACGTCGTCTCGAACGCTTCTGTGATGAACTTATTGATCATCAGCTTCGACCGCTACTTCTGCGTGACCAAACCCCTGACGTATCCCACCAGAAGGACAACCAAGATGGCGGGACTAATGATCGCTGCAGCGTGGATCCTGTCGTTCATCTTGTGGGCTCCAGCCATCTTGTTCTGGCAGTTCATTGTCGGGGAGCGAACAGTGCCAGCAGGAGAATGCTACATTCAGGTACATTTTATAGGTCAAGTGCGACTGTCAATGTCCCACGTTACTAAGAGGAAAAGTCAGCATTTTTAAAGTTAGGTTTTATGACTGGTTAGTTTCCAGGAAGTTATTGGAATAAATAACTCACTTCGTGTCTTCATTTGTATAAATACAAATTAGTTTCACACACATGATGATGCCAATGATTTTTATGAAAGGAGATAAATGAAAGTCTTGTCTTCCACTTTCTTAAATTTAAATCTCTGGAAAGGAAACCATGGAACACCTTTTCCCAGTTCACCCTAAACCAGGACTTAACAAAGATGAGGAAAAACCATAAACCAGAAAAAGTAACTGCTGACATTCAGTCAACGGCATCGAGCCAATGCCAGAGATAAAAAGGATGGATTTCTTTACTTGAAGATACAGTGAATGACAGAGTCTGGATGAAGCAAAAAAAAAAAAAAGAAGGAAGTATGACCATGACTATTTAAAATTTTGATGTTCATGGTTTGGATCTGAAGATATTCCACAGGGACATTGTTGCCTGCCAAGAGTCTTATTGAGAACAAACCACCAAGCTTCCCCCTTACAGAGCAGCCCTCCCCAGGATCTCCCCCACTCAGCTCCTTCAGACTAGCCAGCAGCAATTAGCAAACACCTGAGCTCATTATAGGAGCTACTGTACTTCTCAGTGAAACCATGGTATCATGTTATTAGAGTTAGTAGAGGAGCCATGTTGTGATGACTTCCTGAAGATGGAGTGTCAGAAAGAGCAGGAGTTTTTAAAGAGACAGAGACCCCATTTCAAGGCATTACATTACAAAGTCAAATTTGTTTGAAGTCATATTTGATATATATAGAATTTTTTTATAAGAACCGAAGGTAACAACTTTTATGTGATTGTGATGTAAAAAGGCAGTATGTGTCTGGAAAATACACAATACTGTCCCTTGAAGTCATTTTCTCTTGGAGTCTGAAAATTATAATCTCACAATATTTTAATCTTGATCTGCTAAAAATGAGTTCCTGTCATCTCAAAAGCAATTCAGTCTCAAAAAGGTCAATTGCTTTGTTTTGCAAACAGTGAAACTTTCTATTATTGAAGTCATGTGGTTTAAAATTAAAGTTAATATAGCAGATCAAGCAGACGCTCTCTCAATTTGTACTATTGACTCTGGCAGGAGAAGCTTCTCAGGTTTTAATCTGCTCAATGTTTCACATGGAAGGTCATTAGAAGAGGTCCACTCTGTACTACGGTCCTTATGTAAACAACAGCTGGTTTGCATACATAACAGTATAATGCAAATATGATATCAGGTTAAAAGATCATTAAACTACTTTTGCATTTCCCCCTCTCCCTCTCCTTTACCTGTGTTCATACAGGCCATTAGGTTTACCCTCTGAAAGCAACTGATGTGATTTCTAAATAATTGGACACTAACTAAGTTATCTACTGCTGCTCAGTGGAACCCAGTTTAAAGAATACTGGACCATCACTTCATTAAATACATTCTCTATATTTTAAAGATGTTAAGAATTCTACTTTGTTCAAAGTCATTAAATCACATGAAAGGCCTTTTGAAAATGATTTCATTGTATTTCAGTAGGATTTGTGTTTGAACATTGACTAGGCCACTCCAAAAGCTTCATCTTTAGCGAATCTGAGGTACTCCCCAGCAAATTTACTGGTGTGCATTTGTTTCACTCATTTAACAAAGCAATTATGTACATGTTTCATAATAAATGAAACAATTGAAGTCTGCATTTTGTATTATCTACGTCTCATATTTATTTTTTATAGCATAGTGAGTGCTAATGAGCACAGTGAGGTGAAACCTAAATGTGGTGGTAATATTTCTATGGCTTCTGGCTTTCATCTTCAGTATTCAGTCTCAGCTATGAGAAAATGATGGAACCAAAACAAAATTTAACTTCAATCAAACTAAACAAAAACAATCTTGCCAGTGAAGATGAATTATTTTTGGTTTTGCAACAACATTTCCTAATGTTGGCATCACAATGTGATATAAATCCTGAAAATATCCAACAAATCTGTTCCCATTCTGCTGGTGTCAGTATGTGCCAACGCTGACTGCAGCACTAGTTACATTCACAAGAAATCATTTATTTTATGTGGCAAATGAATTCTGGGGAAAAAAATATGACTAGTTAGTAGATAGTGGATTTTAGTAACATAAAGATGCAGATAAGGACTTTGAGGAAGATATGCAATGGAAAAAAAAACATATTTATTAACTGTGACCATGATTTTGCAACAGCTTGGCAGTATTTTCTTAGCAAGAAGGTCCCAGGTTTGAATCCCAGCCAGTCGTTCTGCATGAAGCTTTCCTCTGGATACTCCTCTTCCTTATACACACAGCCTGAAAACTCTACATTTCAAGTGGGAATATATGATGGAAACCCAAAAGCCAATTTGAAACAAATAATATCTGGTGAATTATTGGTAGAGGTTTTTTTTCTTCTTTTTTATTTCCACCCTTTCAAGAATCCAGTTTCAAAGTTGATGGAAAACGTAATAGAAATGCAACCAGAGCTGAGTTTGTGAGAATATCCTTTTAGTTTGACCAAAAATAGTCTCTGTATAGTTTGTATTAGTCGGTCTCAATATTAGTCTAGTACACGTGTCAAGTAAAGACAAAATGCTTTTTATTGGACTTTAAATTGTTGCCTGTGTATCTAACTCTTACATATCTTAATTACCTCTGAGTGTGAACAGATACATTTTTTCTTTTCTCTGTTTCCTCTTCCAGTTCCTTTCTAACCCCGCAGTGACCTTTGGGACGGCTATAGCTGCCTTCTATCTGCCCGTCGTTATTATGACAGTCTTGTACATCAACATCTCCTTGGCTTCCAGGAGCAGAGTCTCCAAACACAAACCTGAGAAGAAAGAGAAGAAGGGGATCAAGTAAGATTGATCAGTGAATTAAACATCAAACTTCTTTGAAATACCTTCTGGACATAACAGGGATTTTTTTCTTTCTTTCTCAAATTCAACCTAGCTTTAAAAAAATACCAGAGGTTTGCATACCCTGTATATAATGATGCAGTCATTTTCTTCACTCTGACATTAAATCTGGTTAAACTTTTCAGTATGGCTCTGATTAGATCATGTCATGAATTAACTCATCAAACCTTTATCCACCTGAAAGATCATCCCAAACTGATTGATGACATAATGAGTCTAAATTTAAAGAAAGTCACAAAGATTAAATATATATATATATATATATATATTCTGACATTTAGAAAATTGATACAGTTTAATAAAACAGGAAAACTTCAGAATGTTTTAATATCAAGAAGCAGGACACAAAAGGAGTTACTGTTTGAGATTATTGTAAAACAGTTTTGTCAACGTCCAAAAACATTCTCTAGAGTCTTAAACGTATTTTCTAGTTGAATATAATAACTGTCCATTTCCTCAGACCTCCCAACCTGCTAAAGAGTCACATGATAAAGCAGAACAACAACAACGACACCAGCCCTCAAGTCAGTCCTCGCTCCACTCCCAAGGCCAGCCTGGACTCCACCACCACCGCCCTGGATGGAGTAAAGAACGGCCAGGTGGAGGAACAGAAACCTTCCCAAGCCGAAGCCCTGGGGCACCCCAGTCCCAGACTGGCACAGGTACTGACTTATTATTCTAAACCTTATTAGACATTAGAAAGTTTAGTTGTTGGAAAAATTAAGCTCTAAGCTTCAATATGACGGTCTTTGCGTCCAGGATGTTTATCTCTTGTGTTGTTGCCAATAGTGAAAGAAATCTGGGATTTAAGCTGATCAGCATTATCACATGCTCTGTGGGGAATATGGCCTTAAATCATAAATAAATAAATGTAGTCTTAGAGACATTTCCACATTTATTCACAGCCCTCCGGTAACTGTGGAGCTGAACACCGTCCGTTCCCTCGGTTTGCCCTGGGGTGGAAAGCTCAGGGCCTCGGCCTGAAAACCTGAATCATTTCCTCTTTAAACTTTCTGAATCCTCTCATGTTCCCTTTCTCCTTCTGTTGCTTTCACTTGGAATTGTTCTGTCCAGATGTTTGAAAATGAGGAGAAGAAACTCTAAATACGTCTTTGAACACTGGCGATGTTAGACTTATTTTATTATCATTGCACAAAGACACAACAGTGAATTTAGCAATGAAATTTAAAGCTACTTAAAGATTTAAATCTATAGAGTCATGCATTTATTAGAGCCATAGTTTAAAGGACAGTGTTACTTTGAGTGTTGGTGTTGCTGAGGAAGAAGAAAAAGAAAAAGATGATGATAGAGGGAACTGTTAAGACAAAGAGAGAGAGAAGGTGAAACAGATTAAAAACCAAGAAACCACACCCCAGTAAAACTGAGACAGATCTCCATAGCAACACTGAAAACCTCATTGTTTCTTTTTTGTGCAGGCAGAGCGTTGCGTGCCTATATGATTGTCAGTGCTGTTGTTTTGTTCTGAAGGATGATTGCCCCCGGCCTACATGTTCACCTTTACCTTCTGTTTCAGCTCCAGCAGCAGCTGCACGGCAGCATGGAGCGTTTATGCTAAATTACAGTTGGGTTCAAAATAATAGCGCGTCTATAGAAAGTGAGCAATGTTCAAAATCCTTGTGATAGCTTTTATTTTGGTAAATGTCATGGGAACAGAGAACATCCTTCTCTACATCACAAACTTACGCAGATTTTATCTCAAAAATAGTTTCCTGAAGCCTCTAATTAAAAAAAAAAATTATCTAGTTTAGTTGTTTTTTCCTTTTTTTCCTAGATTCGTTTATTTGTGTATTGAATGTCTTTTGATGTGCTATTTGCTTCGCTAACACTTTACTTGACGGGTTGTGAATAAGACTGTCATGAACATGAGTAAAGTCTTCATGAATATTTACGACTGTTGTCATAAAGTGTCATTCGCTAAATCATGACACTTTTAATACAAAGTTGACATTATTCAAAATGTCTTTATGACAACTTGTCATTAACCAAGAAATCATGATCTGACAGAAATTAGTTAGAAAAGTGTTACTGATTAAACTTAAAAAAATGATGTAGCTTTGTGTTATTAAAGCTAAAGTTTAATCAGTAATACTTTACAAAAAGTGGTAATGAAAGATGATATGTTTTTGCTCAAATGAGCCTGAAGTATAATAAAAAGTACCTGACAGCACTGACTGTGACGAACCCTTGATGTCTGTGGTATTGGTTTTTTACCATGGAGGGAATCCATCTAATCATAAACTCTTGATGTAGCCTTTCTGTGTGTCTGGGCTCATTAGTGTGTTCTGTTTTAGTGAAGCTCTACCTCTTTGATGGATCTGTTTCAGTCCTTTCCAGTCAAAGAATGGCTCCTTTCACTTTCACTGATGTCAGTTCACAGACTAAAGTCAGAATGCAGATTCCACATACAGAATCTCCCGCAATCCTCCTACCTGCTCTACTAATCAGAAGATCTAACGAGAATTTCTCACAGCTCTCCACGAAGCAGTTTCTAAATTCATAGCCATCTGCAGAACGCTGCAGTCCTCTAACCTCTACTTGCAGCTTTGGAGTGCCCTCAAATTAAAGCAGAGAGACTGTATTTTGAGCCTGCATTTATTGCATAACTGAGTGGCATTAGAGTTTGTGCCTTTTTCTTTCTCGCAGGAGGAGAAGGAGAGCTCCAACGACTCGTCCACAGCTTTTATCCCTCCAACAGAACCAAAGGCCAACAGCGAGGCGACGTCTGAGGTTTGTGTCCAAAACGTGGATAATATTGTTGTTAGTGGTCAGAAAGGGAAGCGCATGGTCAGTAACTCGTGTAGGCTCGGTTGTGTGGTAAGAGAATATTCCTCGCATCATTAAACTTGGACTGTTGATATAACCATAGGGATCCTTTCATGTTGTTTACAACGCACTCTGGGACCCAGTGTGTTTTCTGCTGCTGTAAACCTCCTGCTTTAAGGTTCAACGTCTCTGTGGCTTGCTAAATTATCAATGCTTTTCCTTGAACTTTTCCGTATTTTGTTGCATTGCATTCACAAATATAAACCTATTTCTCTGGAATTTCATGTGAAAGACCAACACAAAGCGGTATGCAATTGTGAAGTAGAAAGAAAATTCAACATGACTCCAAATTTTTTTTTTTATAAGTTAAAAATCTGAAAAATGCGGTGTGCAAAAGTACTCAGCCCCCTTTTCTCTGAGTGCAAATGCAGCAGCTCTGTGACGGTTGATTACTGGTATATGTGTGTTATAACTATGGCTGAAAAACGTGTAGTGATGTACATAATTTCAAAAAGTCAAAGCATCTAATTCTGAAGATGACTTGTTCTATTTGGACTAATTCCTACATGATTCTTAAAACCCAGTCAATTCAGCCGTTAGAGATGTAAAAACTCAGTTGTAATAAAATCTTGTGGTTTAGTGATGGCTTGGTGTCAAACTTAAAATGGACACAAAGACAAGCAGGAGAATTATACAATGACACAAACAGGGAAGCAAATGGCAGCTCTGTTTGAGTGATGTATGCAAATATTTTCAGATGAATGCAACATTATGCTGGAAAGCAAAAACAAAAAACAAAAAAACAAGATGGAACTTTCAGAGTCTGAATTTGCATGTAAGGACAGTACAGTAGGTTTGACATAAAACAATCTGACGCTGGTCTGGACGTTTTCCTTCAGCTGCTGACTGACCTGCTCTGTGTGTTTGACGCCCAGCACCACGTCTGGATTATTTTTAGCTACATACGACCGTTTCATATCGTCATTAACGTCTTCTCACTTTTTCTCGACAAAACACTTTTAGGGTTTGTGCTTAAAATTTTGCCGGTCTTGTCCTTTGCCTCCTTGCTCCTTCACACCTTTTCAGTTATAACTATATATCAGAGCAAATAGGATGATATTTGAAGCGCTGAAATGGTTTTAGTGACATTTAACTTTTCATTGCCATTGCTTCTTTAGATCAGAATGTTTCAAAATAATCTTTTCTGTTCTCCTTGGAGCATCTTTGCCTCTTTCTCTAACCTGTAGAAACAAACTGTTCCAGGTGTTTAAGCTGCTCTTCACACATCCTCAAACCGTTTTCCCCGCTGAGTTTATTCTTGGCACTCAGGCTGAGTTTTTTTTTTTTTTAAACCAGTTTTAACTATGAAACTCTTTGCCAAAACAACTGTTGAAACAGTTGTCTTGCCTGAAGCCCATGTATTTAGATAAAGAAATTCCCAGTGCTCTGTATTTTACACATCAGTGGAGGGGGGGAAAAAATCCACTTTTAATACGTTCAAACCCCACATCATTGATTAATGTTCCCATTAGGTCTATTCACACACGGAGAGATGCTCACAAGACTCTACAGACAATTTGGCTCGGCTCTTTTCCCCCAGATGCTGTTGACACGAGCTGTTCAGGGCGGGAGATCTTCTGCTGGAGACGAGCTCTCACAGCGGGAAGCTCCAGGGAAAAGACATGGGGGAGCATCTTTCCATGAGGCATGACGCTGGGACCGCAGTGTTTTCTCTACACACGGCTACCTGATGGCTGGTTTCCGTGGATACTCGTATCACATGCAGCCGTGTTTCACGTCTGCGGATAGGAGCAGAATTGCAGCGGCTCTTATCGGCACACAAATGTGCTGGTTCATATTTGCTTATCTTTCAGACATTTTACAGACGCAAGTAGGTTCTGGAAATCTTACAGAGCTTCTAAAGAACAGCACTGTGTGTAAAAAATAATAATAATAATAATAAAAAGGCCAGACATGTATGGCCTATTTGGTTTTTGTGATCTGACTTTGCAACCAAGACACATTTTAGGAAATATGGGAATTACGTTGAATTCACACCAGCCTTGTTCTTTAATCAAACTCTGAGCAATAAAAAAAAAAACTTGGCCTCGATTTGGTTGAAGTGAACTCTGGTGCGGTTTGAATGCACATGTGATCGCCAAACAGCCTTAGTCAGTCTTGCAGAAATAGTTTCATTGAATCAATGCCATAAACTTTCAAAAAAAATTCAGAAAACAGAAATATTAGAGACTGGAAAAATTTTCATTTATAGGCAGAAGGTGCAAAGAAATTAACATATTACTACTACTACTACAGTACTACTACTAATAATAATAATAATGATAAGGCTAGAACCTCATCTTGCAACCTTTCTTTAATTATTGAAAAATAAAAACAAAATCAGTATAAAGCAGTACATTCTATCCATCTATTAACTATATATTAACATCTATCATCTATTTAACCTATCTCCAGAGGTCAACAGGTGAGAGGCGGGTTACACCCTGGAGACGCTGCCAGCCCATCACAACACAGAGGACAAACAGACATGCACACACACATTCATACCCAAGGGTAATTTTAAGAGACCAATTAACCCAACAGTCAGAGTCCCTGCAGAGAACATGGAAGGTCCCAGCAGAAAGAACCTGGACTGGGATTTGAACCCAGAACCTCCTGGCTTCTTTAGAAAACGAAGACAATGATCAGAAAAAGATAAGCTACATGACAATGAACGGAAATATGTTGCCAATTCTTCTGAATATTCGATGAACAGCACTAGAAAATATTTTTAATTAAAGTTTGTCTTGGATTAAATAAGAACACAGTTGAAACCAGTTTCTTATACACACTGTAACTGTACACACACATTCCAACGTCTGAGATGGATTCTGTTTTAGTGGAGATTATCAAAAGTGTTTCCATTTTAAATATGCCTGAAGAATTAAAGAGAATTAATTTTCTATTTTCTTTGTTCATCTTGAACAGTTTCCATACAGATCTGTAGTAATTGGAGGAATTACCTCATGAACATGTGTGACCTGGAGCGTCTGTACACGCGTCCCTTTCCTCCTGACATAACTGGAAATTATGACCAAAACTTCAATTTTATTTTATCATCATGCTACAGAATTTTTTTTTTCTAAAACTGAAAAGCTATTTCCTTTTGCAAATTTCCAAATAATGTTTTGTGAATTTTGGAGTAAAGGCTTCTTCCTCGCTGAGCTCATAAAGTACAGAAATCATTTCACTTCGGATAATAAGACAATCTAATGACACAGTTGTGTCTTGTTTTATTCCTGAGGTTGATTTTACACCAAACTCATCTGTGAGACACATATTGGCATAAAACTGTGTGTAGTTCTGCTTCAGTTTTTCACAACGATCCTGCTGGATTAAGACTTTGCAGTTCTGGTCTCACTCTTGTTTGCTCAGCTCCACTTTAAATTGTCAGGACGGATGGAAGATTTATTCAACACCAAAATGAAGTTCTTCAAAAATGTTCTGATTGGGAAATCGGACCTCAATCTCCTCCACCTTCACATCAACTTGCAACCTCAATGTAACCTCTCAAGGAGAAGGTCGGCTAGGATGCAGTCAGTGAAGCACAAGAACGTAACATCAGCCGTAACCCAATGGAGAACATCCATCTGAATTGGGGCAACATTAGCTTTTCCTCTCCAATTGAAAACACAAAAAGTGTGAATTCTTCCTCCTTTATCTACACAGCAATAATATTTTAACCAAACCAACATTAGCATGACATTTGCCTTAATTTCTGCGGTTACCTAACTTCTTGTTGGTGCATTTCCAGCAACAAAAATGTTAATTTTCTTTTAAAACTGTATTTAGCTAAGTATAATGGATGCGTGTGCCCAAGTGTTTCCGGGTTTAAAAAAAAAAAAAAAGTCGCTGGATGCTTGTGGCAGGACTTTCTATGAAACAAAACTAAAATAAATAGGCAATAAAAGATTTTGTTTGTTTGTTTTGCATGTAACATTTTCCATTTAAGAAGACATAAACTGCTGGGAGGACAATAAGATCCGCTGCTGTGCCATGTCATCCATTATATCCAGTAGAGTTCATTAAAATTCAATTAAATAAGCAATCTTAAAATGTTGAGCCTCTCTCAGCAGACATTCAACGGATGCAGCAAATCAGTCTAAAATGTGGCTTAGTTTATGTTCTTGATTTAAAATCCCAACTAGATGGTTTTATATTCAATTAACTTTACTGCCCATTCTTCTGTACTTACTGTCTCATTTTTGGTAGCTCAGTGTTACTGACTTGCTGTAGAGCATTAACTTTCACCTGAACCCTTTAAGGTCTCACAGGAACTGAGTTGCTGTGAGACCTTACTGCTAATTACCTGCTTTGCTGCTGGAGAGGAGCTTCTGTGCCTCATAGAAATGTTTAAAGTCAAGAAGAACTGCACTTTAACAGGAAGAAACCTCCAGTAGAGCCTGGTTCAGTGTGAGCGGCCATCTTATTAGCTACTCTAACTGTACACTTTATGAAAAAAGAAAAGTTTTAACCCTAGAGAAATCACGGTGAGATTTAATAAAACTCTTTGCTTTTGATTGCAGGCGGCTACAAATCCCAATCCAGTTGTCACGACAACATCCAACTCTGCCCTTACCAAGATGAACCCATCGTCAAGGTGGTCCAAGATAAAGATAGTCACGAAGCAGGCGGGCGACGAATGCATCACAGCGATAGAGATCGTCCCGCCGGTGGAGGGAGCGGAGAGGCGCTCCATCCCAATCAGCCGCCCCAGAACCGTGGCAAGAAAGTTTGCCAGCATCGCGAGAAGCCAAGTGAAGAGGAAAAGACAGATGGCTGCCAGAGAAAAGAAAGTGAGTGTTTAAGCATGTGGTGAAAACTGGATAGTGTTGCAACAACATATTTCCATGTACTGTATCCAAAAGGCAATTTTTTTTACTATCTGATTTTAAAACAAACTAAACTTTTACCATTTTAGGTCATCTGATTTACCAAACTTATTCACATACATCCTTTAGGCTCCACCCACTAAAGTCCTCTGGGCTCAGGACTTTCCTGCTCACTCTGAAGCAAACTATTGCAAATGTGAACAAAATTTGTCAATATTACAATTAATGTCGAACGATTACATTTTCACAATTGTGGCGTTTCCATTAAATAAGAAACGCAATTTAAATGACGTGTGAATAAGTTTGTCCACGTGTTAAAAAACATGCCGTGTCATGATCCTCCAACTACTTCCTGTTGTCTTCTTTGTGGTTTGACTCGTGTGATGCGGAAAAAAAAATTTCCATTGCAGTTTTCCCAAATAAACCAAAGAACCACCTAATCCTAGCACCACAAGAAATTTTACTGAAAAACATCTTTGTTTCAGAACTGGCATGTTTACGGGTGGGGATTACAGATCCATTTACCCTCAAACTTTAACTTTCTGGTTGATGTCTGTAGACTCTAATTTCCACAGATTGTTTTTTTTTTTTTTCTTAATATCAGTTTTTAATTATACATTTTTGATTTTTTTCTATCTTATTTCATTTTAAATATGACAACAGTCAGAAGGGCTCAAAACCTACATTTTTGTTTCTTCAGACTACAGGACATGTTTCCAAAGCTCTTGTTTCTAAGTAGATTCCTGAACTGTAATCTGGCTGAATGTTTGGTTTGGAGTAATGGCTTCTTCTTCTTCTCTGAGCCTATGGTGGGACACGACTGGTTTCACTGGAGATGATGAGTATCTTTACAAAGTCTTTAGCTATTGTTCTGGGCATTTTGAATATATTTGACCCCCATTGTTCTCACCATAAAGGAACTCTTTTTTTTTTTTTTCCAAATATTGGCTATTAAATACACACTTTCACACTTACATGGCAACACAACTACGGTAATTGTTCTTGGTTTCTGTCTTCTGCCTCTTGACCTTTTTCATCTTTCATTTGACCCGGCAGAATGTGTTGGTGGATTTTCTGAGGATGTTTCATGACTGTGGCTTAACAGGAATTGTGAAATTGAACTGACTGTGGAGAGTCATTTTACTATAAAGTGTGTGAAAGCCACTTTTTTTTCCTGCAGTGAGAAAATAGCTACTGGGAAAACTCAGAATAACATCCAGTTATTTGTGTTATTCAATTAGAGCACCTTGCCGTTGTGCTCCACAGGGACATTATGTTTGAGTGAAGCAGTGGGCCGTGTAAACACATGTGGACAAATCTTGTTATGATCAAATGTGGTTTATCCAAGTGATAAGCACTCTGAAGGTTTATTTATGCAGGAGTGAAATTTCCTGCATAAATACTGTTAGCAAAACATAGAGCTGCATTCATTTAGGCTAAAGGCTAACAGCAGCCTGTTCGCTTTCATGGCCTGTTAGATTTTTCTTCATCATTTAAATTTGCTTTTTGTATTTACTCAGGTTATCTTTGGTTACTCAGGATGATCCAAATCATTCTGGTTTGACAAAGAGAGATTCTGTGGCTTGTAATGTTGCAACAAGTCAGACACAACAAATTTAACAACAAAAGTCACAATTATTCACAGCTGTATCTTTTATTTTTTGTGTCATTGTTAACCCATAAAAACATCACTTGAGTCTCAGCCCAGACAAATAAACACCAGACTGGAAGAAATGTCAATAGAATGAGCTGACATTTGATCCCAAATGTTGCTAAGCTAAACTGAAGTTATTCAGCAGCAAAAATCTACTTTCCCAGCATCCTCAGCTCCTCGCCTTTAAAAGCACTCGGCCAAACTGGGTGTGAATGAGGCAACAGCTGTGATGTTCTGCAGTATGTCCAGATCTGGCCCCTACCATCTGTGTTGATGCTGTTACCAGCAAAAGTTGTCTCATATTTCAGGAGAAGGTAGGTAGTCAGCAGAGTGGCTCAGATGTCGCCTCACAGCAACAAGGTTTTTACTTTCTCTCTGTGAATAAGATTTCTTCTGATTCTGGTTAACTACTGTGATGAATAATTATGCAGCTGATGTCTTTCTCTCTGTTGACCCTGTGAAGGAATAGTGACCTTGGTTTGCCTTATGGCTCCAGCCCCTTGCAGCCCTGAACCCAATTAGTTCTTCTTTTATGCTACAGTACATTTAATGATGCAACTAAAGAAAATAATTTATCTATTTGAATACAAATGTATAAAGCATTCAATATCTTCAGGATGTTGCAATTCATGGCATTTTAATTGTAAAAATGCTACAAAATGAATAGCTTACAATTTTTTTTCTTGACCAATAAACAACTCAGTATAAATGTCTTTAAAAGTCATCATAAACAGATATGTTTATCTTAACACTAACTAAAATCAGTTGGATGTTTGTATTTCTGCACTCTGTGGACTATCAGTGTATTATTAAAGTGAACATTTTCTGTCTAATATAACAGTGCTGTTCGGACACTAACAACTAGCAGACAAGAAAAATATTAAACTTTTCTACCACTTTAAAGCGACTTAAAAGTAGTAAACATCCCAGAAGATGTAAGCTAACACTACGTGTTTTGATGTTAGCTTTACAGAAAGCTCAATGATGATGTTGGTCTGAGATTCCCAGTCAGAAAGTGCTTTCAGTGTTTGGAGGTCTGAATCACACAACACTTTTCTCTACAGTTTTTTTCTTACTCTCAGTATCAAGGACTTATTTTTGGAAAAGAGATTTCTACCCTCTTCCTGTGACGAATATTATGGATTTGAATGTTGCAGTGTAAAAATGTAAACATACACTTGAAAGCATTCGTGCTTCTATGATGATATTAACAGTCCAGCGTTGACTCAAGACTCCATATATTTTTTTGTTTTTATTTAGAGTACATTAATATGTTTTCAATCTTTAGGTTATTACATGAAACACTTTTAAATATTAACGATTATAGTTTACTTGTCAGTTGGTTCAAATATATTTTTCCAAACATCAGGTGCCTCTCTGTTCCTGTGAAGCACAATTGTGAATGTTTCCTATAAAAGAAAGGTTCCCAAGTGGTAGGATTGTGGCTTCTTTCAGTTTACAGTAATGTTATTGGTTCCTCTTGGTTTTCACTCTCTTTCCAAATTAGTGCAAGGAATGCATTGTGGTGATGTGACTGACCAGAACAGGATTTGCTGGCACATGGTGCCGTGTTGAGTTAGGGATGTGCATGAATGATCAGAACCATACCAGGAACTCTGTTAGCTGTATTTGAATCACGGGGTAGAAGGAAGAAGGAGCTCACGACTAGATAGAGCAATCTCTTCATGATTTTATCAACAAAAGAGCATCTGTGGCTGCATCATTGTTATCACACAGTGGATCCACCATGCTCTGATTGCACTGCTGACGCTTTCTTAGAAGGTCTAGCATGAATATATGCATTACTGGACTATATTGCTTTTCCAATCCCCACTTCATATAGCTTTTGCCACTGGTAGTATTGGGTTGTTTTGCTCATTCAACGTGTGCATAAAAGAAACAGCCTCAATCCCATCACAAAAAGAGAGGGTGAAGCACACACCTAATCCTACATGCCTGTGTTTCACTACAGCACTGCCCTTGAAGTACAATAAATCCATTTTCTCATAAATGTTGGAGTCTTAGATTTTGTAGTTGAGTTGAAGTTAGTTCTTTCTAAGCTTTCTTGAGTTTCATGAACTATATTCACTCAATAGTTGGTTGGAGATCCATTGACATGAAATACTTCATGATATGGAGGGAAGACGAGAGAAAAGACTTTGGACCACCGATCCGGTCCAAACCTTTGTCTCCTCAGGTGTCATGATCTGTGTTTTTCTGTGTATTTATTTCGAGTTTCTGTGTCCTTGAGTCTCTTCGTTGTCCTGTTCTCCCCTCGATTACTCCCAGGTGTTTCTCATTCCCTGATTACCCTTCTGTGTATTTAGTGTCACCTGTGTGTCTGTGTCTTTGTTGGGTCCTTGTCTCATTTGGCTTGGTTGTATGTGTCGTCTCCGTCAGCTGTCCATTCGTTTCCTCCAGTTGCTACCGGCGTCGAGCCATGGATTCTGCTCAGCCGTGCCGCCTGGTTGTTGGACTATTGTTGGACTTGTTTTCTTCATTAAACCTTCATTTCTCATTTATGCCTGGGTCTACTGCGTCTGCCTCACCACCTACACCGCACCACTACATGACATCAGGTCAGATTAGCGGCTTCTGATGTCTCTGGTTCAGGATTTACCTGAAGGAGCGTGATGGTTACTATCCATGTCCTGGATATGTCTGAGTGCAGTGGCTCTTGATGGCTCAACCATAGTCCAAGCCTTTGGTACTTCCTTTCCACTGAAGGTGCTTTGCTTCAATACCTTCTCTAGGTTGTGGTTATCCCTGTTCTGCCAGACTTTTCCCCTTTCATTTTGTTTCCACCAATATGTTTGCTTTCAAGGATTTTTTTTTTATTATTATTGCTCTTGAAATAGAAAATTTTGTTCATAGCCTTATTTCATCTTGGATGGAACTGATGATACTTATTACCATTTATTTACTGATTATATCTGCTGTGTTTTTGTATTTCTGCAAGATGTGGTTAAAGAAGTTTCTAGATAATGTTAGATGTTTCTGCAGCTGTGATAGTATGAGAGACATGAAGACATCTTGGGTAAAATGCATAACCTGGCAGTTGTCTTAAAGGACTGATGTGTGGAGTGCAGTTTGTGCCCTTGTTTGACCCTGAACTCATCTGACAAAGAAGAATTAGAAGTTTCTCCTGAAATCCTTATCGGCTCTCTTTCCTGCCATAAAATCATCCCCTCCAAGAGGTTATGTCCACCAAACTACACAGAGTCTCATGTCACCTGAACCTACCATGTTCAGGTCTTGGACAGGTTGGCATGACAACAAGCCTCTGTCTATTGTTGCTTCATTTATGAAGTCCCCAGTGCCTCTACTAGATGTAAAAGCTTCTTTCAAAGTAAATTCTTGCATAAATCTACAGAGTTATGTTTAAACAAGAGCACCTCTTCTGGCTGCTTCACTTTGTTTTTTATTTTAACTCTTTGCTGGTGTTTTCGGCCATGCTCTCTCAAAAATCACTTTCTTCCCATCAGACTGTTATTTCAGGCATTTAGATGCAACTACAGTTGTGGAACAAATGATGCCTCTGTGCAACAGGCTCTAACACAGCATTTAAAGCTAGAATTCAAAACAGTTTACTGGTTCATCCTTTGAAACAGATGTCTTTTTTGCACTTGAATAATTCATACCTTTCTGTTGAAAGTAAATGCCTTTGAAAATGCTTGGTTTGAATGCAAGGGCGTAATGGCATTCGCTACTTTTATTCACATAACACTGAATCATTTCCTCCTAAAGCTATAATAGCTGCAGTTCACACAGACAGTTGAAACCAGAGATTTACATTCACTGTGCAAAAAGACTTTTTCTCCCTCTTTCTTATATTAAGATACCTGAATAATAAAAGAGTGAATATTTTTAGAATTTTTTCTTCTTCTTTAAATTCCAAGTTTTACCTGCTTTTAAACTGTATGATTTTGGTCAAATGTTTGGGTTTCCTTCAGCAATAGTTTGTTGGAATGTTGGTCGATCCCTGACAGACGCACCTGTTCAGCTCCGCCCACTGAGGCTGAGGTCACGACCTTGTGATGGACACTCCAAAACAGTTTGGAGCCGTCAGCCATCAGACCACAGGATAGATCTACAAAACTCAACGTTCTTGTCCATGAGTGCATTTCCAAACTGTAATCCGTGTCTTTTGGAGATGGCTTCTTCCTCCCTGAACGACCTTTCAGCCCATGTTTGTACAGCAGCTTGTTCATGAGGTTTTCAGCATTGAGTCACACGTTTCAGACCGAAACCTCTTCACATCTGGGACAGAGAACACGTCTCCTTTATGATGTGCATGATAACTGGACATTCTTGTACAAAATTGTTTTCGAACAAGTGAACCTTGTGGAAAATTGGAGCCAAGAAACTTCAGTTTTCTTCAGCCTTCCTGACACTCCTTTGCATTTTGTATGTTGACACACAGCGTCAGTGGTGTGTTTGTGGTGTTGCAGTGAAACACATCCACAGGTGATCCAACATGTATCTCAAATGTTTTGTCTCACCTCTTCATCGTTAGCTAACAAATCCGTTGCATTATCTGGATTTGTCAAAAGGCACTGTAATCAGATTTTAACTGCATCGGGTCCGTTTAGATAAAAGCAAACAGACAAAATGTCCCCTCTGTGTCTTTTTAAAGATCTTTCATTTGGAACTGCTTGTACCTTTACTCTGTTTTGCTAAGTCCAATCTTCTGCTGTCTCTCTTTTCTTTCTCATTCTCTGCAGGTAACCAAGACCATCTTTGCCATCCTCCTGGCTTTCATCATTACATGGACACCGTATAATGTCATGGTGCTGATATCCACCTTCTGTCAGTCCTGTGTCCCTGACACCGTGTGGGCGATTGGCTACTGGCTATGTTATGTCAACTCCACCATCAACCCAGCTTGTTACGCACTGTGCAATGCCACATTCAAAAAGACTTTCAAAAACCTGCTGCTGTGCCAGTATAAAAATATAGGTACGAGATGAGATGAAAGAAGAAGATAAAGGGTGGGATGGGAGGGGAGGGAGAAGAAGGGGAGATGTAAGCCACGTCAAAGGAGGAACAGAGGAAACACTATAAAGGTGAGTGACAAGAAGACTGGATAAATAGAAGCATAAATGTGTGAAATTTAACGAGGGCTGGCATATGGCGGGGGATATGCATCTATTTATTCTGCAAGTTAAAGCAAACAGGCGAGAGAGCTCCCCAGCTTCCCTTTACATGGATCCACAGAGTGGAAAAGCTCCTACAGCCGTAAGACAAAGTGAATGTGGTCTGGGAAGGAAGGAACAACTGTAAAGTGTGGAGACCATGAATGGAAATAAAAGCTTGTGGAGACAAAACTAAAACAGAGCATTCACTCGGCGGCGGCAGTGGCGTTGCTTGGATTTGAGTGTTTTTGTGTATATTCGGATCAGCTGAGGACAGCTTGGATATTCTGTCATTTTCCCCCATGATGAATTATTCCCAGCAGAAATCCCCGCAAAGTCGTGCGTTCAAGTTCTGATGTGATGCAGACTCTATTATATCAAAGTACCGAGGGCAGTTGTGTGGGTAATTGGCCACTGGCTGAGTTGTGACAGTTCAACTATCGACCCAGACGGGTAAAAGTTGGTCCAGAATCATTAAAAAGTTCTTCTTGTTCCTGCAGTTGATCTGAAATCAGCTGTTTGTACAGAAAGGAAACAAGAGACGGATTAAAATAAGGGAGAATAGGTAGCTGTGTTTCCATTGACCACATAATTGCGCAATTTGACATTTCAAAAATAAATTTGCTTAATAGAAACATGCCAATTTAAAAAACAAATTTGTTTTCTGATTTTTAAAAAAAAGCGATTTAGCACTAGGATGAGGTGGTTTTTCAGCAGTATTGAAATTGATTTATCTTGCAAATAGGAGGATCATGATGCAGCATCACATGAACAAACTTAACGTGTGATTTTTTTTATTGTATGCACGACAATTGTGAAATTGTCTTTACTTTGACATTACATTTTTGCACACATTTATAATGGAAACTCGGCTAGAGGCTTTTGACATAACTGAAGTATCCATAGCAAGTTTCAACATTGTCTGGTCAGGTCAAAGATTTTCCAATAAGTAACGTTTTAGCCGTAACATAAAGGAATTTCTCTGGTCTGCTCACGACAAAGTCAGCGTAAGCTCCATGTTCCAAATGTGACCCATTGGACAGATGAGGATGTTAAGAGAAGAAAAGAAAAGGTTTTTTCAGTTTTTGTCTGTTTTAAAGATAAAAGTCCTTTGTAAAGACTTTTACTTTCAATTTTTTTTTTTTTTAAATCAGCTCTCAAAAACTGCTTTTTGTATTCCAAAAACATCAAAACTCATTTGATGGGCTGAGACCTTCAAATGTCAACAAATCCTTTTTAGAGCGCTACGGATGGAGTTCTGCCTGACTTCTTCTCCTCTCTACCCTCTCAGACTGGATCATTATTATGAGATTGAGCTTGGTAGAAGTTCTCTCCACTATAAAGCTTAAAAGCTCAATTGATGAGTTTGACAGTGATGCTGTTCAGGCTTAGCATTAAAGCAGATGGCTGCAGTCGCCGTCTGTCTTAGAAACAAAGAGGAATTCTTCTCCCAGGAGAGAAGAGGAAGGAACGGTTCCAGCTGCTAGAGATTCATTGATGTATCTCTCTGCTGCCACCCTCACAGGGCGAGCGAACGAGCTTATATAACTTGCCAGTGGGGAGGGCAGCAACTTTAAGTAGCAAGGGTGAGGTGGCTGAAGTCGCTCTGTTTATTGAAAATAGATCAGGATAAGCTGCGGATTTGAAAGGAAGTCAGTGGGGGAGTGATGACTACACAGGGAGGAAGATTTGCAGGCAGGTGGATTAGAGGAAAGTTGCTGCTTCTTAAAATCCTACCAGCTAACAAGCCATAGAGCTTCAAAATGATATTTTTCAGAATAAGAGGAGGACTGAGGTGAAAGGTGGCAGAAACCCTGAAGGAGCGTGGAAACGGGTTGTTTCTGTTTTGGGTCGAATCCTGAATCCTGTTTCCTCATTTCCTCATGATTCTCAGAAGAAACGTCTTTCAGCTGCTAATCATACAAAAACACTTAGCAAATATTCACATTTTAATGAGAAAATTATCACTTTGATGCCTACTGTTAAGTTTTTGCCATATTATATATGGAACTGACGTTTGATCTATTGTCAATGATGGACCAAAAAAAAAATCTTCTTAATTTAAAACACTAGTGAAATTTGTAGCTCTTACAGAATGTGCATTTTGTAATTCTTACCGATGTGAGAAAATCACATCGGTAAGAAAATGTAGGGCTCTAATAATTAAATGTGACAAAACATCATTAACACCATATTATGTAATAACCAGCACAAAATGAAATGAAGTCATAAAACGCATTTTGAATCGTTTTGCCCTGAACAACATAAGTTAGTACCAACGGTTCTTTCTATGATAAGACAACTACGAGCAAAAGTTTGGCATTTATTGACAAATCCTTAAATAACATTAGAAGAATAATAACCAGGATGAAAAGAAACAGTTTATAATTGTTTATTGCATAATGTGCCACATTATTACGTTATAATTTCTAAATAATAATTTCTGCATTTTGTAATAATTGCCACAAAATGTAACATTTTGCAAGAGAAGGTATTGCAAAATGTGTTCAAAAATTTTATTACATGTTCTGTCGGTTATTACATAATGCTGCGCTACGCAGTGTTATCAAGGCTGTTTGTTTAACAAACTGTTAAATTGCCAGTATGTAATTTTTCTTCAAACCTCAATCTTCCGATCCAAAAGCAATTAGTGATAGCAGAATAAAGTGTTGGAGGATTGTGCAAGTTTTTTCTATTGGCCAAATCTTCTGCTGCTCACGTGTTCATCACAAATCAGGGTTTAAAAATGGTAAAAGTAATAATCAATCACAAATATCAAAGTAGTTTCAGGCGTGGCGTCATCTTGTAGCGGCAACCGTTGTTGCCATTCACTCTTCTTATGATCAAAAGATGAATGAAGGGATACAATTTTCTTTAAAGACACTTGACAGAACATATGTTCAAAATATTTTATTTATATTTGTTTATTTAAATATTTTACTGACTTCCTCTTGTAGAGGTTTGTGACTGACATTGACCTCCAGCGTTACAGGCAGGAAGTAAAGAGGTCTGGTCATGTGACCTTTCACACTAGATGCATGAAATTGATATTGCTTAGAGTTGACACATTGTTATTTTATTTTAAAACTTCAGTTGGCTGCCAAACGTCAAAACAATTGTTCTAGAGCTTCCAGAAGTTAGAAAAAATGTCTGGCAACAATTGTTGCCGGTGGGATTAAATGGCAACAATTGTGGGATTAAATGGGTTAATTAAGGGATCTGGATAGTCCTAGGAAATGAGAATCAGGACAATTGTCCAAGATCATTTTAATAGATTCTTTAAAACTTTTATTTGTATTATATCTGTTGCTTTGGCAATAAAAAAAAACAGGAACCAAATATCTGTTAAAGTTGGTTTTTCTTCTCAGTCATTCATTCAGATTTTTGAGATGAGCTAAGTAGTCAAAAGAAGATCCCAATTAAAGATCCCAATTAAACAGCTCTGGGCTGCTGATGTGAGAATGTTGGGACATGTGACTGAGGGAAGCTCAACGAGATCCAACAGAAGAACTGGCTCTGAGGGAGCATGAATGAGTCAAGGAGCCGCTTTCTCAGATCACTTCAGTTACCTTAATTAATTCAGACTGATGCATCCTGGCAAGAAAGCAAATTAGCTCATCGCTTTGTCCCAGGAGCCAGTCGTCGCCAGAAATGGGTCTGTGATTAGCTCCGGTTCTGGTCACCATGTCGGAATTCGGCGTGACGGGATGTCACCCAGGACGCCTTCATCAGAGACAGAACCGAGGAGCTGCGCTCAACAGATTCCTTTTGTAATTTAAGTAGCGATGAAGTGAAGGCAGGAGACTTGATTTCCCTAATATGGCTGAATCACAAGGAGCTGAGTCGGCTGCTTTCACTTTAATCCTTTATAAACCCGTCAGTGCAGCAGAGCAAACAGGCGAATGTGAGGAGAATCCAACAGCACACACAAACTCGTTTTCTCACACAATCCCTGGATTTGTCTTCTAGTTCGCTCAGGCCTCAGCTCTGCTGGAGATCTCATGTGGCAGTTCAGCGAAGATATGACTGGAGTAAATTTACCTCAGAAGAAGACGAGCAACAGCTGTTTTTTTTAGTTTTCAGATCAACAAACAGATTTTAACATTGGATCGAAATGTCATGTCATGCATTAAAGGGACAACTTCATATCTGATGTAAGGGATATTTAAATCGGGCTCGTTTCTGGTGAGAGTTGGACTCTGCCAAGGTTGCCCTTAGTAACCGGTCCTCTTCAGAGAGCTTCTAGGTGCAGCTAACGTATTGAGGGGATTCGCTTTGGTTGTGTCAGGATTGGGTCTGTGCTGTTTGCAGATGATGTGGTTCTGTTGGCTTCATCAGATTGTGACCTCCACGTGGTTAAGAAAGCTGGTGAGCTATTCCAGTTGTTTCTAGGATGGGCTGGGAATGCCAAGGGATTCCCCAGGATGAGCTGCTCCAGGTTGGAGAGAAGTCTTCTGTCTGCTTCACACGGCGAGATTTAAAACCTCAGAGATCACACACGCCATGATTTTTTTTTAAAAATCATAGTTGTAACAGACTTTGTTGCAGTTTGTGTTGTCCAGCCGCACGGGAGGAGCAACACACTAAAACACAAAGTGATTTCACTCAGCAGCATTCAGATGGGAAATCTGGCCAAACCTCTCGAGAGACCAAACATGAATTCGGAGTAAACAAACTTTAAGGTAAAAAAAAAATTGGCATGAAATCTTGCCATGTGAACGAGGCTCTGGACCCGATCCTGGATTAAGTGCAAAGTGATGGCTTAATGGTTCTCCTTTAATAAATGGAATCATAATTTGACAAAAGACATTTTTTTGAATCTATGTCTAATATTACATTTATTTCATGATCTAAAACATTTTCAGCTGACAGCAATCCAGATTAAATCTATAAGAGGAAATGCATATTGTTATAGCATCCTTGCTTTTTGTTTGTTTTTCCTATTAATATTTCTAAGGCGCGCTACCAAGAAGGTACACACAGCTGAGATCAGATCTGTTCTAATTATTCAATGACCCAATGCAAGCCGCTTTCCAGTCTGACTGCTTAACTATAGCAGACACACCAACACATTCAGGTCCATTTCACTGAGACGGTGCTGCACTAAGCAGAGCAGCAAACCACCAGTTTATCTTCAGTCGTGCTGCTCTGCTGCTGATGCTTATAGCTGCTTTTCTTTTTGACTCCACTGCTGAGTCCAGACTGAGAAACTCTCCGTCTTGACACACTTTAATTTATTAACACGATCAGTTTTGATATACACCATCCAGCTCAGGTTGTATTTTTAAAGTTTTCTTTTAGCCTCAAACATTTTTTTTTTTTTTTGTTCAGAATTACCTGACATTTAGCTCGATCTTTCTACACCAGAATTTGGGATTTTTCCACATATTAGTCTCTGCGAATTCTCCGAAGTTATGGAGGCAAATCCATGCTAAAAGAGGCAAAGTTTAAAATGCTAATAATCATTTTTGAAATGCTATGAAATTCAGTAGATTTCTGTAAAAACAATACATTGAATCCACGCCTATTGACTTTAGGAAATTTTTTTCTCAATAAATCTCTTTAGCATAGTTGAAGAACAGGAAAAGACTGAGGATGCTGTAGAACAACAAAAATAAATAAAATTCAATTTTACAAAAATACAAATATAGAATTTTTCCACCTGTCACCATGTCTGTGGTTCCATTCCTGACTTCCCTGCATGTCGAGGCGCTTGTGTTTGCTCAAAAACGTCTAATTTCAGTTCATTCACCATCAAAGAAGAAAGCTGATGCAAGGAAATGACAGAGGCAGAAGGAGAGGGGAATTAGAGAAATGTAATGATGAGGTTGAGAAGGAAAAGTAGGGCATGAATCAATGAGGCAGAACAGGAATCCTTTATTTAGTTCTAGTTAGCTTGAGAGGGAGACACAATAAAACTGAAAATCACACCAACAGGCTATTAATGCAACATTTACTTTGTGTGGGCCACCAGTTGCACGTGGAGTTCATCGGTTCTTATTCTCATAAGGAACCAGAAAGGATTTTTTTTGCCTCGCATAGAACTACTCAGTCCCAAATCCAGGCATTTTATCTGCGAAGTGAAAGCTTTATTCAAACCCTCCTGCAGCTCAGCAGTCGGCTCGTTCATATTTCCAAGTAGCTAACCTCAGCTTTACCTTTCTCTGGATTCCACCCCTGCTTCCATCACTGGAGAAAAACAGCCGAGACCTGCAGAAGACCACGACTTCCTGTTCGTTCATCGTGTCACCGCTTTATTCACTGATGGCGTTGAAAAGACAAACCTTTTCATTGGACCATTCAGCCAGAAGCATGTAGAACACTGAAATGTTTCAGATCGTCCCGTTTTAATATCTAACAAAGATAAGCTGAGAAAATACAATCAACCAAACAATGGCACCATATAAACAATATTTCTATAAACATAACGTTGCATCGTTCTCTCTAGCTAGCAGTAAATCCTGAAGGAGAAGGACTGGACACTCCTGCATGACCTTCAACTCAACCAGAAAGTTAACAAATGTTTCAGAGGAGATGGTTGCCTAAACAGAAGATGATCAGATTTCTGAACACGGTGTGCTAATTGCATGATTGACTTTTTAAATCAATCAAAGTACTGACTGTGCCATACTGATGTAATAATCTGTGCTTTTGTGACCTTCAGCTATTTTAATTATATTCTATGAACCTCTCCAGGGAACCCAAATTAGAACCAATTAGAAAAGTGAACCAACATTTCTTCATAGCTGTCACGAACACAAACACTTCAAAACACCAGCATTAAGGTTTAGGGAGCTACTTCTTCTTTCCATAATACTTTTAATGAAGAAACTCATAATTTGACCACTGCAGTTTGTATTTGTCAGGTTATTTCTGTCTATTGAATACTTTCTCCGCCTTTAAGAGAATCAAAACTCCTCTAGCTTTTTTCCCCGTTTTAGCTTTTTCTTCCTCTGGGGAAAAACCGCTGTATTTGATGAGCAGCGTAATGATGATGCAAAGCATAGGAAACCAAAGGCTCCGCTGTGGTGCTGTCTTCTACTTCTTCATTTCTTGTTTCAGGAAGTCAGTCACACTGAGTTAGCATAGGGTTAACAAGCTAGGTTTCAGTGCTACTTACCTTCTTCTGCTTCTCCAGGAAGATTCGCTGTTCAGAGAGACATGAATAATAAAAGGTCCTGAAGTATTTCTATTCATTTTTATTCCGATAAGTGATATCTGGCATTGCAGGTGACAGGAACACCATTTTCACAAAAAGACCCAGACAGGAATCCCTGAAACGAGTTGTTGTTTATAGCCTGGAATCCAGTTTCACAGCTGGATATATCTGTGGGTCGACTGGATGTGTCTGAACGGATAATTAAGTTCTCCGGTTTATGTGTGGTTCAAATATGGACATTTATTGGTCATATCTGTTCCAAAGTAGCAACAGTGGTGAACTTGGAAAAGAGAGGGATGTTGAGTTGCTGAAAGCAGCACTGAGTGAACACTTGGTCCTTGTTGATGTGGGTTATTGAAGGTGGAAATGCGAAGAATCATAAAGACGTGAGGGATTTAGAAGAAAGCCCGTGGCGACGGCCTACTTAAAGCGCTTCGAGGAAGGAAAACAGGAGAAATGAAGACAGGGATCATTGATGCTTGTGGGGAGTGAAGTAATATTAGATCCAATATAACAAAGCTTGTCTTACTGAAATAAGCTTTTGCTGGAAAAAAAATTAGAACACCCTGTGGAAACATATTTGTAATTCATAACATGAATTTGAACAAAACTGAATACGTTTTGTAATACTCAAAAGATATTTTAAAAGATAACATAAAACAACGTAAGAAAATTGTTTAACATCTGTTAAAATGTTCCAGATTATCACCTTCAGCTTTTTTGAGACATAACAAAGCATCATGGTTTTGAAGACATATCCTAGTATGACAGGGTGATCTGAAAATGATGTATTTTAATTTAGATGCTTTCTTTAAAAAGTAAATCAACAGGTTACACATTCTGGAGTAAGACTGTAACATTCAACTACAGCAAGGCTTTTTAGAGCATTCTTTCAAAGTTATGCAAAAACAGGAAATAAATGGTTTGATGTGCATTGTATTGGGAACACTGGCAGATTTAGTATGTCAGCGTTGGGTTAAAGAAACCCGCACCCAGATGGAGACTCATGAATTTTTCCTGATCCCCTGTCATAATGTTGCTGCTCTCAGGAACAAGTCCCTCTGTAGAATCCTCGTTCCCACTTCATTCATTATTATTAATAACACACAATTTTAGAAAACTGGGCTGCAACAGAAACGACTCACAACATTCAGCAGACACGCGGCACCAGCTTTTTGTTGCCTTTGTGAGGAATCTGTACCAGATTTCACAGAAATATGTAACGGAACGATTGTTTTCTCAACAATACAAATTGGTTTTTCAGTATTCTAGATACGGGCTCATTTTTAAATGACACGTCGCGAATGGTGCAACGAAGAATTGAAAATGAACGTTTCATTGGCCTAGTCGAAGTTTGGACAAAATTCTGCAGAAAAACTCGTCGATGGCAGGTGTGGTAACAGAGCGACCACACCACATTGTTTGGATAAATGAGATCATCTTTTGAGAACTGGTAATCTTTATCTCACACTAAAATGTGTTGGAGGATCTGAAATAATTAAGTTAGATTAGAAATCTGTGGCGTACATCATCAGGACGCTTAATCCAACTTTGCTTTCTTACATTAGAAACGGAATCGCAACCTTTCTGGGACTAACACCTTTCCTGCGACTCCTATGGCCAGAGGTTTTAGGCAGTCTGTCACATTTAGAGAGAGGAAAGAATGCAAAGAAGCCTTTACCGCTAGCACTTACACCAGAGCCTTTTCTCTGTCTAACGGACACATTGATGGCGAATCCTGTTAGTGATGGACAGCTGAGTGGCAGGTAGATGGTGTGGAGTCAGTGAAATAAAGACAGCATTAGAGGAGAAGGCGAATTATTAGCATCCACCTTTAATAATATTTAGACTTCATTACGATTCACGTATTTTTATTGTGTATTATTTCTATACTGCCATCTTAAAATAGGAAAAGTTGATCATTTATAATGTTTAATGGAAAAAGTATTAGATTATCTATAGTTTCTGCAGAGAAGGAAAGAGGCTAAAAATGGTTCATTTCTGAGACAGCGCTGAACTTTGCTCTTACTTTTTGATTTTCCTGTATCTTGTTCGCTGTCCAGAATTCCTCTGGGAACAAACTTCTTCCCCTCAGTCTGACTGTGTGGTTCAGCCTGGACACAACGGACAGTTTTCATAGTTTTCACTTGCCTAGCAATGCTAATGAGGTGCAGGACGTTCTAATCGAAGCTGACCTGTGTCATTGACCCAAAATACACTCAAAAATATGGAAGTAAGCACACTTCCTGTCGACTTAAAGAAGAATAGCTCTTTTAAGTAATACAGGATCATTTCTATTTTAAAAAGGGCTAGGAATGTTATGCTAGTTAGTTTTTGTCCTCAAAATCCAAGGAAAGTTTAAACAGCAGTCAGATAGTTTTTACTCTTTGACCCTATAAAGATTGAGAAGGTTTTAGTAACATTTAGTTCTTTCATCTAAGGTGATATCTTTGTATTTTATTTATGTGTGTTAGCTTGTGATATTCTGAGATAATCAGATTATTTCACTCTTTTTAACACACATCTGGGTCCCTCTCGCGTCTCAAGTCCCATTTTAACACAGGATTCTTTTACAGACAAACAAATCCCAACCTTTCAGAACCTCAATCCTTCTTTGTCCCTTTTTTAAGTAGCTGATAATGACGCTTCTTTGAGATTCAGAGTGCTAAATCACATCATCTCTTTTCTGGTTAATCTCCTCCTTGTTCCTTTCAGCTTGGCATTGTCAGCCCGTGATGTATTCTCTGCATTTAGATAAAGCTAAATGTTGCCAATAAGTGATTAGTCAGAAATACTTGAGATGAACCTTGTTAAGCCTAATTTAGAGACAAAGGTTCACCTGCTCATGTTTAATTACAATAACACAAAGAAAAAGCAACATTGTTCTTTCATTTCTCCTCCAGTCTAATCAAATCTTCACATTGACTATTTGAAGGATTAATGTCCAGAATAACAGTTTTACCTTCAGGGAGAAAAAAAACAGAATGTCCCGGATCTTCAAAGAAATACCTGATCAACTTTCAGAGGCGTGTAAAAAAAAAAAAAAGAAAGAATAATAATTTATTTTAAGTTTTTAGGGGTGTGGGAGTTTCATCACTTGTGCTAGCAGTCCCTATTTTGGGATTAATTCTTGATTCGCACTGATTATTACTTTTTTTCTGCATAGATTTGCTTAAATATTAACTTTGAACCAACTTGTGTCACTGGGATATTGTTACACACTATAATTTCTTCTATTGTTAATATTTTGGATATTTGAGCTTCTATTGGAAAATTTGTTAGAATGAGTCCTGTATCTAAATGTACTGAGAAGAAGAGGCCATTAATCTAAAAGTAACATAAAAATACAGATTACAGTGTGGAAATGTATTCAGGGACAAAGAGCTTAATTTTTGGAGACGTGCTGTTGTCACGGTGACCATATTTGGAGAAGAAAGCATGATGCTACCACCACCAAAAGGTGTTTTGGTGGTGGTAGCATCATGCTGAGTTTATTTTGCCAGAGAACGGAGTAGTGCATTTCACAAAGTCTCTTGAAACATAATCTAGGAAGTTAAATCTTGGGCACAAATTCATCACCTATTGAGACTTCATTTCCAAACTTCGCAACGAATTTGTCTAAAACGTGAGAATTCTAGATTTCTGAAGTAAATAAATGCGAGTGGTAGTCTGCAGAGTTTTGGGAAGAGTGAAACTAGAGTTCACTGAGGGCAATTGAGGGCAAACAAAGGTGCAACGTGAGTCGCTGCAGCCAAATAAACAGGCTCCCGTTTCTTACCCGTTCTGGAGTTAGAAAAGAAAAACATCCCTAATGGAAAGGTCAGTCCATTTTTCTGAATTTAATTAAATTCAGGTGTATTTATCTGGCATCACTTGATATGGAAAATCAGCAGTGAGCGATATTCCGGGAACAGATTCAAGTCAGAAGCGGTTGTGTAAATGCAGCCTCACTCATTTCACACAAATCAACTCTAAATATACGCCAATTATATTCCAGCCGAACTTTTAACAGGCTTTTGTGTTTGTGAAGAAAGTCAGTAAATTACATTTGATTTGCACAGGCAAGATAAACCAATAAATACTGTAAAAAGTGTTTATGGAACAACGCTTGACGAAAAATGAAAAAATAGTGATGTGAATTTATATCTATATGTTATATTTTATTTGTATTTTTTCCACTGAAGAGGAGAAAGTCAGAAGAAATGTCTATGAAGTACCTCTGAGACCTAACAAACCGGCACAGCTGAGGGATTTAAAAGTGCTCAATTAAAACAATTAAAAATCAGACAGATAGATGGTGACATTTTTACTCTACATTATTAAACCTCCTGTTTCTCTCTTTCTTTCCCTGAGTTCACCCGTTTCCTGAATAGATTATCATTGTAGCGAAGCAGCTCTCTGTATGTTTTCTGATGTGACCAGTCGGTGACCATACAGTAGATTGGTCACCAACTACCCATTCAACATATTTCCTAAATTTCAGAAAATGTTAACATGTCAAATCATTTAACTAAATATGACTAATGTCAGGCTTCCTGTTCAAAACGAAATATTTTTGGAAGATGTTCTTCCTGTAGTGAAAGCTGGAATCATGTGTCTTAGTCAGAGAGAGTGGGTGTTTCAGCCAGAGGCCAATAATCATCCAAACTACTGCCCAGCAGAGAGCCTCTGTTTCTGGTAATTAGATGGTGCCTCACAATGACTGGTTTTAAACATACTGCTGGGACAGAGCATTGGTTTGACCGGTGTCAGCTAATGACAGGTTTTTGCCTTCCGCTGAGACAGATCCACAAAAAAAAGCTTTTGAGAAGTGTAATAAAAAAAATACTGTTAATTTTTTATAATGCTAAGGATGAATTATGTACAATTATCTACAAATGCAGACAGGAGACTGGCTTAAGATACACTGTTGGATTTTCATGTGTATATTTCTTGTGCATGACTGTAAATACTCAACACAAGGTGAACATTTCAGGGTTTTGCATCGCTTACTAAGTTATTCCAAAGAGAAGAGACTTGTGTTCTTATAAAGTATATATAAAAAATTATTTACCTCTATGTACGGAGCATGGAGTTTCTAGTAATCTAAGGAAATGTCAATTCTAGTCCTTTTCTGTCCCAATAACAGTAAAGGTGACTTCAGATTATCATCAAACATGTTAAAGACCAAACGAGGGTTTTAGGTGTCAAATAGGCAGGATGTGTAACATATATATACTGTATATATATATAAATATATACACTGAAGAAAAATTCCACTCAAATATTTTGTCCTATAAATGTTTTATGTATGATGGTAAATATGTGCTTTGAATTATATTTGCAACTTGGCCACATTTGTGTTCTTGTACAAGATGCAGCCAGAATGACTGTAAAAAGGGTAAATCAACATAAAACATTTAACTTGTTTTTTATTTTTATTTTTATTATTATTATTATTATTATTATTATTATTATTATTATTATTATTGTGTTTTTTGTAACCAAACTGTAAAACAGCAAACATCTGTTTAAGTCTTCATACCTTCAATATGGGGGAGAAGATTAAAAAAATGCTAAGCTAACCGTTTGTTGAATTTGGGTCAAAACCAAAACAGATTCCCACCAGGTTAAACAGAACTAAGTTGAAACATTGGTGATGTGTTTATTACTGAGAACTTATGCTTTCTCTAGATAACTCATTGAATTAAAACAACTCTTTTTTTTTTCATAATTTTTAAATGGCATTAATTAAAAAAAATTTTTAAAAAATGGTCAAATGCACCAATTTTAGCCCTCTGGAAAGTGATGGTAGCTTATTTAATATTAAAAAATGTAGCATGTACAGCCAGCAGCAAATTGCAAAAACCCATAAATACTTGAGACCCTCTCTAAAGACTCTTACAAATATCCATTTTAATAGTTCAAACACCAAATATACCTTAATATTCATTAATATGCACTTTGGAAACTGTTATGTCTGTACAACAGAAGCTAACAGCTACAGTTTTCCTTAGCTATACTCCTGGAGCTCAGCCAATCAGTGCCAAGGAAAATGAATGGCATTTCTGGATTGGCTGCTTTGTAAAAGCCGACTAGCATTTCAACTACAGATTTGGCTGGTTGAATGTAACGGGCAGATTAACCAGCCGTCTACAGAAGTTACCTAATTAAGATTGAGGCCAGATTGACTGTTTTGACCTGTATGTTCTGCTGAGATTTGCTTTACAAAGTAGGTTTAAAAAAGAAAATCACCAAACTGTTTACTAAAAAAATGCATCTTGGCCTAAAATACATTCAAATGTCCTGATAACCATCAAGTGCAGGCGGCATCGCGTTGCAGAGTGTGTGCATGCCTCTGTGTGTTTTTTCTTCTTCTTTCTTTTGAAACATTTTTTTTCCCTCCGCTAGCAGTGTGTGACGTTTTGCCAAACACAACCAAAATAGTTTGGAGGATCAGTTTTAGTCTCTAGGCTTATTCATAATTACTCTACTCTTTCACTTTTAAACTGGCAGTCACTTTGCTTCTATCACACAAAACTCATCCATCTTAAATACTTCCAGGATTTTAGTCACGTAAGCAAAAATAATAATAGTAATAAAAGACACCCCATAAAAGTTGCAGTAAAATAAGTGCTTTTCATTTTCTTTACACATTGTGGTTGATTTACCCTTACAAACAGTCAGACTCATTGTACTCAGGTCTTTCACTTTGGTTTGGATTTTAGTGGTGTTTTTTGGGGGAAACCCCTGATGTGAAGTGTTTTGTCTGTGTAATATCTTATGGCTGTTTGTACTTTCAATTTAAAAAGTGCTCAAATAAACAAATAAATCATTTTCAAAGACACAAGAAGCAGCTGGAGTTCCTTCTTCATGAAATTTTCAGAACATAAATATGTGAAACTGATGCAAATCAGCTTGATGTAAAAAAAAAAAAGTTCTGCAGCTGTCACACTGATGGGGGGGAAAAATGACACGACAAGACTGTATTGTGATGAACGCGTGAGAGCTAATGAATGATGGAGCTGCTAGTGCCAACTCCATCATATTCTAATGGTCCCATTTTAGTAGTTTACATCCTCTTCACTTCAGGTTCGCAACAGTTACTGCAGTTCGTGTTTTAAACTTATTTAAATCAGTTTGGCATCATCTAAAATAGCCTGAATGGGGACGAGAACGAGTGAGGTGGAGGAGCTCCACTCTCTGAGGTCAGTGTAAGCTACGGTCCTCTTCTACATCAACCGGACTCAGTTGAGGTAGGTTGAGTCCTAATTAAGATGGCTCCTCGGCGACTTTCTTTGGTGTTTTCCAAGTACATAGCTCTGGAAACAACAGAGCAGGTGGGATTCAGAGGTGTGGACTCAAGTTATGGGATTTAGAATCGAGTCTCAACTTTAATCACTTTAATCTCAACTTGAACTTTGACACAGATGACCCGTGGCTTCACTTTGACTTGAACAGAATCGACGTCAAACAGAATGTGGGCTTCAAACCTGCTATTCACTCTCCTCCATTTGCCTGTTCTGCCTCTACTGTTGCTACAACATGAACACTGCGGCTCCTCTGCTGCTTACCTGCTCTCTCCTGGGTCCTACGATGACGGCGCCAAAGCTGATGGAGGCGGAGCAGAGTTCTCTTCCAGCACTATCAAAAGAGGACTGTTTAAGATTTGAAAAATAAAATTCAAGTTCACCCATCGAACAGGCAGAAGGTTGGCAGCAGAACTCCCTAGAATGCACTTACGGAAAGATTTAAACTGCGGATGGCAGCAGGTTCAGAACCGATCCTGTACTGAGGGTCTGAACACAGTGATGCAAGTGTTGCCAGTTTCCGTGTCGACATCATGGATGCCATGAATGTGTTGGGTGATGGACTCAGAACATAATACTTACAGACAGAGAGGCATTGCCTCTCCGCTCTGGTATGGAGAGCCATTAGGACTTTTTACAGTTTCATCACAAACCACATTTAAAGTCAGAACCAATCTGTTTAGATTTGTCTAACCCGCCAGCATCCTAATAACTCTATATAGACTTTGACTACTTTTCATTTGTGTAGTTTTGTCCAGTAGTTTTCTAGTATTTTTATATCTTGATTTTATTTTAAATTTTAGTTTAATGATGACATTACTTTTATGTGTTGTTCATATTGTTTCTGTAAGTAAAATGAATTGATCATAATTAAGTAACAATGGACGTGTAGCAACGTTGTAATGTAATTTTGCAGGTTTAGTTACATTGCTATGCTACAAACTGATTTTCATTCATTACATCTTCTTAGGATTTTTTTTTCCATATCTAAACTTCTAGGATAAACATTGTCTGTTGTTCTTATTATTCATCAATAAAGGGACAAATGTATGCTTAACATTATCTTAACTAAGTTTCTTTTGGAGCCTGACAAATACATCCAAGCAGCACATCTATGTTGTAATATTGTAAGAGAAGGTTTGTGATGTTGTATTTGGTTAACATGGAAATTTTTTGATTTTTATTTTTGTATAGGAAACTGGGTATTTTTTTAAAATTAGGGATCAGTTTGATCACTATTTGTTTACTGGATCTTTGATTTGTTTTGGTTCATCTTTCCCGCAAAATGCATCATCAGCAATACTTACACATTTTTAAAGTTTACTTCCTGGTTGTTCTGATGGGAAAAAAAAACAAAAAAAAAACACTTTTAAATATAATTTATACATCAAAATAAGTAGTACTCTGATCAAATTACGAAACTGTTCAAATTACTGAGAGTATTTTCAGACTTGTAGCTTGCAGAACTATAACTTCCCTCTGGGACAGAAGTGTCCTGGAATTCCCAAGAAGAAGATGGAGGATGTTACCGTAGAGACAACAGGAGGACGTCTGGGCTTCCCTCCTGAAAACCCACACACACCCATCCTCTGTGCCTGGACCCGTTTGACTGTTAGATGCTCCTGCAGCTGCCTGATCACAAATAAGTTTATTCTAGACACCAGACCAAGGTTTACAGATGCAAATGTTGGATCATTAAAAGATGTTTTCTCAACAAACTGTCCGTCATTCCAAGCATAAACAAACCTCATATTTTTTTTATTTCATCCGAACGGACTACTTTAGTTTCAATGTGACAAAATTCAATATAAGGATCCATGAGTTTGATGATGTGAAAGATGAATAATTCTTATAATTAATTCGTGTATTTCCCATTTGTTACACGTGTAATGATCTGTCAATACATTTCTGTTTTCTGTTATCTATCTAAGCGAGCTCTAAGTCTGGAAAACAGAGATAGCCCCTCTTGCTGGCACTAAAATGCCAACGTCACACGGTAGTCATGGCAACACGCACGGAAACTACACACATAATTTATTCCAGTGCAGGATTCCAATGAAATGGAGCACAGAGATCAGAACACGAGAGCTGACCTAGATAGGGAGGAGCTGGTTGTCAAAAAATAAGAACAAAGGTAACAAAGCAGACGGACAAAAGCCAAGGCATCTGGTTTGATTCGGTTAGTCAAGTTAGTTAAGATTAACCAAAACCTTTAAACCACATAGATCTCACACATGATCAAGTGCATGACCAGATGATGGGACAAACTCTGAGTAGGTACAGCTTGCTGGACGGGTGGAAGGAGAAAGTTGATTCTTTGGAAAGTTGGTTTGATGGTCTAGTTCAAACCTGCCGTTGTCTGATCAGAGGAATAACGAAATGACCAGAAACACTCAGAGTTCAGGCGAAGTGAGTTAGCTTTTACCCTTTTCGTAATTTCGTCTAGACGCACATTTCAGACATCTTAAAGAGTTCAAAGCTTTTTCAAAGTAGAACATTTAACTGTCATCTGCATAAAAGTTAGTTATTAGTTGCACTTCTATCTCATTGGGACATCGCAAATGAAATAAACAAAGTAGATGTTCTACACTGCAAAAACGCAAAATTATATAAAGTAATTTTGATCTGGTTATAGTCAAAATTTTAAAAACACTTCAAATTAACTTGCAAGTAAGTTTTCAGCAAGAAACAGGAGCTTGTTTTAAGTTGATGATTCTTGGATGTTCATGGAAAAAGTATTTGCTCCAATGTCAGATTATTGAACTCATAACAAGTCAATAGTGCATGTGACCCCACTGGACTGCACACAAAGTACATCAATTGATCCCTTCTCTTGTTGAAAATCAAAATATTTGTTTGTTAAATGCATTAATGTGTCCGGATTTTTTAAAAAATCACAGTTGTTACCTGTTATTTTTACTCTGCTAAAATGTAAAACTGTTTAACTTATGTAGTTCTGAAGGACACCACTTTTCTTTGTACAAAATACAAAAATGTATGTTTTTCCACAACAAAATACAATATTATTTTTAGCTTTTTGTTTTAAAAATCTACACTGGGTTTTTGGTTTGACATTATACAACATCATACTGGAACAAAAACAGAATAGTACTGCAGTTTGCTGATTTCACACAGTTCACCACCAATTCCCCCTCTGAAAACCTCAAACTGAAAATTTTCGAGTGGTCTAGTCAAAATCTAAACTTGAATCCAATATATGTGCTTTGGCATAATCTTAAACTGGACTATTCATACTTAAAACTCTCCTAATGTGGATGAATTAAAACAAAACTCGTTACGTGTGTCCAAAATGCTCGATGAAAGTTGTTGGCAGTACAACCAAAGTAGTTGCCCTCCAAGGTACAAGGTATAATTATTTCTTCACATTCTGGCTAGGTTGGTTTGGGTTTCTTTTTTTCATGTGCAGGTTGTGTTTACTCCAGTTATCTTTAATGTGTTCATGGCCTGACCCACGACCGGTGTGAGCCCTGAGAACTTTTATGGAACCCCACAGCTGCTGATCTGCAGCGGAAGACGGAATCATCACCAAACCTGATCAAGCAGGCGGAATATGAAAGATGATTTATGTTGATTTTAGCGGGTGTGTTTACCATCATCCAACCTGCACGGCTGTTTGAGAGGCTGCTGGAGTTGCAGGTGGATGCTTCCTCGGATCCCAGAGTGGCTGTCAGTCTGACAGACACATCACTGCTGGTGCAGCTGAAGAGCTGTGTGTGTGTCTGAGGGTGGTCAGCAGCACAGGGGGTGGGGGAGGAGTGGACTCTGACAGTTCTTCTTCACCCACTGCACCTCAGACATCCAGATTAACTGGGAGCGCTGTCAGCTGCAGGAATCCTCAGCAGGCCGGCCCGTTGTGGGCTGTGTCAGCGGCGGACAGCCGGCCGACAGCAGCGACCCGCTCTGTGGTTCTTGTGTCGGAACGGTCCTGACGTCTGAACGGGAGGAGGACAAAGGAACATGTTTGTGGATTTAGCAGCAATGAGAGAAAAACGTTTTTTTCCACCCTGATAACAAAATGAAGGAGGAGGAAGGACGGACCAGAAATAAAACACTGATGGACCAGAACCAGGCTGATCACTTTCACTAAACTACTTTCAGAATTTGCTGCCTTGGAAAAGTAATCACATGTTAAAGGGGCAGTAAGATGTAAAATCAACTTCCATGAGCTTTACATCATGTTATAATGTTATTCCCGCATCAAAAGCACACCTGGTGTGTTGCTCTTTGAACGGAGGAGCCATGAAGTGATGACAGAGTTTCAGAAAAAGCAGGACGCCCAATTTCAAAGTGCAAAGTCATATTTGATATATACTTAACTTGATTATGCTATAAAATGATTCTATGTTGCTGACCCTTTAATATTTTTGTCACATTTCAACCACAAACTTCAATGCCTTCCACTGGAATGTGAAAATATGAGAATGTCCTGTAAATGTCTGTTTTATCGCTATCATTTATGGGTATTTAGTCCAGGGTTTCCCCCTGATTCAGCTGATTGCAGTTCAACAAACGCCTGTTAATCAGTCGTCAATTGAAATCAGCTGGACTGAAGCAAGGAACTCATTTCACAACAGCATAAAGGATCTGTCTGTGTTTATGTGAATGGATAAATGAGAATGTAAACAGATCATTAATGAAACTAAAATGGTTCTGCAGCTTTTATGACTGTGCTGTTATAAAAATGTGGTTTTCAATAATAATAATAATAACATGGCAGTATAATGTATGTTGTAAATAACAGTAATTGAGAGTGTTGCTACAGAGACGCTCAGTAAAAACAAAGATGTGACTCATTAAGTGAGTTGGAAGAGAAAATGAAAGAACTCAAAAGTTTTTTCTTCTTTCTTCTTCTGACTGTGACTCAGAGACGAGACAAAGACAGACATGAAAACATTGTGAGAAGTTTGGAAAAGAAATTAAGGAGAACAAAGGAAACTTCATCCTCTTTTCAGCTTCTCTCATGTTCAGAAGGTGAAAAGCAAGTCTGAAAAAAAAAAAAAAGAATCTGGATCCAGGACCAAAAAAAAATCAATTCCAGATCCGATGAGCGTAGAGCCGTAACGACTGCAATGATTAACCTCGTTCATTTTTATGAACAAAAAAAGTGTCTGGCTTCCCAATTTTATGAACTATGAGTTTATACGAGGCTGAATTATTGTTTTCAGAATCATAAACAGTTCACTGATTCTGCCGATTCAACAAGTTTTAATCTTGGAAAATTAAGATTTTTAATTCAAAATAATCTAAACTGGTTTGACTGAAGCATGTTTTCTTGGCTAATGGAGCATACTCCTGATTTTTTAAATTTTTTTTATAAAATGTTGAAATGTTCTCTTTTTTTGTATGTATTTTTTATTAATCTGTAAATGTAAATATAAATATTGAGCTTTTGCTTAAACCTTTTCAAGAACATGCGCTCTTATATTCTAAATGTTCAGCGTTCAGAGTTTGTATATTTAACAAGTCTTGCCCAATACAATGTCCAAATAAAATGGAATGATTGTGGTCATAAAACGTAATTTATGAAATTTGACAAATAAAAAACATTTAGTAAATCTACGGCGTCGGAGGAATAAGGCTGCGATAACGACGACTTTAAAAAGTCGCATCTCACGATGGCGACACAAACGAGTAAAGTAAAGTAAGTTGTTGCTTTCTAGCATAAAAGGTTTTACTGACACAACTACTTAAACTCTAACAGAACACATTACATTATCATAAATTGTAATGTGCATTTTATTTTTCTGCAAACGCAGAATGAACCTTGAGAACGGACGCTATGTGAGCCGGAGTTTCTTCCGCTGATGGGAAAAAATCAATGAAGGTGTCACGTAAAACCTCTGGCACAAAGAAACGTTTGGAAAGAAAATCAGCTGAAAAACAAAATTAAATATCTTCTTTTTTTTTTCTTTTCTGGAGTATCATGTCAACCAAAACTGCTTTTTATTTTGTAGGTGACATTTTTTAGAACCTGGTCTGATGGAGTCTCCTTTCTGCTCTTCCTTCCTTTCCACCTCGTCTTCCTCTTCCAGTCCCTGATCACCTTTGACCTCCACACCATCATTAACTCTTTGTCGTTTCCCCCCTCATCATGTCTGCGGTTCCTCTGTCTTGCTGCCTTGACCCTCCCCAGCTGTTCGGGGAGAAAAACTCACTTCAAGCTTCCCAGGATCTCTGTTAGAGTCAACAGGGATTCTGTTTGAAGCCGCCGGCAGCTCGGCTCCATGCATTACAGATCAAAAGACGTTTCTCAAATAAGGCTAAAGGTTTCACGTTCGTTTCTCTTTATTAGGTCAATAAGTGAGTTGAGGTTGTTTTTTAATGACACCTTGATTAAAAAATATTCAGACCCGTGGCAGATTTCAATTTAAAGTTATGTTTATTTAACACTGGAGTTTATTAGTGGAAATGATGCAGACTTCTCCCCCAAAAACAAATACCGGAAAAAATATTAATAAAACTTTTATCTACATTTTAACAAAAAAATATGGCATAACAAAATTTGCTTATATCACCTGCTGATATGTTTATTTTTTAAATTTTTTCCTTCTTCTTTTCTTTTTTTCTTCATGTCGATAGGGGGAAATAATGTCAATGAAGTTCCAAATCTTCAGAAATGGCAAATGTTTTCCCATAGTAGTCATTTTATAATCATAATTGTCTTTATTCATAAGGGTTAGGCTTAGTGGACCAAAACAGTGGCATTTGTTCCAGTTTCAGCCGAGGTACGATGGTTGGACGTTTCTCAATCCTGAAAGGTCAAATAAACCAAATCCTTCCAGCAACCTGTTGCCCCCTTTGCTGCACCAAGATCGCCTGAAGGAAACAACAAGAAAACCTCTGAAGAAGAAACTGAGAGCATCTTCTTCTGCATGACACGTAAACAAAAATGGAGCGGCGTAAGAGTTGAGCGGTTTCAGGATATCTCCACAGGCAAAATTTCTCCATTTCTCTCATTAGCTCTACGGACTCATCCGTTTGGTTTTGGTTGTATTTATCCAGCATGCAGTGCTCTGTAGATCATTTCCTGCTTTTGGAGCGGACTCCGGTCTGGTCGGCATTCGCATGCCTTCAAACCGTACCAGAGTTCACTTTCAACCAAACCGGAACGCGGTTTTCATGTGGACCAGAGTTCGTTTTTTTTAGTCCGCATCAGAGTTCAGTTGTGCATTCACATCTCCTCAAACAAACCAGACCGAACAGGACTGGTGTCACTGGAAAGGACACCAGTCTTTCCCAGTGACACCACTGCCTTGTCGGCGTCACTGTCGGTGAACTTCCTTCCTGCGTTTGTCTCTTTTTGCTGCAGGTTTTATGTTTGTCTGTTTTGTTTCCTACAATATATTATTGTGATTACTAATAAATGAATAGTCGATTCCATAAATCCACAGCTCAAATGGAATAATTCAAATTTAATTGTGTTTCCAGTATTATTATTCTCAAAACATACATTTATATTAGATGTGTGATTAGAGCACTCTAATAGAAAAGATTTTCCTTTCTGGATTTGAGGCTGGAATCATAAGCTCTATATTTTTCATGGTGAGAATTTTGATCCATAAATGTGATGTAGTACTTGCCACCCGGTGCGTTTATGCCTGACCTTCTAAATGTTGCTCTTTGACGTGTGAAAATAGTTTCACCTGCAGCTCCCAACCGGCGCCGTCACCACACTGTCAAACACAGAACAACAACCTGTTCCTCTGTGTAATTATCTTTGTGCGAAGAAGCATAAAGATAATTGGGACAGTGATATCTGTGGGCACCAGCTTAACTCGGCGACTGCTGCACACATCTCGTTTCTGCCTCGTTTTCTCATTCTTAGTCTATCGCCTGTTCCAATCTGCTGTAGATAAGAAAGACTTTAAAGATTTTCCATGACTTCTCTTTATCTCGTCAGCATTTAGAGTCATGTACTAGAGCTGACCCTACATCTTGCACTACACTCCTGTTCCCGTTGCTACTTTTGAAATGTTCTCACTGGTGCTAAATGAGAAACGTAGCGACTTAAACGGAACGCTCAAAGGCAAGAGGGAAAACTCTTTCCTTTTTCTAAGTCTTACAAAAGTTTCTTTCTTTCTTGACTTTAATCAGGCAGCTTCAGGTTCAGAAACTGAACCTGCGGAATAAAAACCTATTGTAGTTATTACACTGAAGGCCTTTTCAGCCGTCTTAATCAGAAGAATGAACGCATCTGCAAGAAAATTACAATTTCAGAGATATTCACATGAAGAAAGGTCTGATGTTTTGGCTGTGTGTGTTTGGAAAGGACTGGATTGGTTTGTTGGCTGTGTCAAATGTCAACATTAGTTAGCCAAGCCGATTTAAATCTGCTCTGGCCTGAATGTTGTGTTGGTGAAAACAGTGAAGTTTCAAAGAGTTGGACTCTGCTGGGCAGACGCTCAGAGGCAAATCTATTAAAACTCGCTGGAGAATCTCAAGTAAAACTAAGTTAACTCAGTTCGTCTATCTACTTCAAACTCTTCTGATCAAAGCATTGCACGGCAACAGAGAAGAGATGACATACTTTTAAAAGTATAAGGCAAACAGCGGTGTAGCTTATGCTGCCTGGTTAAGAGATACACAGAAACCAGCAGCATTTCATTGCAGCGTGTTAAAAAGAAGCAAAGTATGCAGAAAAACTCAATGAACACAATGAGAGAGGGAATCTTTTGACAAAGCTGTTTTTCTTTTGTTTATGTGATTCCAATCTGTTCTATTGTGACTTTCTGTCTCTGTGCATGTGTGTGTGTGCGTGTGTCCGAGCAAGCAGAGTATCGACTAATGCCCTGAGGTGAACTTGTGCTCATTGTGTCGAAAATTCAGAGCAAGCTGCAAAAAAAAAAAAAGTGTCAAGGTTGTAGAAGACAAACGTACAAGCAGACCAAGAAAGATATCAATGAATGGGCTGAAGTGGATTCCATATTCAGTAGCAATACAGTTATAAAAAAAGATGGACAGAAAAATGTAACCTTTACGTTGGATTTTGAATCTTTTAAAAAAGTACTCAAAAGAAAAACAACTATTGTTTCTGCTTAGTGAAAGTACAGGTCAGCTGAGGTTAACAACAGCCTGACCTGTTGACTTTAGTAAATTCAACACGTTCTCATGTAGATTCTGAGGCGTTTAATACAGTTTGTGACAAATATAAATTGTCCTGCTGCAAAATGTCCGTCCGCCTCAATCTGAGACAGAGTAAGACGGAGGATCCACATGGATGCAGAGGCTGAAACAATCTGGGACTTAAGGATGGGACTTAAGCTAGTTACCTTCCAGTAGGATGTTGGTACATTTAATTAATATTCACGCATGTTTGCCATTTGTAAATACTGTCTGTTGATGGTTAGACAGCAAAAAGAAACTGCATTGGGATTCAGAACATTGAAGTTTCTGGTCGTGGCGTTCGGACCCTCCACACGGAGGCTTGGTTGATCCCAGAAGTTTTCTCTGCTCCTCTCACCCCCCATTGGTGATGAAGCCTGGATGATCTGAGGCGCTGTTGTCATAACAATAACTGGGTTATGAGATCATTCAAATCATATAGGCTCGTCATGGTTTTATTCACAGGGTGTAGAGAAGTTCTGTATTGACTTACACTGAAACACCAGCACGTCTCGTCTGGTGGCAACATCAATAGGATAATGATCTAGCATGCAGATCATTATTCATTGTTCACAATGATTGGCTCCCATTCTCTCTGTGTCTGTGTTGGTAGAAGCTGATGACGTTCTACCAAGTTCCTGCTTCCCTTCTCAACACCAGGCCTCATGTGTTGCGTGATTGGACGAGGCTGTCTGCAGAACGTTGCGCCACCTTCTCTGTAACTGATTGAAGTAAGAGGGGTGTCCGCAGGTGTTCTGTGAAACTTGTGCGATGTGTGTGAATATGAACACCCTGCAGCGTGACCACACGTCAGCTGTTTGGCTTCGGATGAACTATAGGAGGGAAGCTGGAAACTTCCCCCCCCCGGAAAACCTGCTGATCCTTCCTGGATCCATCACCATCCACGACTGTTTTCAGGTGCTGGAATGATATGAGCTATGACAACAAATTTAACTGAATTTGAAGCAACCTGAAAGAAAACTGTAATGTTGCTTAACTTTATCTCCATTGTGTGAGCTTCATTCTAAGCTCTGATGGATTCTCTCCTCTCTCGGCTGAATGTTGGCGGCAGCCAGCGGAGCTGGAAGCTTCGCAAGTGCGTTGAGTCCGTTTAGCGTGGAGGAAACATTCTGCGGAGTGAATTCTTGCGGTGAGCGTTGCAGCCGTACATACACCGCCTGTGTTTTCCTCTGAGACCCCGGGACAAGTCGTCGGGGCCAATCTGTACCTTGCATCACCTCCAACACTGAAGGCAGAAATCTGACACTTTAGCAGAGACATTCTGCAACCCAAGTTCCAAAAAGTGAAATGTGGTCTGCTTTCCGCAAGCGTGCAAGTGTTAATTGGGACAACATGAACTGTCATGGCAACATGGCAATTGTCACACACCCTCTGTGGGATAATTGATATAAGACTGTACGTGGTGAGTTGTCTTCGCCTCTAATTTGCCTATCTGTGCCCCCCTTCCCTCTCTCTCTCTCTCTCTTGCTGTCTGTCTCTCCTCCTGCATCCTCCTTCCTCTCTTACTGTATCTAGGTCATTGCTGAGCCTAACCAGTTAAGAGCTTTCTCTACACAGATGAAACCTCTGTGGAACACAAAACAAGATGCATGTTTGAAACCACACGTGTGTAAACACACACACACACACCCTCACGCACACGCCTACAAACACAAAGGCAAAGACACAGAGAAGCCCCCACAATGGTAGGGGGGCTTTTTTTTTTCCAAGCTGTAATTTCGCCGAGCTGCAATTACCACAGCTACCCCACAGAGCTGCTAAGCCAATGCAGCTCATATATTACAGCTCGAAAAGAAAAGGGTTATAATGATGTCTGTGCACAGCGTTCTGCTCTCCGTCATGTTTATTTGGATAACTGTTATTATGTATTCTGTTCTAATGGAGACACATCTATAGGTTCGACAACAAACAACTCAAAAAGAAATGTTAGTTCCTACATTTTTTTAATGAAAGCTCTGTAACAACTTACTTAGACCTGCTGGTTTCCCATTATTGCCTCTATGAGTCACACTAATTCTGATCGGCCCATTAGAGTCACATATTCCCCAACTCCCTAATTACACGCCTCGGCTAAATGTAAACACAGACAGGAGCGGAGCGTAATGGTCATTTTGGCTAACTAGATAGGGGCAATTTACTCATTGTTTCAGTTTGTACAAACAGAGCGAAGTAGCGCTGCGGCTTTTCATAAGCACGTGGGAACGTTTGGAGATTATGCGAGCGGGAGACCTCGGTTGAAAAACACAGAGCTTGAAAGGGCGACGACGAAACCGAGTTCGCTCAACAATGGAGGACGTGGAGAAAACGCCGCAGCGTTTATCGAGAACGGGAGAAACAAAGTTATCGTTCTCTGGCCAACAGTTGGCTGTTTTTGTATCACGAAAACAAAGCGAAGCGCTCCAGGAGGAGGGCTGCAATTTGGACCAAACTTGGCAAACACGTGGACCCACAATGGGTTTTGGTGCCCGCCATTAATGAGCTGCTTTTTCCAAACAATGAATGTTCATTGGTATTTATTGTAGTTATTGTTTTGATTTTCTCTTTTTTTTTTTATATATGGAAACTGCTTACAGATGTGATGTTTCTACGAAAACAAGACCATTTTCAAAAGTTCTCAAATTAGTCGAAACTTTCACTAGGAGTTGTTATTGTGTATTTAAATCTGGACATTTTATTCAATGAAAATGACGTGTTTTAGAAAACAAAAGTAGTAGAATAAAGCCAGTTGACCTTTATGGACAGTCTGACGTCTACAGAAAGGTGCTTCAGAAAAAAATGCTAAGATGGATTTATCACCTGGCACTTTCACTTTAGTCCGACTTATTGGTTAAGTGGGACATGATGACGTCTCCATTCCAGGAAATGCATTCCACCAAAGACCTGAGTACAGAGACGAAGATGGAACATGTCAGAGAGAGGAACAATTTCATTAACTCGTAACCATTAGCATGATCAATATCCTGTATAATTCAGCTGAGAAAAGTCTGGAAGAGGGAGAAATGTAAAAAGTAAAAGCATCCAATAACTTAGCTGCATCAGTTTGAACACAAAAACACATTTTTATTCACCATTGGGTCTCAAATAACATCAGTTACATTGAATCTAATTGCAGAATCGTCATATTATAGATGAGGCATGTTGCCGTAGAATGGGAGTAACAATAAGCAAAAAAAAAATCTGAAGAGAGGCTATGGAGAGAAATGGAGTGAAACAGAAGGAACCAGTGGAGAACAATGTGACTGGAGGAAGGAAGCAGAAGAGCTAATTACAGGTGAGCAGAGGCAGCGGGGGAAGGAGCAGGCAGGGACAAATGAAACTCTGACCTGAAGAAACAAATCACAATCAATGAGTCAATGAACGGACACAAGGGATTAACCACAATATAAGAAACTAAATAATAAAGGAATGAAACTACAATCTACATCTAGAGATCAGTAAGATCTTCTGCTCCATCATCACATTGGCTGCTGACCAAATCACATGCCCCATAATCACTCCCTGCAACCTGCAAACCTTTTGTCTCTTTTTCATGGGCGACAGTTTCACAAAGCTGAGGATGTGTTCATCTGTAGCTGCAGAGATGGAAAAGTGTCAATCGAGCCAATTGTTATAGCACACATTTGGTTTGCAAAGCTGCCAAAATGGCATTCAGAGTTGATAACACTGAAACATGTGGACCGACGAGGAAGATTAGCACAATACAGCGGCTGCGATTTTCAGAGAGGAAGACAAAAACCTCCATAGATCTATTAAATATGAAGTTTTGGACCTCCATGCAGCTTCTTATTTTCTTATTTTGAACAAAAACAAGAAAACCAATCTACAGCACGTTTACGTCAAAGCTGGACTCTAAATTTTCTGAATTGTGCATTAAGTTCCTCATACAACTTAAAGTGAGATATAATAATTATATTATAGTTAGATTTATAGTTTCAAATAATTTTGCATCCAATGAGCAGAATTTGAGTTAATGTTTTAAAAGTTTTCTGCTATATATGACTTCCATAGGTCATAAATAACTTGAGGTATGGATGTACATATTAATTACTCTCAGCCTAAAGATACACTCAAAGATCAAATAGAATGATTTTGACCCAAGTATATTTATGTGTTAGAATGGCCTAGTCAAAGTCCAAAGGGGAATCTGTAGAGAGACTTGAAGGCTGACATTTTCTGTTCAATATTCAAATGTTGAGCTATTTTGAAAGAAAAACGGACAAATATTTCAATTTGTAGTTACACACAACTAAAAACTGCAAAAGCAATGAAAGGTGATTTTTCTTAGTAATGACAGAATTTCAATATTTCCCGATAAACAGAAAATAGAAAAACAAAACAAATTTTTGCGGCGTGCATTTTCCGAGAGTAAATTCAATGTAATAAATTATCATTTGAGAGCAAATCAAAGAAAAATCCTTTTTTAATGTAATTTGAGAAACAAGAATCCAAAAAATAAAATAAAAATCCACGCGAAAATCTGAAACCAAAGAATTGATCTCACCACACTAGTATCGCTTCGATTTTATCTTCTCATATTAACCTTGTTTTGTTGCTGTGGCAGAATGAATTGCTCTGTAATTTAATGTCAAACTTTATTTTAAGATATTTTGAAAGCCATCCTGTTGTAATGTGCACAAGGACAGAAGGCTGCAAACATTAAGCTGCACACCAGAGTAAATAACATACCTGTGGGTCCATTTTCTGTAATGAGGCTCCTGCTTCACCCACCAGTGACAGATGGTCCTGTGACACAAGGATGCAGTTAGATGAAGAACCATTCCCCACTGGTGGTCCACAGTGCAGCGAGAGAAGGAAAGAGAGGGCAGGGGAGATAGATTTTATTCTTTGTCCTTTGGGAGCCAATCACAATTCATGCTTCTGGGTGTTTGGGTTCCTATACTTTCTTACATTCTTTTAATTTGGATACTAAGCCACAACTCACTGGAACAGCATCTTCAACACAAAGAAAACTACAGCAGATGCTAAGAAACACAGAGAAGTGACAAAACAAATTGAGTTTTATTTCACATGCTATATCAAACACGTTTCAATAAAACGTATAAGCTAAAGAAATACAAAATAAGTATTTAAACAATGATTAGGGGGGGAAATCTACTTCACTGGCGACACCCAGACCTGATTAGAAATGGAAAAAAATTCTAATCAGTAAGTTTTTCTTTCATTCATTCGTTCAAGAAAGAAAAACTTACGAGATGATTAAAAGCCATTTCTAAGGTTGTGGAAGACCAGACAACCATAATAACTGTGTTTCCATTACAAATGCTTTGTCGATATTTAAATAATGTTGAAATAACACAAATAACACCGTTGATGTGTTTCCATTAAATGATAGACGCAATTCAAATCACACAACTCAATAAGAACTTTGCCACCCCATCATCCACCAACTACTTCCTGTTGTCTTCTTCATAATTTGTGCCAGTGGCAACATCCAGTCGTTGATCATGTGGCTCGTGTGATATGAAAAAAGTTGCAATAAGCCAATTTAAAAAAAAAAAAAGATTTTTTAATAAAAAATCTCTTTTTTGGCATGTTTGCATTAAGTACATTTATTTTTCAAATGTCAAATTGTGTCATTATATGGTCTAGTGAAATTTGTTATCCACATGGAGAAACGATGGATCAGCGGAGAGTCTGAACCACCAAAATGACTCCAAGAGATCATCGATGGCTCATCCAGGAAGTCCCAGATGAACCCAGAACAACAAATGAGTAAATCTGCAAATCTTAAGTATGATATTTATGCTAAAAAAAAAAAAAAAACCTCCAATGTAACATGACTGAAGTTATTCTGCCAAGAGCAGTAGGCCAAATTATTATTGTAAAATAGCTCCCTTGTTGTTACTCACCATATCGATCACGGACTATAACTTGACATCACGTTGTAGCAGAAGTAAGAAATACTGCCACCTGCAGGTGTGAGGTAGCATCACGTCAATGTTTTTTTGACGATTTTTGCAGAATTATTTTTTAAAAAAACATCACAATTATGCATTAGGATTAAAAAATATGTTGATTTTTCATAAAATCCCATGAAATCTTTGGAAAACCGAAGGGACTTAAAAAAGAATGAATAAAATAAATTAACCGAAAATAACATTAGCAGCAGAGCAATTCAAGAGTCAAGTTGTTGCTTTGCCTCCTGTATAGAAAAATAATTATTTAATTTTTTTTCTCTTTTTTTTTCAAAGATAATGACAATAAGTGGCAATGTGTGTTGAAATGTGATCAGTAATAGCTGAAACAGATATTTAAACATATTTACTGTTTAAATATCTGGGAAAACCCATGGAAGTGGCTCATCATATCATTTGTTATTGAGCGAAACGTGCGCTGACTATAAGTTCAGAGATGAGATGAATGAATATTAGGTTGACCTCATTACTTTCTCGCTGCCTCTCCTTCCGAATAGCTGAGTGCTAATCCAGTTATGCTGGGCTTAATGGGAGTGTGTGCATGTGTGTGTTAGAGCGAGATAGAGAGACGAAGAGAGAGAGAGAGACAGACAGAAGAGAAAGTAGACTTCAAAAACCTCTAAGAGCTTTTGTGGCTTTAAGACAAATAAAAGCAACACACACAGACACACGCACACACACCACAAAGCGTAACACACACACACACTGGATGTTGGAATTAAATGAATTTTGCCCAGGGAAGGAATTACATAAACCCGAGAAAATGAGAGGCAGGCTTTCGACATCAGAGGACAAAGACAAGAGAGAAGACAGACTGTAAGCCTAACACACAAACATGCGCGTCACTTGCTCCGTCGAACTCTTCAGTTTGATGCAGTCACTCTGCGTGACCCTTCTGGGAGCTGCTGCATGTGTGGATGAAAACAGAAAGGATGTATGCTGGATCGCAAGCAAAGCCGAATATATATGAATCTGTTTTTATTAAGACGTGACGGCAAGCGTCTCTAATGGAAAAGTTTTCATTTACATTATTTAAAAAACTATTGAGGTGACAGATCATAATTATAAGAAGCCATTACATGAAAAGGAATACAAAAATTCAAAAATCATTCAAGAACTAAACCTTATTTCCTTTTTATGTTATGTCCAGTTTCCAATAAAACTAAAGTTGAACTTTGACAATAGTGAATATTGTAACATTTGGAGGGAAAAGGCTTGAGAAAAGCATCTCAGCTGTAAAGTGCGGGAGTGGCAGCATCATGATGTGTGAGCATTTTGCTGCAAGGGGGACTGGTGCGCTTCACGACATAGACGACATCAGTAGGAAAGAAAAATGTGTTGAAATTATGAAACGCAACATCTTAAAGCATCAGTAAAGTTAATTTGTATAACAACAAAACTGTTTCTAAGTGCCATAATGAGAAACAGCAATAAGAATTACATTTTCTAAAATCCCATCATCAAAATCATCAGGTATCAATGGAATCGATCAACCATCAAATACATCAAAAATATCGATTAATGATTCGGTTATTATGAATCAAAGGCAGAGCTAAACAAGCGGACTTGACTTAACTGAACTCAGTGTTTCTGCAGCTTTGCAGTTTTCTGGGAGTTTGTTCCAGAAAACCTTGTAAAAGTAAAACCTTGGATATAAATGGGTTTTCCAAATGGACAACATGCCACCTGTAGTTACAAGCAGAACATTCACAGACAGAGCTGAGAGGTGTGTGTGACCAAGGAGGAATAGAAGCTGACCCACTTCCACTGGTACTGTCCACTGGAACGCTTGGAAACATTTGGAAGTAGTTGTTGAAATGTTTTGTATCAACCATAGCTGCTCTGAAATATTAACATGAAAACATGAACATCGTCTTTGGTCTGGAAAAAAAAATATCCTCCTGGCTGAAGAAAAAACAAAATTTTGTAGAGCATTCCAATTAAACATTAATTGCATGTGGCCTACGGACAATGTCACAGAAACTGACTTCAAATAGCATCTTTTCTCTGCTCAAAACGAGCCTCCAGGTCATTCCCTCACAACTAAAAAATTCACCAGCAACCTTTTAGAGGCTGATAGAAGTGTCCTCGGGGAAGCTGAGAGGTAGCGTGTGTTTTATTTACTAGCCAACATCATTGTCCGTTTTCTGTCTTGTTTTCCAGAAGGTGAAACAGAAGACAGTCATCGTGAAGACAAGACGACTGTCTGTTCTCCTTCTTAGTGGAGAAAATGTTTTTTTGGGGGGGTTTTTTATCATCTCTGTTGATGTTTGGGTCATTTCCTCCAGGACAATGCCACGCCACAGCTGAGCTAAACATCGTCTTTGGATATGGATCAGTGGAAAATGACCGTGGATAGAATCCCCAAAGACAGAAATGTCTCAGCAACTGGTGTTTCTTCCAACCTTTGAATATATATTTGTCTTTCCTTCATTATTTTCAGCTGATTTCGGAGGCCAACGTCAACATCTGGGCGGCAAGCAATAGTTTCCAAAGATTGGACCAGAGCAGACAAGTACTTCTAAAAAGTCAAGACAGAATTTCAAAGAACACAACCCGCTTGATTTTGGGGACGATTTGTGTGGCGCATGCTAGGATGGGAGGCTTTTCTTTGGAGTAGGATGTTCAGTAGCTTCTTGAAAACAGATAGGGACACCCTTCTTCTAGCAGCACTCGGCAGGTTGTTCCTGAGTGTGCTGGAGAACAATCCCTTGACAAACAAAGTGACACACGAGCTCTGCAAGAACATCAAACAGACGAAAGCTGATCTTTGTGGGCGAAACTAAACTTTTTAACCCAACATGCAGAACATTATGTTGGACAGAAGTCTTGCTACATCTGGTTGTCCCAATACAATTTTATGACTTCAGATACAATACCGATACAAGCATTGAGTATTGGCCAATACTCCTATTGGTTACAGCGCTAATCATACTGTTGTTACGTATTTTGTATCATGGAATGTTAGAAAACACTTGATCAAGTTATATTAGTCAGAGAACAATAGATATGAGAACGACTGACGCAGTTATTATGAAACAATGCATTCTGTTATAATCCCATACTTCTTTTTTGGCTGATATCGGACAGACTTTCGATATTAGTATCGGATTGGGATGCTCCTACTGCACGCCACACTTAACTCGTTTTATTGTGATCTGGAAGTTTCAAATTTCATACTAAGAAAAACAGCTAAATCCACCCCAAAAGACCAACAACTGTAACTACAATTAATTGCTGACTTGATAAGAATCACTTCAAATTTTTATTTACATGTGAAAATTTTGGGAAAATGATAGTAAAAGTGTAAGTGAAAAAGCAATATTTTTATGCAAAGGAAGTGGATTGATGATTACTGTAAATTAGCCCCACTCCACATGTGATCTGGAATGGTTTGTGAATGGTGAAGCAGATAGAAACAAAACCAGCATGAAGCCTGGACATGGCAGTGTTTTTTTTTTTGTTGGTTTTTTTTTTTCTTATATATTTCCCAAAAGAAATGTGCAGACATTCTTTAATCTCAAATCAAAGACTTTACCTGTTGCGGAAGGAGAAAACCTGTTTCATCTCTAAGCCGCGGCGGGGAGGGGAGAGAAACTATCAGGTCAAAACTTTCAAAAAATAAAAACTAAAAAAGTGTTTTGTGTGTAGGAGTCTTTCGGTGTTTGTCAGGGAGACAGAGGGATGGAGAGAAACAGAGGAGAGAAGGTAATTACAGTGGGAGGAATAACGCTCACCTCTGGACTTGCGTGGGCTGTTGGCTTTACGGTTTTCTGTGTGAGAGCCTGTGTGTCTGTCTAAGTACAGTAGATTTGTGTGACTGGAGTGCTATGACAGGCATTACATTTCTCTCTCCAATCCGCTGTTTTCCTGTGTTTTTCCTAAACCCATCTCTGCCTCGCTCGGCCCCTGCCTCTCAGTCTCATCTCCTCCTCATCCTCCCACTCAGTGCACTTAGTATTACAAATCATCCCGCCAACACGCGTGCACACACATGTGGATGTGTGTGTGTGTGCACCTTTAGAGCCAGGGACCATGCATGCACAAATACACACACACACACACACATATTGCCAAAGGGAAGTGTTAGGATCAGTAGGTTGTGTTGTTCTGCTAATACTCTGATTCCACCTGTTACTTTATTTATTCCCTTTTTTATACTGTATGCAAATCTTTTTATACATATTTTACCTTTTGAATCCACCTCTCCAGGTCCATCTCTTGGTATTTTTTTGGTCTCTATGGTTTCCTTCACTGAAGCGATGCTTTCTGGTATATTTACATAGATGAATTCGAACTTACTCAATAAACCGGTGGCTCAAGAATCTTCCACACAAAAGGATAAAACATGACTTTCAACTTGTAACAACAGCTTAAGATTAAATTATTGTTTGTTTGTTTGCTTCTCTAACATTTCTTTTGCTACTATCAAACAAGGAATTGATTTCAATTGAATTTACACATCCGGCTTCATAATGAAAAACGTCATTACATGAAAAGCATTGAAATAGGAACAAAGAAATAAGACAGCAAAATATAAAAATATTCTGCCATTGTTTCTTGTAAAGGACGATCATCTTAAACTGACAGCATGTGCGTTGCTGATTTTTAAACTGGCAGATCTATGGGCACCACGCTGTTCTGGCAGTATTTGAAGATCGATTAAGTCCACATAATGTGCCGTCCAAATTCAAAGGCGGACGAAGAGGGAGGTAGAAGAGAATAGTTTTAAATTTAAGTTCAAACCTCGTGGCGAAGTGATGATGGTCTTAGAGTTTTGTCATTTGTATGTTTTTAATGTAATTTTTGCCTAAAATATAATTAATAAATTAATTAAAGAGGGTTATAAGGAAGAAAAATGATTCACGCAAGATTTTGAACTTGATTTTTTACCAGCTTAGTCTTGCTATGGTTGCTAGGGGACAAGAAATACGCCGAGGTAAGAGTGGGAATAGATCTGAGAGCAAGACTGATGCTCACTTCTGGTCTCTGCAAATGGCTCATGAATTTGGACAGCGATAACCTGCATGCCTTAATTTCCCTCAATTTTTTATGCACATTCTGAAATATCGCATTAGGAAAGGGTGATGAAAATGGCAAAATCCAAAATTGCTTCCTCAGTTTTGCAACAACAACAAAAAAAGTTTTTATACCAGCTTCAGTTGGTTTTTGGTTTTTCAAAAACAGAATTGCATCCATGTGTAGCGTCAGCATCTGAGGAAATTAGGCTTTGTGTAGCCCGGTTGTTTCACATCGATCCAGACGGAAACACATCCAGTTCACATTTTCAGGGTTTTTTTAATTTTTTGCAACATTTTTAAAGTTCACTTAAAATTCTCATGACCATTCGATGGAAACATAGCTATTGTCCGTAACAGATCTACCGCTAGACCCAAGAGCACAGCCCCTGTTTGCCAACTTCTAAAAAAGTTGGCAAACATAAATAGCAACCATCTATGTGGATGTAGCCTAGCTAGCAATAGCTTAGGAGTGGAATCATTAAAAACATTTTGGTTTGTATTTTGTATCTCAAGAAAACAGTTTGTTTTGTCTTTTCAAAACATTTAGTCACATACTGCTTGGCACATACAGGAAGTTACCTTTGAGGGTGAGAGCAGAACTTAGCCGCTTTCCCTGAAGGCGCTGAAGTGAAGTGGAGGTAGACAGAGAAGCTACAAATGTTACACATGATTACTCACACACTGACGTGAGTCTTTGCATGGGTGAGCGATCTGTGAGTTTACGTGCGCACATCTTGTGAAACAACAGCAGCGCTCGCTCATAGCCTTGGAGGCAAAGAGATTACACAAAGCAGAACACTGACGCTCCCTCGTAAATGCCGCTGCTGTGTGCGGACTGCTGCACGCTTACGGAGTCATAAACTTTAGATTTAATTCAGTTTAATCCATTCATAACCAATGACTCCCCAACACTTCACAATACACAGAATATATGCTGTCAAAACAATCATACAGACAGAATAAAAGTTGACAGCATACAATCCAGTTTTATCCTACTTCCCAAAAATGCAGCCAAGTTCAGTTTGCTATTCACTTTCCAGATAAAGGTTTTCAGTAACACTTTCTTTTGACGAGGTGTGAGTAAGACTGACATGACACGGTCATAAATATGGCATAACATCTGTCATGAAACAGGAAGGACGTCTATGACTGTTGTCATGAAGTGTCATTTATTAAGTAATGACATCATTTACCAAATGATGTCCGTGATAACCGTGTTATGTCAGTCTTATGCACGCCCCGACACATAAAGCGCTACCAAGTTTTCTATCTGAGGAAACCCAGCAAATTGCATCACTCCTCCTGATTCAGCTTGTAGTGACAAGGACATAGTGCAATTCAATTTTGCAGCAATCCCTCATACTGACTTTGCATACGACAACAATGGATGAAGCAGCAGTAGATCCATTAGTGAGAAACACACCGACACATGTAAGCTCTGGGCAAGTAGTAAAACATACAGGAATAGCTCCTTCAGTTGTTTTTGTCTCTGGGACAGACAGGGTTAAGACAGAGTCAAGTGCATCCTCTTAAGACTGAGAATGGAAAATTGTAGGCAGTGGTAAGACAGAGCAGAAAGTCAGATGTAGCATCTATTAGGAAAAGAACTGAAAGAACCTAAAGTTAATAGTGGACATGACAGCAGAAAAGGAATAACTGGACTTCACAGAGTCTGACCTGTTCCCAGTGTGAGTTTGACTCTACCAGGGCTGCCAATTGTCTCCAAACCTATTTGAGGAGTTCATGAACAAAGATTTCAAGATGCTATCATAAAGAAGAGGCTATCTTGGTTAGGAACCTGAGGATCTAATTTTTGCTTTTCACAGATGATGCCATTCTGTTGGGTTCTTCAGTTGGCTGCTGAGTGTGTAGCGTCTGGGACGAGAGTCGACTCCTCAAAGTCTAAGGCTATAGTTAACAACCGGAAAAAAAGTGGACTGCCCCCTCTGGGTTAGGGTTCAGTCTCTGGCTCAAACAGTATCCTGGTGTCTTGTTCTCAAGTGATGGTAGGATGGAAACAGAGATGGACATACTTACTGCGGCTTTATCTGCCGTAACAAAAGTGCTGCTCTGGTCTGTAGACCAGGGCCAACAAGCAAAACTCTCGATTTACCGGTCCGTTTACATTATGACCTTTCTGATGGTCATAACCAGATAGAATATATCTGGGTTCCCAATGGGAATACTTTGCTTGAGATGGAGGATGTTGCTAGGGAGATAGATGTCTAGGTTTACGTCTATGACCTTTTGCCCCCTCAATCCAGTCTTGGACGGACACACTTAATACTAGTCTAAAAGACAGATCCCACCTACAGAGAATCACTGTAGCATCTCCAGAGTTATGGTGGGTAAAAGACGTCTCCTCCCACTCCAGATGGTTTTTGTAAGTCTTCTTGTTTCTCACTGAACCATCCGGCAGCTTTTCTAAAAGGTCCCTGTAGGTGAGAATTTAATCTGCGGGAGCATATCTGTGTAAATAGTGTTAAGAGGATTGCATGCGGGGTGGGGTAAGTAAAAAAAAAAGAGTGGTATCCACACAACCATAAATTATATCATAGTAGCACTATTGAGAAGGAAAAAGGACTGGAATTTTGCAGATAGAAAATGCCTTCCAATGACACCTACACATCATGTGTTTCTACTCCTACAAAAACACACAGAACCGTGACAAAAGGTCAGCTCTCTCTCTAATGGTTCTGCAATTCAATGTAAATCAGCTGCATGCAGATCTGGAAGCTGCAAGAAAAGGTGACGAAAAAGCAACAGCGGAGAAAAAACAGGTGTAATACTGTCATTTACATTTTGTCTGCTCAATACGTTACCTAGAATAGATCTTTTTCATTAAAAACAATCAGGGGAACATGGGTAATTGTATTCACTGTATGTGTCATGGATTGTGTCACAAACAGGACTGAGGAGTCAACCTGCTGCATGAAACTGAATTTAATTGCAGAACTGAACAAACACAAGGAGAGAAGGACTTACCAGGACACGTAACTGTAGAAACCAGAGGTGATCAATGGAAACCAGTGAGCTTATAAAGAGAGGAGAGAGAGGAAATGGGAACCAGGTGAGTCTAATCAGGGGAGTACTGAAGAGCTTAGGGAAAACAAACTGGAAGACTGAGGAAAGACTAATAAACACAGATAATACATGTGGAACTAAAACCCAAACACTAACGTATGGAAAACTAAATGTAAAGGGAAGAATGCTACAAATAGCTCAAACCCCAATGACAATAATGAACAACAAAATAAGCTGGTAAGCCCTTTCTGACATAATCCAGCCTAGAAATGAACAGAATGATTACAATGTGAAACCCAAACAGCCATAGTTCACAGCAGCTTAAAATGACAATCTTTTCCAATTTGAAGTCGATTATTATGATGAATATATTTTCTATTGCTAAATGCCCAAATAAGGAGGGTTTCCTTATCATCTTCAAATTCAAGTTTCCTTACAGTAAGATATTAAAAACAACTTGTTAAAGTGAAAAAGATGACGTCATGGCATTTCTTCATCTCCAGTGAAGCTACATTTAAGGATTTTATCACAATGACATTTGACATTTGTGAAGGCCGATGACATCATCCCACAGTGGTGGCAGCATCATGTTGTGGGAGCGTTATGAAGAGGGACTGGTGTGCTTCACAAAACAAGCAAAGGTGATATTGACGTCATCACTACGCATAAAAGCTGCATCATAATTCTCTCAGAACATTATTTTAAAAACAAATATGGTGGATAAACCATATTTGCAACCCTTTTCCTTTTTGTCGAGCAAATGCTTCAGATTTAACTGACGTCTCACCGTCAGAGATCATTTCTGAGTCGTGTTTATGTTTTTATATTTTTGCTGGTCTCACAAACCAAACGTCATGTTCTCGGGAAGTGAGATCTGCTCATGAACACATTCATGCACAACGCTGCTCAGATTAAATGGCTGGATTTTATTTAGGGGTGCCACAGTAAAAAGAGTTGAATACAAATGCACGACAACTTTTTCAGAGGGCTGTTTCTGGAAAATTGTAGAAACATTGTCTTGTTTCCCGCTCTCTCTCTCTCTCTCTCTCTCTCTCTCTCTCTCTCTCTCTCCACTTTTGCACTTTGTATTTGTCTGTCACATAAAATCCCAGAATAATAATCAGACATTTGTGTCTGTAACCCGACAAAATAGGGAAAAGTTGAAATGCATTCATTATGGAGAACCTGCTCTCTGCACACCGTCTTACTCTCCTGATATTAATGGGAAAGAAGCAACATTTAATGAGACAAAATGGTGAAAGTTACCTGCAAATGAAGAAAAAAAAAACTTCTCCGATGTCTGGAACTTTAATGAATTCTTTTATTGTAAAGACGTACCTTTGATGTCAGCTCGGGGTTTGTTTACCTGCTGTTTGCGACGCCGGAGGTGTGATTAATTAGGTCAGGCACGTCTGAAGTACACCTATCCACTTTCATCATTAGAATGAACATCGCCTGCTGGGATCTTTTCTGTTCTTCTATAATAATCTAATAATAATTAACAATTATCTGTCACCATGATCAAAGTGCTTGTATCTTTGCAGACGGTGCTTGGCGTTGTTCGGTTCAGTTAGAAGGAAGTTAGGCTAAAGCCTGCAAAGGGCTTTAATCTGACCGGAATATGTTACTATGGATTCACGCATGTGGTCATCAGCAGACGTGATGGCCGTCATGGATGCACTGAGCACTGACTGGAATGTAATGTCTGCAAAAGATAAGCAGCAGCTACGTTTTCACCAGAGAACACAGACTGTCCATCTCCTACTGTAGTCAACAAGTATGGTGGGGTGAGACCCAGAAGAAAACAGTGGCAGAAACCCGGCGTCTGGTTTCTGGAACAAGTTCTGTGAGCTTCTGACATTTAAAAATGAAAGGTTATATCTACAATATGCAGACGACCCTTTCTTAACAACTGAAAGGAAGTCTCTAGGCACCGTCAAGGATGACACCTAACTGCTGGCCCTATGGGGCGCAGTCTCAACATGGTATTTCAGGAAACTCCTGTTCACTCCTGATTTATTACCCAGGGTTCCTCAATGCTGGTGAGCACGGCTGAGGAAGCGGTAGCTCTGGTTTAAGGGCGTTTTCCAGAAGCTGCATTTATCCGCACAAACAGTAGATATTTCATCATGTGCGCTGTGCAAGATTAATGCTAGACTGTGCAAACGAGCAGAGCCCCAGTGTGACTCCGAGACTTTATCCAGCCTGAATTCCTTCAGATCATCAAACAAATGCTAATATCACAGAAAACTGCAATTTTTAAAAAAAAATCAAGTTTTTATTACTATTATTATGTGTCTTTTATTGAGGGAAAAACATTTCCAAACAAACCTGGCCCTTTGTGAAAAAGCCCCCAAAATGTAACACTGTAACTGCCTCTATGGTAGCAATGGTCATCAAGTGTTTTGAGACTGAAGCGAAGCAAGAGTGGGTTGAGTTGATTTTTCTTAATAAAGTGTTCTGTTTAAAAAAGTATGTGTCTATTCCAGCAGGAAGTGTAGCCATGCTAATCACTAGCCTCTTCAAAGCTAACAACAGCTAATGGACAGCAAATCCAGTGGGTTACCAGCCTAGCGATGCTAGTCACTAGCCTCTCTGATGCTAACGAAAGTGAGTAACCTCCTTCTTATTGGTCCCCCTGAGTTTTTGTTATTGGCCTATCGTTAATCAGACCAGTGGTAGCAACACTGACAGATTTATCTGCAAAACTAAAATATCAGTCGATCTCTCATTGTCTGTTTAGCTGAGTAACAACTGCTGAACCCTATACAGTAGACAAAGTTAAAATAGATAGCATAAAGCCTGTAGTACATTACAGAGGCCGATGCTGACTGACATAAATTACATTTATGTTTTTTCATTCATTTACATTCACGTACAGTATCTTACTACCAAATCATTACAATGAAGTAAAACATTCATTAAAAAATAAAAACTGACAAGCCATACATACTGAGTGCTTCACTTACAAACACTGCTGTCTGCACTGGCAGCTCGAGAGGATTTTGTTTTTATTAAATCTGTCAAATGACATCATGCTGATTTGTATTTTAAGTATTCAGAGTTTCATAAAGAGTTTAATGAAGTGCCAGATTCAAAGGATTGCTTGACATGAATCAGTGTGGAGAAGATGATTACTTTAATTAAAGTCAGAAAGACAGAATGTGCGGACATTAGCCTTGAGATAATACAGTACCCTTTATACACAGTCACTGTTAAGATGCGCAAAAAGCACGAAATCAGTCTCATATTGATTGGCTGATCAGAGTCCCTGGGAACCTTTAGTGTGTAATCGTTGACTTCCTGTTGGCCTGGGCTATTAACATAATACCCCAAATACCCCAGGACAGAAAGTCAAAACGGCAACGGAGAGCAGCTATCAACAAGTCTCCACGACAACCACTAAACTAAAACTTTCCTGTCCTGCAGTCATAAGCTCAAATATGTAGAGTTTGTCAAACTCTTCTGGAACTTCAACTAGAGTTGTGTCCTTTGGTCAAATGTGACCAAGATTGAGTTTTTCGGCAACAAACGCTGGATAGGAAAACATGGCTGCTGCTATTTATGGAGAACGTCTGATGGGTTAGGCGTGTTTCTCTTCCAACGCTCGTGGAAACCTTCATGGAGAGCATCAACAAGTCTTTACTGGTAATGGAAAACCTGTGAGGTGAACTTGGTCAAATTAGGTTATTACTTTGATGATGATGACTCCAAACATTTTGTGGTTTCGATCACAAACATTTACTCTCATTAAATGTTTTTACATTTCTCCGTCGTAGACTATTTTACCGCAAGAAAAGATCAACTTAACTTACTTTAGCCATGAGTCATTTGGATCATTGTGTAGTTTTTTTTTTTTTAGCCTTTTGAAATCTTTTAGTTTATTTTTTTATACTTTGGCTTGTAAATTATTTACGGCTTGTTCTCTCTGTTTTCTGTTTTAAAGATTGCACTCACATACGGCTCTGCTGAATCTACATGTGAGGCTGAAACCAGGTTTTGAAGTCCATTTTAGTAACCAAGGCGAAATGCTGCAGCAAGGGCTGATAACGCTTCATTCTGGACGTTAAAGTCCAGTAAATTCAGGCTCTTCAGTTACAGCTTAATAGAAGTAAGCTGATTCTCACCTCAAAGAAAATTCCCTTTATCAGATAAATGTCTGTTTTGTGTTTTCTCCACGGACTGCCGATTCTGATGTAATCCTTTTCCTGTTTAAACTGTGTTATACATCTTTCACGCTGTGTAACAAGGACTTGTTTGTACGCTAGTGAACCCCACACATACATCAGAATTGATCTTTCATCTACAAATCATGCTCTTCTCCAAGTCCCTACAAAATATTCTTGTTGGATTAGAGATTTGTCACAGTAACTTCCTCTGCCATGATGATTTCTGTAAGCTCATCCCCAATGTGTTTTACTCACAAACGCTTCGTACATAAAAACCCAACATTCATTAAGGTTAAGGACCATAACTTACTCTGGAAGCCATCTTGCCGTTACTGTAACAGCTAACATTTACAGTTTTCCTTATCTGCTCTTGAGGCGACAGGCAGCCAATCAGCTCCAAGGTAAACAACAGCCAATAGTGTTTCAAGTAGGGGTTTTTTTTTAGCTTCCCTAGCTGCATTTTCTTTCAAATATTTTAGATAATCTCATTGTAAAAGAAAAAAAAAAATCACTGCACCTCTGCACCACATTGTTTTGGAAAGCTGTTTTCCATTGGTCAACCGGTGAGAGTAAAGGAAGATCACTGGATTGTCCATTCCACAATCCAGTGTATTCCTCTCCTTGTTATTTCTTTACTCCAGTACAGGCCACCTGCCAATCGCCCCCACGGGATTAAATGGCCCAAAACAACACTTATCCCTACTGTTGGTGCTGGAAATCACCTCAAAGCCTTGGATGAGCCGTCCTCTGACTTTTCCCTCCCACTTCCTGCTCCGCTGCGTCTCCGCTTGTCCACCTCCACTCGCATCCTGACCTGGACTCTGCTGAGGAAACCCGAGACTGCTTGATCAGTTTCCTATCTGGCCTTCACCAGCACGGCTTCAGACTCAGACAAAATCAGGATATACATCGCCTCCTTGTCAGAATTAAAAAAGCACATTTCGTCGTTTACTTTATCGTATGCGTCAAACGTAAAAACAACACACTGATTTATGGCAAAGGATCACTAGCCGCATTTCAAATGTGGGCAAAACTTTGTCAATATTCTGCTAACTCAATTGTGGTTTTTCCATTAAATATGAAACGCAATTAAAATAACATGTAAATATCTTTGTTCACATGATAAGTCATTAAAAAATATGCAGTGCCATTATCCTCCTAACACATCCTCTTGCTTTCTTCATCATGTCCATCACCAATTTAGAAAAAACATCTTTTTCTAAATTGGTGTGTTTCCATTTAACACATTTATGTTCGTAAATATAGTGTATATAGTCAATGGAAATGCAGACACATAAGTAGAATCTGACAACATTAAGTAGGCTAAATGTTTTTAAAAAGCAACCTTCTTTTTTTAAAGAAATTTAACAACCAATAAGAAACAAACTCATCAACATCTACCAGTCCGGAAAACCTTACAAGGCCATTTCCAGAGAAATACAGAGAGACCTAATATCCTCACATGGGGAAAACATAGAACAGGAGAATCTTTTGGCCAATGAAACTATTTCAAGGCAATGTCAGCTCGTCCAGATCAACATCTAAAGCTACCTGGGCAAGATTTGCTTCAGTTAAGAGTTCATGATTCAACAACAGAAACAGACAAAAGTTTTAGATATAAAACTTCCTCTGTATAAAGGAAGGATTTTAATCTGATTAGGATCCTGGTACATGACATAAAGATAGCCATGAATGGACGACTGACTGAATTAAAACTGTCAGTTACTTTTCACTGCATGGTTGCTTTACAGAGCTTTCTTTCTCTTGCTAAACAAAATCGTTATTTGAAAACCACATTTTGTATTTATGCAGTTCATATTTCTCTGATATTGAACGTCATTTGATGACCTGAAACCTTCAAGTGTACACAAAATCTTCCAAAGTATTTTTGTGTAGATTTCTAGTACACTTGAAATGGACAGAATGGTTTTGTGGACATGACTCAGTGCGTCGTAATGGCGCTTGTAGGAGTATCGCTAGCGTTAACAGCCAACAGGCGACGTCCATACTAGTAATGTATATCAAAGGAGAAATTTTAAAACCGTCAAAAATCTGACGCCGCTCCATTTTTGTTCACATTTTGTGAAGAAGGAAGATTCCTTCAGTTTCTCAGTTCTTGGTGCAGTGCCGCCATAGACGACCGGGGGAACCGGTTTTTCAGCTGGTTTGGGTCGTGGTGCATTGTGGTTTCGAACCACAGCAGCTGAAAATGTAACAAATGCTACAATTTTGTTCCCCAATGGAACTGAGTCTACCGGACTATCAGGTGTGAAAACACCCTAACATACAAATAATTTATGGAACTCCAATAAATATAACCTAAAACTCCAAAGAAAGAACAAAACCAGAGCCCAATCCTGAGGGCCAGAACACCATTTTTATACAGCATGTTCCAGTATGAACATAGGACCTGCAGACTTGTTGCCAATGGAAACATGCTTCACACTGTAGGCGTTGCAGTCAGTTCCAGTCCTGTGTTGTGTGTGACGTTTTACAGAGGAACTAAAGAGAAAACCGTCACAGTGATTACTCTGAATTGTTAGCATGAAACAGGATTGATGTAAATAGTGTGCGATCAGGGCTGTTTTGGCATCTTCAGTGCAAGACCTGGCAACCTACTTCAATTTAGCATTACACAGGAGAGACGGACTGCAAGCAGTCAACTTCCAATCGATGTGACAGGAGAGCAGCCCAAAGAAAGTTACTTTTCTTCTCTTTAGAACTTCCTACCTTTCATCCGAGCTGTGACAGAAAGGCTGGCTGAAGTAAACACCTCTCCTACACTCCTCTCTGTTTGTTCCCGGCTCTTATCTAACCCTGCTGTCAGATTGAGCAGCAGCAGCGAGCTGAGTAAAGAGCCTGCGGGCTCATGCAGAAAAGCTACAGTACAAACAGTCAACTTATCTGACTAACTGTTCCTCACTCCTTCACCTCAATGAAGCAATGCCTGGAAATAGAAGAAATGCCTTGAATCTCCGAAAGGACAGGTGTTTGTTACAGGGAACGTGTGACAAATGTTCGACAAATGAATGAATCCCTAACACATTCATTTGTTTGCATTGACTAAATCACAGAACAATTAACAGAAAGTTGCTTAAAACAGAAGTTTGCATCAGTTTTCTCCTTTTCAAACCAGTAACAAGCAAATAATTTAGTTTAAATACATTAGTTTGCTGGAGTTTTGGCCCATTCCTCCTGACCGACCCAAGGTACTGGTTTGATAGGTCTCCCCTCTCACACATCTTTTCACTTCTGACCACTAGTTTTCTCTAGGACTTTGTGACAGCTGCTTTGAAAGCACAAGCTAGCTTATTGATGACCAACAGTGTATCAAGTAGCATTGTTCCCAGGCTGCTTCAGCTTCTCAAGCTGCATTTTATTTTGAATATTTTAGATATAACAAATCTGTGAATGGAATCTTCCAGAGAGGAGGGCAATCTCAGACTGACGGAAGATAATGAGCTAATGGGTTGATGGGTTGTAATGAAAATGCTTCCCCTAGCTGCTGATGAAAACCCATTTTACACAAAATTCTCAAACTTCAGTTAGAACTCTTGAGCAATAGTTTTCAGAGAAATGTTTCAGGTCAAACGTGAGGCATGTTTTACTCTCTAGGAACCAGGGAACATCTCCTGGAAATCCTCCAACAGAGCGCTCGGGTCAGGAGTCACTGTGATCCGGTGGGTAAAAGGTCAGCGGCTGATTTAGCTTCATGTTTAAGTGAAACCAGTGCTACAATGAGAGAAACTCTGCTTTCTGCAGCTTTTAATCAGTCTTATACATTAACATAGGGGAGCTGTAGAAGTAATTTACTGGTTAATGTGAAGCTTCGCCCTGAGGCTGTGGCGTGTGAACATCAATGTGCTTTGCTGCTGTCACAGAACGAATTAATTCCTAATAACAATGCGGCACAGTGCTAACAATCCAGCATATAGCCCATAATTAGAAATGAGCTATTTTTCTCATATGCAGCTCCAAACTACACCAGAGAGCATCCTCAGTCACCAGAGAGCAGGAGATCAAACAGCCAAACAAGCATTCATCATTGTGGTTGCTATGCAACACAAACAACCCATGAGCTGTCTTCTTAGTTTCACTGATCTGAGCTCTAATAACATTAGAATAGTAAAAAATTTACTGTCAGTGGCTCTCCGCTCGCTGCCGAAGAGGAACATGAAAAGCTAATTGTGAATTAGTATGCTGCTGACGCTTCATAATAAAAACGAATTATATAATCATAGCGAAAAGATTAATAAACCAAACCACCAACAGCAGCGAGACACAAACATCTTCACACCCAGTGAACTTCTCCGCATTTGGTTCCAAACGCAAACTTCCGCTGGATGTTTTGTTTTTTACATGAAACACAGCAACGCAACGTAGAACATTTATTTAATGTAAAGTGCAAGAAAAAATGAAACTTGGAAAACCATCTTTTCACAGACGGCGTCTTCGCTCTCAGTCAGCTGAAAGCGAGGACATCCACATACACAGCTAAATGCTAAAAAAAATGAATCTGTTCTTTGATCTGGACTTTGACTAGGCCATTCTGACACATGAATCTGCTCTGATCTAAGCCATAGAGTTATTGTCCTGCTCAAAGTTGAACTTCCACTTTCAAGTCAAGTCTTCTGGAGCCTCTAACAGGTTTTCATCCACAATTGTTCTGAGTTTGGTTCATCCACAGGCTCCAAACTCTCAACATGGGGTAATGATTGCTTGCTGATGACATGGACTTTGTTGGCGTTTTAAACAATTGGGTTGCTAATTTTTTGGCTGTGACATATGTAATGTACCAGATCAATTATGAAGAAAGCTGCACTATGAAGCTTACAAGAAATTGCATGACACAGCTCTTTCCCACAAAAAAGGTGGTAGCTAACACCTGGCTTGCTTGTCAAAAGAAGATCCTGGATTCAAAAACCTGAAAAAAAAATATCTTTGGTGTTCATAATGTATTTATTTTAAAATTGGTTTGTTTCACACGTCATCTGACATTTAGAGAAATGGTCATTTTACTATTTACAAGGCGCTGTGGCTTAGTTGGTCAAATTGCCTGTCTAGTAAACAGGAGATCCTGGGTTCAAATCCTAGCAGTGCCTTTGATTAAGTGTTCTCCTGTAATGGTGGATGTATGCAAAAACTCCTCGGAAAAGGTTAAGATCAAGGACGTAAAGCTGTTAGTTTTGGATTTCTACCCATTGGTAAGTTTCGGTTTGACTTTGGCAGTTTCTAACACAAAGTTGGCAGATAGACAAGGACGTGTCTCTGAGAAGGTCATAACACTTCCCTCCTACCTCGAATATTCTGGCTTCCAAATACATTTGCATGTGGAGTAGAGGCACAATGTCTTTGCCAGCATAATCCACCCGGCTGCGTCTGTGATTGATGCTCTCCTGCCAGTTTAACTAGACATCCATGTCTTAGTAGGTCAGCAACTTCCAGGCAAAAGAAACACGTTGGTCAAATTGAAAGATTCCATTAAGCCTGAATCTACCAGCAGTAGGAGCAATTTGGGGCTTAACTGTCCTTCCCTTCACCATATTGTTTGTATAATGACACAAAAACAAAGTATGAAAAAGTTTGATTCATATCAGCACTGGGCAGCTCACACATCCACATAAACGCTCTCATAAATTGTCTCACATAAGAGCAGGTGTCGGTTGTTTAGGTCTGTAATAGAGCAGCTAAAACAGAACTAACAAGCTGGAAGCTGCTCACCTCTACCTACAGTGGCCCAGTTGGACACACTTCTGTCAATAAATTGATTCTCCCTCCACGCATGCATACCAGGACAATGGCAGCTGTCCAATTAAACCGCCTGGTTGAGCTGTAACTATTGCTATAACTATATCTCAACTTAACTGTGCATGGACACACTGTGACACCATGAAGAACAACTCCAAATGGTGTGTTAGTGTTCGCATAGCAGAGGGCACTCATTTTACACACACACACACACACACATGCCCACAATGCTGTCACATGATTTATATAGTCTATGAATAAGTATTGACCCTCTACAGATTACATCTGTATTTCCTTTCAGAACACCAAATAAACTTCCATAACAGGTAAAAATAGCACGAATAAATACAACATGAAGTTTTCAGAAACTTATTTTTCTGTACTTGCTTGATCATCCTTCATTTTTGTTTTCCTTGACCTTGCTTGCTTTAAGTCACAATCTTTCTTTGAGACGTGAGATATTTGAGGAGTGTATTGCACACACACATTTCAAGTGATCTGCAGCACTTTAATCGAATTAAGATCAGGATTTTGACTTTTTTAGGCCAGACTAACCCTGCCTGGATGGATTTTCATTACAAATATGTGCAAAACGTGTCGGGGGGGAAAAAACACAATTTCACAGCTGTGGTGTTTCCATTAAATAAGAAGAGTAATTAAAATCACATGTGAAGAAGTTTGTTCACACAGTGTCATTAAAAAAACATGATGTGTCATGATCCTTCAACTACTTCCTGTCGTCTTCTTCTTTGTGGTTTGTGCCAGTGGCAACATCCAGTTTTTGATCATGTGACTCATGTGATGTGAAATAAAGTGTTTCCATTGCAATTCAGAGAAACAAACCAACTTTTATGTGGCAAAACAAAAATCACTTCATCCCAGTGGCAAACGTTTTATTGAAAAATGTGTTTTTCCGTAATTGGCATGTTTCCATTAAGCAAATTTATTTTCAAAATGTCATAATTACATAATTATGTGGTAAATGGAAAAGTTTCTATAGTTAATCATCGCCAAGGTTACAGTCATTAGCCCACACCCAATCTATTTCAGCCTATTCACACAACTAACTACCAACATGCACAGTCTCTACAGAAAGAACCCAACCAGGGATTCAAACCCAGGACCGTTTTGCTGCAAGGCAACATTGCTACCAACTGTTCGACCATGCAAACTGTCTTTTAATTAATTGGATTAATTGCTTAGAGATATTAAGAAGACGCTGCAGGGTGCCCTGCTGCCGCTTGTTCCTCCTCAGTTTGCTTCCCTTTGTTGTACGAAGCGTTTCCCTGCTTCTGTCCTCGTTGCTGTGAGGTTTCCTGCAACATTTTCCTCTTCTGTGGCTGGGCTTCATTCTGCTGCTCAGCCGAGGCCGTTTAAAAGTTTTCTATGGGAACGGGACCTATTTTAAGTTGTGTGCATGGCGAATTATTGAGTATTAATTTTAATTGTTTCTCGGTCTATTGATTTCTTAAAAGTAAAATTATTGGCCTCCCTTATTGAGTTCTTCTGTGGTTTTTTTGTTACACTTGTTACCTGAGTAAATAGTAAATCCTTTTTTAAAACAAATGATTAATTTATCTATGTAAAAATGTAATTGCCATTCTGAGACAGAATGCCTGATCAACATGGTAATAAAAACTCATTTAAATAGAACCTGTCTGACGACATGAAGTTGAGGAAACAAAGCTGCTGACTTCTAACACTGAGGTTTAGTCAGATTATGAAATGTGATGATTTGAAATTAAAAAGATAAAATAAACCTTTAAGTGACTGAATACTCTAACAAAGCACTATGTAATTTTTTTTTTGCCTCATAGTAAAAATACTTTTTACCTGTCATGTAAAGTTAACTTCAGGCAGCCTTCTATATTTTTTGCTTTTGTGTAATTTTTCATAATCCAGTCCATGTGCCATGTTTTTGCCTTCCCACCAACAATTTGTTAATCTGAAGCTCTGACTTGTTAGGGGTACGGTTGCTTCACTCAGTGGGTTTAAAGCTGAGCTGCCTGGTTTTATATATTCATATATTACATTTCCACATGATTCTGATTGGGAACACCCCTCATACTGTGTGGAAGTCACAAGGCAACACTGATCTAATAAGATGTCAAATATTAAGTAAACCTAACCATGTAGTCTTTAGGTAGATAATCAGCACATGTTTGTTATGCTGCATTGATGTTGAAATAATGATTTCATTATCCAAAACCAACCAACAAGCCCCTGTTGATCAAATATGACTAAACGTTGAATTCTTGTTCTAAGTTATTCTTTGGACCACTTTCACTATGCGACAACATTAAGTAGGCTAAAAAGATCTCAAAAAGCAACACATCAAACAAAGCCAGTTGCAAAAGGCAACAACGTTGGGATTTCAGCAAACTAACGTGGGAGACAAAATCCAGAAACCGAGAAAACATGAAACAGTCGTGAACCTAATCTGGTGGACATAAATGAGTCCCAGGGCAGATTGAGTCTTCCTGGACGTCACAAAAGACCAAGCATTTATGACCCCGAAAGGTTAGTTTGAATAAGAAGTTATTGGTAATAGTTTTTGTTTGACTTTAACTGTCAAACAAATTTCATACCAAGTGAGCTTGTTGCAGCCCTTTAGAAATTGTCTCCTGGTGTGAGTTACAGAGCTTTATCAGCTGATATGGAAGATATGGAGACCACAGGAACATACAATTTCTGTTGGCACTTCATGGCCTTCTAAAAGTTGTTAAAATTGATAAATTGTATGCAAAAATTAGCTAAAACAGACAATCTTGCTTTTGCTAGCTTGCCAGCTTGCACCACTCTGATGTCTTATTTAATTTACAACAAGCTCAGAGTGAAATGACAACGTTCTGCTATCAGTAAGGGAATTGTTGCTGATAACTGATAGTGATAAGACTTCACTTCAAAATGTCTGAATTGACCCTTTGTGTTCAGGCACATTTCCATCCAGGAAAACTCTGGACTTAGATAATACTGAGTGACACTGGTTGAGCTTAGACGGGTCGGTCATGATGGAAAACGGACTGGTGTAGCTGAATTAAAATAATTCTGCAAAGTAGGTCAGATTCCTTCACAGAGATGTAAAAGACCCATTACTTGTTACTGCAAATACCTAATGCCAGCTGTTGCCAGCAAGGGTGGCACAACTCTGTATTAGGTCTAACGGTCAAAAACTTGTTAGATTAAGTATTAGATTTTTTGTGTGTGTATGAAATATAAGCATCTGTTTAAACTGTTGCCCTATAGGTTATGGTTTCTCTAGTGAGTGTTAGTATAAATAAGTTTTGTCTGCAGGTGTCAGAGAGACTTCTACCAGAACCCGCCCCATAGGAATATTTTGATATCCGCTTACACACTGCTGCTCAGGCAGGATTCAGAACCATGAAACACTGATTAAAAATGTAGTCATCTAAGGCTGGAAAGTCTTTCTAATAACTAATGTTGATGTCCTGTAGGATGAACAATAAAGAACAAAATAATTAGGGAAGCAATCAAACCTAGAACCTAAGAAACACAGCGCTACTAGTGGTTACTTGTGAAACAGAAGTAAAATCACATTAAAGTCACAAAAGAAGAAGAAATGTTTTAATAGTAATGGCTGCAAGATGGCTGCATTTGATTGTAAACCCTTTAATGCAACATGGTGCATCATTTAAAGCCAATTTTAAGGCTTTTAAACTGGGACTTGATGGGAACAAGAACAATGTTTAGCACCTTCAGAGTAAAAAAAAAAAAGCTCCACCTGTAGTTCAATAACAAATTTACAAAAAAACATTATGTTCTGTCTGTCATGAAGTGTGGTGAGGAGAACGCTGAGGACCCAGGTTGGGATCAATCATCAATCAATCAAATTTTATTTGTATAGCACATTTCAGCAGCAAGACATTTCAAAGATGAAGAAGTGATGCTTTAATGGTGAAAATACAAGTCCAGAAAGTCCAAAACCAGGCAGCACAGCTGAGCAGAAGGCTAAGGCTCAACACTGGTAGCGACTGGAACACGAACGGACAACAAGACAAAAACAGACTGGTACGAACGATCGACAGTTTAGACAGATAAGACACTTTAGGACAAGGACCCGATGAGGAACAAGGTGGGATTAAATACACAGAGGGTAATCATGGAACGAGACACACCTGGGAACAATCAAGGTGTAGACAGGACAACCCGGAGACTCAAAAGACACAGAAATCCAAAATAAACACTCAGAAAAACTCAAATCCTTACACTGTCTCAGTAAACAACCCTAATTCCTGAAGTAGTCTCCTGCAGTGGAAACAAACTTCGTCCTTTTTGTGTTGACATATTCTTTAAGTCTCATTTAAAACATGTTTTTAATATATCAGAAACTACAAATGTCCTGTTGCAAAGTGATGCAGAGAAGTGAGTCCATCCATGCTTTTTCTAACCTGGACAGGATGTTAAACAGAATATCTGTCCTTTGTATTTCTTGATATTTTTTTTTGGTTGCTTTGATATAACAAATGATTAGTCACCTGTTATGTAAGCGGAGTGACCACATACTAGTAAACCATAGATGAGATAAGAGGCCGATTTTTAGTTGCATTAATAATCTCTCAGATCAGAGATCTTATGTAATTTTGCCAGGAATGGTGCCGTTATGAAAGATCAATCCATGTCTGGATCAGATAGTTCGTGTTTTTCTGTGTTCAGGGCAGAACTCAGCCAGAATCGACGCTCTATGCGCCAAGGGTAGGGAACATTTTTATCATTTCCCAAAGGCAGTGCAGACAGAGAAGTTGACAGTGCTTGACTGTTTTGCATAATGAAAGAAAAACAAAAACTTGTACTCCCCAATCGCAGGAACAAAGGATGGGGTCGAACCCCTGCGGTTACATAAACATGTTGGAATTATTCTGCAAATAGAGGAAAAACAAACACGGATCCAGTGCATGATGTTTATCTGTTTCATACCATAATCAACCATAAACCAATTTTATTGATGAGGGTATGAAAATATCATATACAGTAGAGACAGAAAGAGCTCTAATAATAGCTATACACATAAGAATATACTCATAAACATACCATTGAAGCTACTTTAATGCTACTAGCGCCACCTTGTGTACAGTCTTTGTACTTCCATGCCTTAAGAGACTGTGCTGTTATAGATCATCCGAGTTCAGCTCATCACAGCAGGTGGAGCATTCCCTCTAATTATTCCTGAACCATCCCTAATAAAAGCTCAGCTTACTGATGTGTAGATGTGGAAAGAGAAGCTCCTCCAGGCACCAGATGTGGATCCTGGGATGAAGCGGACTCTCCAGCCTCTTGACCCTGCAGACATTCTTTTATCTAGTTTCTAGAATCCCCTTTCTCTTTACAAATAATCTCCAAATCCTGAAGGTTTTGATTTTGTTGCTTGGCAACCTAAAGTTTCAGCTCCTTTTACAGATTTTCCACAGGGAGACAGGTGCAGGTTCTCCTTATTGAACTCACCTTTGTACTCTTGGGTAAATCTACTGGGTCAAGTTCCATTCAAGGCAATTCAGCTCAATTCAATATATATGTAATTGTCTTCTAATTGTTTTTGCAGATGTTGAAGGCTGTGAAGAATCTCCTGTAGCAGTCTGTATTAAGACAAATCTGAAGAACCCTCTGACAGAAAATCATGAAGTTAATCCACAAAGCTCCAGACTGTAGACTTCAGACTGTTATCTGTTATTTCTTCATTGTTGTTGTTTTTTTGGAATTATGGAGCCATCACGACCACCTCGTGAACTGTCTTGCCGTCTCTTCCAGTCTTTTACAGGTCAACAATCTAGTTCCAGATGGAGACCTTTAAATGGAAGAGGGTAGTTCTGGTAAACTACAACCTAAATGTGCTCTGTAGGATTGGAAGTTTGTGACTGTGGAAATCATTGGAGTACACTGAACTTGTTGAAGCAGGCAAACTTTCTCCAATCATTTATTGTCTAATGTTGGTGAGTTTAAATAAACAGCAACCTACAGGTCTGGCACCTAGTGTTGTTTCCTCCTGCTGTAGCAGATCTGTTCATGGATGATACTTTACATATCTCAGTTGCAACAAGTGGTTCTTTGAGCCACTGCTAACTTTTTTCCAAGTCAAACTACTAACTTCAACAAGGCATTTTTGTCCAAACAACTACTACTTACTGGGTTTTCTCCCCTCTATTCCCTATACACATGAATAATGGTGGCACATGAAAATTCCAGTATATCAGCAGTTTCTGAAATAACCAGGATAACAACTAATAACTCTTCAAAAGTTGCTTAAATCTTCTTTCTTCCCCATTCTAGTGCTTGGTGTGACCATGCTAATTTAACAATAGTCAAGCAATAATTGACTGACATGATGAAATGAACATCATTACATTGTAAATAAACTGTGTGCCATTTCATCTGAATCTGTTTGAACTGAAGACATCAGAACTGGACGCTCAACAACTTTTATTTGCTGCAACTTCAGCAAATAAGGTGGACTGGGAAAAATGGAGGGTTTATTTTTTTTCATCAAGGTTCTCAGATCCCTCCTGCCTTACTTTTGTCTTCTTCTGTGTTTGCCTCAATGAACATCTGAAAAAAAAAATCTTTGAATATTACAAATGCCATTCTGGTAGGCTTTCCACACCCGTTGGCTAAAACGGGCTTTTGGAGCTGGGGCAGGACAGAGCACACAGGCATTGTCTGGCCCATTGATAAAAAGGGAGAATGCTGACTGTGCTGAACTGCAGTCAATCTAACTACATCCACACCCAGTGTGTAGCTGCTAAAAACCCTGAACCCAAACAGACTGCCCAAGCTGCCCCTGGCTGCTAAAGGCTGCCTGGCCCAGTTGCTCTTGGCCTGTGGCTGCATGGTGCCACTAAGCCCCCCGTGTTGGCTAGCCAAAGCCCAGAGGGATTACACTAATAGAATACAACGGGAAACCAGTGATGGTGAAACAAGAGGCTTGTGAAAATCCCCAAACATCTTCTAACACACTACAGCTGAGAGCATGAACATTCATAGCACTGGTGGCCTTGATTCTGTTATTTGTTCTGTTTGCATTGTTGCACTAAGACAGTTGTGAAGTAATAATACTGAATACCTGTTCAGGTACAGGAAAAAGAGCCAAAGCAACTCTCCCATTTCAGTAAATACCACCTGCAGGACTCCATTTTGGGGTTCCCTTTGTGTCAGACAGGTTGCCTGTAACAAATTTGGGCCTAATTTTTATTTTTGCAGACCTACAAAAACCTGTCTTGGATCATTAAGTGTAGTCTACAGGCATTGACGATCAAAAGTTATCAAAAGGTTTTTGTTGCATCAAAGCATGTGGACATGGCCATGCCACAAAATCTGACGTCTCACTATCAAACAGGATTGTGTCATAACTTCCACATACAAGAGTGGATCTGTACCAAACATGCATCTGTCATCACAGAACTCCCTGTGCATTTTTATTACCACCTCTTAAAGCTAAAAGACATTCTGCTTCCCGTTCACTATGACTGTCTCTGTTAGTGGTTGTTGCTCCATTGATCCTGGGAATCATTGTACCTAAAGCTGGTTGACGTCCAGCCAGGCTGCAAAACAATCCAGCAGCATTATGTCACTGACTGGCTGAACAGATGTGTGTATCTGTTTCATGCAGGTAAAGTTGCTCTGCGTGTCTGTAGGCCAGATTCCTGGCCTTTTTGTTCCTCACGTAGAATTCTTCCATCTACTCATGGTTTGTTTTGGCAGCCATGTGAGTCTGGTGTGTTTAGAGGGCATTGGGTCGCTCCAGGGTATGGTAGTAATGGTGCGTCTCCCCCCACCCCACACACACACACGCGTGCGCACACACAAGCCCCTTCTGTCACCTCTGATTCTGCTGACAGGGTCCAACCCACCATGAGATAATGCCATTCCAGAGGGATTGTTGTTAAAGCCCGTCTTTCTGGTCCTCAGGTATATAAAGAGGTGTCAGCTGTGGAGCAGGGGACGAAGCACCGTGGAAACATTCTTCACTCACAGATTTTTATTGTCTGCCTTATTCTCCTATTCCTGCAATTTCTGTCCTACTGGACTCTGAGTTCTGCAGGTGAACCTGCCAACCTGAGCCAAACCAAGCAAACATAGACCAAATCGCCTCCAACCACAATGGATATTGCCATCCAGCACCCCTGGTTCAGACGTGCCCTGGGCTCCATCTACCCCACCCGACTCTTTGACCAGTTTTTCGGAGAGGGAATGTTTGACTATGACCTTTTCCCCTTCGCCGCCTCCACGATCAGCCCCTATTACAGACACTCACTTTTCCGCAACCTTCTGGATTCCTCCAATTCTGGGATCTCTGAGGTAAACACAATTAAGACCGTGACAGTTGAGAACAGATTAACATTCCTTAAGCTCTTCATATTCCTCTCAATGTTAGCTGGAGTGAAATGGATCTTCTGCTGTGTTGTTGTTAAAACGCATAAGGTCTTTCCACAGTGCTGACTGAACCTCTCTATCCGTGTGTGTTTCTTCAGGTGAGGTCTGACAAGGACAAGTTTACAGTCTACCTGGACGTCAAGCACTTCTCTCCCGATGAGCTGAGCGTGAAGGTCACTGATGACTACCTGGAGATCCAGGGCAAGCATGGAGAAAGACAGGTGATGCTCTTGATTTTTCTCCAATCAGGACTAACTTTTGGTGATAATGACAGTTAGACAGCATTCAAGTCTGATGTCACTAGAGGGATACCAGGAAATAAAAATTAAAGAAGGAAGAACATGAGGATATTAGAGGAGGGGGGGGGGGTTGAACACAAGGAGAGGACAGATAAGGAAAGAGGGAGCGGAGGTAAGAATGGCACAAGGGGGTAGAAGGATACAAGTAGGGATAGAAGAAAAGATGCAAGGAAAAGAGGAATGAAGAGGGAACATAAAAAAGAAAGGAAAGAAAGAAAGTTCACTATGGGGTCAGTCATTGAGGAAGAAAGAACACAAGATAGGAAGAAAAGAACAATGTAATGAAGAACAGATAAATATACAAAGAGGAAAGGAAAGAAAGAAGCAACACTGAAACCCAGCAACAGAAAATTAAGTCTGAAATTTCAATAATTTTTCCAAACTTAGGTGGAGCTGGAAAATACTTCAATCTAGTCCCATTGTTTTCCAGACTGCCTCCTGGATCTGTTCTGTGGGCTGGTTCTCTAAATGTTCGAAGTACCACTAAATGTGAATACTCCTTAGTTGCAAGAAAACTCATTAGTTTTCTCGCATCTTAGAATGTAATCTCATGTTCTAAAGCTATGGCAACATGTGATATACTGTGTCTTATGTTCTAAGATATTTTCTAGTAAAAGCTAAAGCTATAAAAAAAAAAATATATATATATCCCCAGCTCTTGGGAGTACAGCCAATCAGCGCAAAGGAAAATAAATGACGCTCCTCAATTGGCTAACAGCAGCCAGTAGTATGTCAAGTAGCATTGCCCCTAGGTATTTTAGTTTCCCAAACTACATATTCTTTCAAATATTTTAGATATGCTTCAGGGAAAAAAAATCTGCCAATGGACAGTTTTTCCACAAATAATTTGGTATTAAGTTCCACAGAAAAAAATCAATAAATAGGTGACTCAGACTGGGTCCACTGTACTGGATAATCCAAATCAATTCAGTTTACTTCTTTGGTACCAACACCCAAAAAAATCATCTCAAAACCCTTTACAGAAAAACAAATAGACCAACCACATGTCAGTCAGAACAACCGTCTTCACTTTGTGTTCAATAACAGAATCCAAAGTGATTTGAACTAAAAAAAGACCTCCAGCCGAATCAGATGAAGTCTCAAGAAGCTAATTAGATTCTATACAGTCTAATACTGTTCAGTATGGTGTAAAAACACCATTTCATCTAGATGGAAAACATGTTTGAGCTCCACTTTGACTTAAAACCATCAACCATAACCAGATTTCATAAACATTTTGGGCATAAGACACCTTGTGGAGAAGCCTATATATAACTTATGTTCAAATCTTTAAGAAGTCACTAACTCTGTAAGTAATTGATTGGATTTCAAACTTTTGAGATTGAGCAATGGCAAAGTTTGGTCCTAATATTTCTTCTCAAAACATAAATTTGTAATCCTCAACCCATACCTTATGGCACCAACCGCTTTGTTTTTCAGGACGACCATGGTTACATCTCTCGCGAGTTTCATCGCCGGTACCGCCTGCCCACTTCTGTTGACCAATCAGCCATCAGCTGCGCCCTGTCAACCGATGGTCTGCTGACACTGACTGGTCCAAAGCTATCTGGAGGAAGCGAATCTGGTCGTGGTGAGCGTAGCATCCCCGTCACCCGTGATGACAAACCCAATGCTGCTCCATCCTCATAGAGGAAAATCGGTTCAGTTCCCCAAGAATCTGCTGGTCTGGGATGGACAACCAGAGATTTCTTCTTCTTCTACCCTTCCCTAAGAGGATACTCTTGTTCTTCTTCCTTCATTTTCTCTAGTTCCTCTATAGCTTCCTCATCCAGAACTACAGTATCATTGTTTTTAAGTATAACATAGATCAGCCCTTAGGGGTTGCTAAGTAAGGTGCTCGAAACCCTTCCTTCTTTTGTCCTACCCTGTAATGTAGTGTAGACCTTGTTCAGTCAATATCTGCTAATAACATATAATAAAGCTGTAATATTAACAAATTGCAACCAGTCTATTGATTTATTCCCAAAGATTCAGCTGAACTTGGGATGCATGAATAACGGAAAGACTAAGTGGTCTGTAATCAAATGTTTTTTCATGGTAAAGCAGGTAAGTACAATTCCAACATCCTTCTAACATCTGGTCCTTTCCTGGTTTGGTAAGTTTTTTGATTTATGACAAGACATCATGTCGGACACTCCTCATTCATCAGCTTCTAGAACCACCTTCTTTATTAGGAAACACTTTCTATTAGACTTGACAAGTCCTTTCAATCATTGCAGAGGAATTTTGGTCCAGTCTTTACAAGGTTGCAACAGTTTCTGTCATTGCAGTATCGATGTAGTCCATAGTGACCACCTCAAAAGACTGCTTGGATACGATGTTTAGCGAAACATATCTCAAGACCTACAGTAGTTGAGTTTCACTTTAACATGATGGTTCTACATGTTGTGGACGCTCCTACCACCATGTGGTGTAAATATTGATTGTTTTCTAATCTTTTACATTATTAGTTAGTCAGATGGACGGCTGTAAAGCTGGCAAACCCTGATCCATACCAGGTTGTGACTACCTGCCCAACTGTAACTACTTCAACATCAGTGGGCTGGAGCCGACATATGGAGTTGGCGAAAATGCATTTAAGTCCTGGCTTTAAGTGTTCTGCTAAAGATGACAAAAGATACTTTAACGATATGGTGTTTGTAGTTCATAAATGACAGCAGGTGTCAGAAAAAGGTGGCAATTCTAGATTTACGACTAACAAATTTAGTTAGTCGCTCTGCATGCAAGAAGTTATTTTTTTTAAACATCTGTGTACAGTTCCTTTTAACGTCATCGGTGACCAGTTTTAACATCTCAAATATTCAAAAATCCAAAGAACAACCATTCAAAATAAATCCAGGATGAAAACTTTCTCATCATTTCTGATGCCTAAACACCAGTTAAAATTAACATTATAACTTATATTTTTCTATGTTGTATTGGTGCAAGAATATGTAGGAGTACAATGGATGGATGAGTACTGGGATCTGTATCTCCTTGCAGGTGGCTGAACAGCAGAACACCAACAGAAACACAATTCTCTGAGGAGTGTAACCATCATCTTTATGGTTAATAAACCAATTAAACATGCCATGAATATTAATGAAGAACAGTTTAACAGTGTAGCAATAGAAGTATAAAATCAATCAATTCAGACCCCGTCAGGTCAGCTCAAATCTAACTGAAAGACAGCAATGGGTGACGCCAAGCAAACTGAAGATGCAGAATCCAGCGTTCACACTTCTGGGTTTATCTAACCAGACCTGGAAAACACACACGGCTTTGTAAACACACAGAGAAGAGCCAAATGTTTAACAGATTTCCATCTTTAAGGCAGGGTTGTGTACCTCGGAGGGCCTGCAGGTCCTCCAGGGTTTGCTGAGCTGTGGCCTTCAGGCTGGGCTGCAGGCTGGAGGTGAGCCGGCCAACCCGAGCCTGGAGCTCCGGATCCAGCAACGAGGAGCCGAGAAGCAGCACAACATCCTCCTCCAGCAGCATGGACTGGAGGAGGCGCAGGCAGTGGAGACACACCTCCCAGTGCTCATCTGACAAAGGGCCAATCAGAGGGCAGGATTCTAAACTACAGCAGTCCATTACGACAGAATGTCAGAATGATCGACCCTACCGTCCAACAGCGTCCAGATGAGTGGAATGAGATCTTTATTCTCAATGATGAACTTCAGTCCTTTAATGCTGATGCTCACATTATACAAAGCCATCAGCATCAACCTGCAGCAGAACACCAGCCGAGTCCAGGAGTGTCCTAATTAAGGTGGTTCTGATAACAGCTAAAGTTGGGTACCTACACTTTCAGTTTGGGGAAGACGGCAGGCCTCATCAGCTGCAGCAGCTTCATTAGCGTGTCCAGCAGGACATGTCCTGAGCTGGACAGGAAGTCCCGCCCAGATGTTGCTGCTGCTATATCTAATAGGAGGAAAAACAGTAGTTGTTTAACATTCAGTCAAACTAAAAATATATATATATATTCCAACATATTGGACTCACTTGTGATTGTCCCAACCAGAGCCAACACAAACTGGTGCTCTTGAGAGTTGTGGTCCCCGGGTTGAGTTTTTATCTCGTCGTCCATGGACTTGACGAAACTCTCCAGAGTCTGAGCAGCAACAATCAGGAAGGAGGGGAGCTTTCCCTTCGCCATGGAAATGCAGAAAATATAGAAACGGAAACATTAGACGGCAAAATCTGACATCTGAAGTAAAGTATTACATTTTAGCTGAATCTGAATGCGCAGTGTGTTATGAGACGAAGACATCAATCAGCGGTGGTTGTCATGGGGATGACAGCACAGAGACGGACTCACATCAGCCAGCCAGATAGCCACCGTCTCCTCCCTGGACGAGCCGCTCCACAGGAGGCTGCAGGCTGCGGATCCCAGGGTGGAGCAGAAGTCGGCCTGCTGCTGCAGCTCCGCTCCGCTCTGCCACAGCTGCTCACGCAACAGTAACTTCTCCTGCACACACACAAAAATACACGCAGGAACTAAAAGCACAGATGCTTGCCTTTAAAATTTTCCACATTTTGATTTTGCTTTATGTTTTTTGGGGTTGTTATGTGACGGAGCAACACAAAGGCGGAACAATAAAGTACTGCTGAATTGAAGCCAAATGCAGTTTGCCACCAGTCCAGTTGGGGGCGCAGGAGCCATGGGAAGTAGGTGAAGGAGGTTTTAGTTAGCAATGAAGTTGATGTGGAGATGAATGGAGCTAAATCCAGGACAAGCCTACATGACATACATTTGATTATTTTCCTTCTCTCTGTGACTATCCTTCAAATAAATTCCTCCCAAACCGCCCCCCACCACCACCACCACCTCCCTCCCAGGCCTGACACTTCCCTGCTCTCACCTCTCTTTCTTTCTGACATTCAGAGTGCGCTGCCTCCAGCCGGGACTGAAGATGTGAGCAGTCCTGTCTCAGCTGATTCTGTTCCTGCTCCAGGTGTTCCTTCTCTAAACACAAAGCCACATTTACTGACTTCCTCTAATGCAGGGGTCTCAAACTCCAGTCCTCGAGGGCCGCAGTCCTGCAACTTTTACCTGTGCCTCTGCTGCACCACACCTGAATAGAATAATTAGGTCATTAGCAAGACTGGGAGAACTGATCTACACCAGGAGGAGGCAATTAATCCATTTCATTCCAGTGTTTTGTACCTGTGGGACATTTAAAAACTGCAGGACTGCGGCCCTCGAGGACTGGAGTTTGAGACCCCTGCTCTAATGTGACACAGTCCCAAGAAAACAAGCTCTTTCTTTCCATATGCAGTGGCTCTGATGTGACAAGCTTATGCAAATTTGGATAAGCAGCATCAAACAACAGAGCATCTCTTCAAAAATGACAGTGTTTTCCCTGATTTATGCTACTTCTATGGCTTCTTCCTCTCTCTGTGGCATTTCTACTCATGTTGGTACATAGATGAGTTTGATTGTGGATACTGACTTCTCACACACTTCTTACCAAAAACCATTCATATCTGGGAAGAGGGCCAGATATGAACAGAAGGCCTGATTGGTTTTGGTCTTAAGGTGTTGCCATACATTAACTCAAGTTTTGTGAAATAACAAGGTAGGGTAACACCACCTGAGCGTTCCCTTAATTTTTCTTTTTCCCAAAAGTTTTTCTTGAAGCATCATAAAGTGTGTTGGAACTTTGGTCATGGTAGCATACTTGTCTCTGCTCTCCGGGCTTTGTGAAGCATTTCAGTCAGATCACCGTTCAGAACTCGGGGCAGGAACTCCCTCAGCTGCATGACTTCTGTCGTTAATTTCTCTAAATCCCTCTTCCGCACTCTCACAAACGCATCCTGAAGAAAAAAACGGGGAGAAATGCTCAGTACAAGCAACACTAAAGCAGAAAAAGTACAACCTGATTGGTCTAACTCGAGTTTTAATAGTTTACCTTAGCCTTGTGATTGTGATCCACGGATTTCCCGCCATATAAAGACATCTTCAGTTCTGGTGATTACAGAAGACAGAGTTCTCCTATATTGTTAATATTTTTTACAATACAATAATCAAGTCTAAATAGCCAATCGGCCCATTCACCGGGCTAACTAGATGTAGCAGTAACATTCAAGTTAGCTAGCTAACAGTTTTGTTAACCAAATAGTAAGAAATATTGAAGTGAGAAAACAGAGAAAGTACTTGAGTTAATAAGCCCGACCTCACTCATTATTTCAAAGATAATAATATAACAATAATAATATTTGCCAACATATGAAAGAAAGTGCGGCTGATACCTCAGTGACGTTCCTAATCGATTATTTGCCAGAGTTGTCCGAGCCGGACCAAATACAGCCAGAAAACTCCAGTCCGGGTCTTTGGATTCTCCACACGTTCACGGAGGCTTATGATGCATTCAGTGTGTCTCGGATATGGAAGCTTTTTGATTTTAAATAATTTCCGTCCTTTTCCTCTTCGACGTACAAAGTAGATTTAAGTTGTAGTGTTTCTTTTCTGTTCATTACAAATATGCCTTCGAAAGTTGTGTAGGTTGCCCAACGTAAGTTGCAGCAATGCTCAAAAGTATTTCACTTCTTAAAATATTACAAATTTTTTATAAAATTGTTAAATATGCAAGACTTTTTCTTGAAAAATTTTAAACTTGTGGCTAGGAAACTGTTCAAATCCATAAATTAGGCATCCCCCTCTTTCAATAACGTTTATTTTGATTTTAATTCAGGTGCTGGAAATCCCGAGTTTCCGGCTCCAATTGAAAGCAGCATTATCCCCTTTTTCTTTTGTGTTTCAAAATCTCCGCTGAGACCAGAAGTGACCCAGAGGAACGCTGTAATCCACGCGGCGTGAACAATTTATCTTATGTCGGTGGGAGTGGGAGCCGAGTTGTCTCGCGATGAGGGCTTTTTTAATCAGTTTCCCATCCACCGCGCGTGCCGGGATGGGGATCTTATGGCTTTGATGTCATTGTTGGAGCAGCTGTCAAACCAGGCTCATCTGACCGCTGAGGACTCCTGCTATGGATGGACTCCCATTCACTGGGCTGCTCACTATGGACAGGTAGGGTTTTGATTTGCCGAAGTTTTTTTTTTTTCTGCATTAGAAAATAAAAAAAGAATGCCTCTTATTATTAGAAATATTCAGTTTAATTTCAGCCCCAGCGTCTGTAACTGTGGGTTTAACCTCGGCTGGAACAGCAACATAAACCGTCTGTATAGACTTAAACGTGTTTGTTTTATTGAGCGTCTGCTGTGTTGGTTGCTTCTCAATAAAGTTTTGTTGTGTGAAAGAAAAAAACAAAAGCCTAAGCGGCGCCGCGCTCTCATTGGTCCCCGCTGAGCCAATCACTGCTTTGGCGCGAAGCCGAAAACCGGAAATGCTGTTTTTTATTTCAAATACAACCGGATAAATAAGTATCTGATTTAAAAAAGCACTTTTATTTAATAATTCAATTTAAGACATTAGACATAATCCATTGGGTTCTCTTTGCATTTTTTTAAAATGTCTATTTCTAAACTTTTTTTTTGGCAATAGAACAAAACATTAATAAAAACCCAAACATGACGACCTATTTCACATTTACTATTCTTCCTAAATAATATATCTTACATACGTCTTCCTAACTAACAACGCACTTTAATTTTAATAAATTGCTACACCTGCTTTTAACAGCAGAAGATATAAAGCTATGAACATGGTCGAAAACAAGCAAACATACAAAAAAACAGTGAAATGTGAGGATTTAAAGTATAAAAAAAAAAAAAAGAACCGGAAAACCTGGGGTTTGTAACAAATTCTGTAAGTGAGAAAAGCTTAATTACAAGAATTTAAATTTTATTTTTACAAAATAACATAATAAAAACTCATTTTTAATGCTTTCTCAATTTTAACTATTTCCAAACTTATTCCCTATTCAGTTTTCTAAATGAAGAATTCTTCTTTGTCTTTCCTTCATCGTGACGTTCCTCTCTCCCTACTTAATTAAATGCACCAAAAATTAGTGCAAACACAAAATCCCTAACCTCTGGGTTGTTGTGTATTTACACTGTAAATGTTACTTTGACAAGATAAAGAGGTTGAACACAACAACAGAACCTCCAGGCGTCCCACATTAAGACTAAACCTTAAACCAGGAGGTGCCGCCCAGAATGCAGCTTTTTAGGATTCCTACATGTCACTGTCTGATGTTGTGTTCGACCAGCTGGAGTGCGTGGTGCACCTGGTACAGATGGGGTGCGAGGTGAACACAGTGACGAGCCGCTTCAACCAGACGCCGACTCACACCGCCGCGTTCGGAGGGCACCCTCACTGTGTGGTGTGGCTCACGCAGGCCGGCGCCGACATCAACAGACAGGTGCGTCTGTGGAACGCCGTGCGGCTGTCCTGTGACCAGCAGGTGTTTGACTCCACATCCTCTGTTCTCAGGACTGCGTCGGTGAGGCTCCCATTCACAAGGCGGCTCGCTCCGGAAGCTTGGAGTGTGTTCAGGTCCTGTTGATAGCCGGAGCAGAACCACAGTGAGTAATCGGGGTCAACAGTTTCTGGAAGATCTTGGGTTAACAGGTGCGTTGTTCCAGATCTGAAGACCAACATAATGTAAACTGAAGACCAGGGCTCAGGGCATATTTGTAAATGTTTATATGTAAGCAACAAGGGGGGCACAAGGGCAGGAAGACAGTGGTGAGGTGTGCGGTTGGAGTAACAGATTGGGTTTCATGGAAATGCTTATGCTCTGGAGACTCGATGATTCTCATTTTAAAAGAAAGTAAAGGATTAAGAAGTCTTGGAAACTGAGGCCGGAAAATGTTGGAATTCTACCGTTAATTCCCGAGTTCTCCTTCCTGTTCAGCTTAAGGAACGCCAGCGGACAGACGGCAGCTGACCTTGCCCAAGCTCACGGATTTCATGACTGCTTCTGCATCATCTCCAACGCCCAGACACAGCTGGTCCAGCTCAGTGTGCTCCGAGACTGCGCCCCCTGTGGGCAGGGACAGCACTGCAGGAAGAGGCAGCAGACCCAAAAGGAGACCCATCACATGAAGAAGGCCCGGAGAGCAGAGGGTAAGAAATGTGAAAAAAAAAAAAACAACCATGAATATAAGAACCATTCAGTGCAGAAGTGTGTGTTGGAACTGTTGCAGTGTTGGTGCAGAGCAGCGTTGGTGATGAGGTGGAGACCATGAGCATGGAGCCGAGCTCAGGTGAGAATCGAACCAGCTTAGATCCACCAGCCAACGATGGGAGATTTCTTTTCAAACATTACACCTGAACTCTTCCAGAATTTGCTTTTGCTGTATTTTCTCCACACACAGACGCAAACACCAAAGCGTTCCCCGGCGCACATCAGCCCACCCCTCCCTCTGAGGACACACAACCAGAAGAACGACGCCACTCTCTGCCCGGTCCCGCTGAAATGTGCGGCTCGCTGCACCTGGCCGGCAGCTCTGGCTCCAACCGGCCGGAACACTGGCGGCTGACAGGAGCCGACTGCGGGGACTCGCTGCTCTACGGACACTACCACGGCTTCGGAGACACGGCCGAAGACCTGAGCGACAGCGGCTGCAGGCAGCCTCTGACCAGCACCGTCCACCTCTACCACGGCTCGTAAATGAAGCTGCCGAGACGCCGTTGGGCTCAGAGTCACAGCAGCAATAGAGTTCAGGAGGTCAAACACACGAGTCAGGAACTGAAATGTCTTCACTGTCCTGAAGTCTTAATTGTTCTTGTTTGTTTTCCCCCAATGTTTCAGACTTAAGAATGGTCCTAAGATTCAGTTTGGTCTACTTTTAACGGACAATTTGGCAAATAAGTCTGTGGAGAGATGTGAAACACTCCAAAGAATGTCCCCATACTACGGGTCCAGTCAGGAGAATGGTACCAGAACAAACTCAATTTTCACGTTTAAAGCCACTTTGCTAACTGTACTGCACGGAACGGACACACCGTGACCCAGCCACGCTCCGAGACGCTCCATCCGAGTCAAGTTGAACCTTCTTCAAAACAAACTAAATTGGTGTCAAACATTTGTGCAGCTAGATTTTTCGCTTTGCTGCGAACTTTTTTACGTTTCCAGAGGTCAGACAAGGTCAACGAGCCCCTCCGATATTTATGATATCAAACTAATTTGAAGTCAAACTGTGCTACTTTGTGCTGCTAAAATTTTCCTCCACAAATGTTTATTTGGGTAATGTGGAGGGGGGGGCCGGTCGAACCTTTGACCTCTTAAACTTCCATCAATATCTTCAAAATAAAAGCATTTGCTTGCTTGATTTGAAGGAGGTGGGGGACCGACTTCACTCAGGGAGACACTCTAATTGGGCCTGGAAAACTATGGAATTGGGAGTTCAGTATTTTTCAGATCTTGAAGTATGGAGAAGGAAAATGAGCATGTAAAAATATTTTTTTCCAGACATTATTCTCCTTCATGCTGTCTATACATTGTCTCTTTTCTTCCCTGTGTCCTACTTTACTTTTTACATTATTCATTTTTTATCTTTTCTCTCTGTACTTGTGTCCATAATTTGTGCCTTCATTCCTTCAGTTTCCTCTTGATGTCCTTCAGTTCTATCGCCCTTACATCTTCTCTCGTTACTTTTTTTTTGTTTGTTTCTACCCTTCTTTCCTTTGTGATTTATCCCTTTATTGGGACTTTGTCTCCACTTTTCTTTGGTTCTGTATTTAGTTGTTGTTTTTTTTAGATACATTTAAGGAGCTTGGAAAATAATCTGAAGAGCTGGGAGCTCTTGGAAAACATGGAACATCGACATGAGCAACTTGCAAGTTGCCAGGTTGGTTGCGGTAGCTCCTGTAAAACTGACGGTTCCTACCAGCCACCTCGTGTGGTGTATTCACGTTTACACCGCCGCTGCTTTTGCACTATGAGGGGTGGCCAGATGAGCCCCCCTCTGTCCATCACCAAGAGGATCTGCTGCACTGAAACTAAACTGAAAGCCTCAATGTACCAAAGGGAACGTTTTGTACCGTGCTGTTACTCTGTCTCCAGGGACTTAATCCAAACCTATTTATGTTTTATGGAAGGGGAACCTTGTGCTAAAAGGACAAGCCATGTCAGCTGTGCTGCCACAACTGCCTTAAACCAGCAACATTGCTATTCAGAGCTAGTTTTCTATTTTGTCCTGCTCTTTCCTAATAAAACCAGTTTTACACATAGCGACATATTCTGAGTTTTTGTTGTGATTAAGAAATCTGCTCTTTCCTTGATGTAAAGCTGAGCTCAGAGGTTTTAAGAATAAAAAGGAGGAAAGATACTTTATTTGAATCCTTACATATATTAAAAAAAAAAAAGGTCAAACACTGAGCTGTAGAAACCTGGAGGCCGACGGGTCACTTCCTCAGATCCAGCTGAATGGTTTTCTGCAGGTTGGCTATGCTGGCGTCCAGAGCTGCCAGGCCATCTCTGAACGCCGCCTCATCTCTGGTGTTAAAGGTCGACTCCGACTTCATGCTCCAGTTGGACCACACAGACGCCGCCTCGCACGGCGGGACGTCCTCAGAGAAGGATAGGTTGGGGTGATGATGATGATCCTGGTGATGAGGTAACGTCTCAACACATTGCTCTCTTTGATTTGATCCGTCGCCTTTCGAGTTTTCTTCTCGCTCTGCAGCAACGCGCAGACTCTCGGTGTGTGTGGGCTCCCCCTGGTTAAGGGAGCTCAGGTACTCCTTGATGCGGTCAGTGGATGCCACTACTTGGTTTTGTTGGCCAAAATACTGCTTGGTGACGGACAATGAGTTCTGGACATCCATAGGTTTTGATGAGTAGTGACTCTGAAGGAGCCTGAAACAGACAGGAAGCAAGAAGATCAGATAACTTAGAGAAACATTAGATTTTAAAGGAAATACCATTACAGATTGAAGAATATTTGGTAAAGCAGAACTCCCCCAGGTGGACTCTTTAAGAACTACACCCAGACCTACCTTCTAAGATGTTTAATTTCCTTCAGTCTTAGCTGAGCGACTGATGCTAGCTCAATCTTCTCTCGCTCGCTCTCCAGCAGCCGGTTTCTAGCCGCCTCCAACTCTGCAGACACGCACATGTTGCTTGACCAAAAGAAGTCAACTTATTCCCTCCGTACCACTTCAGGAAGTAGTAAAAACATTTTAAACCACCAGATTTAAACTAAATACTTATTTTGCAATGCAACAAAAAAAAAAATCATATTTTATATTTAACAGTAGAAAAAAAATTTTTTTCCCAGCTCTCACTCTTTTCTCACACCTCACCACTGTCTCACTGCCTTTCAACACGCTTCACATTCTTCCTACCACTGCAGGGAGTTGCTATGGATACAATCTCAGTCTGTCTGAACCTGTCTTTATGAGGGCCTTCTCTGCCTCGGTGTCCCTCAGCCGGCTCTGTGTGTCCTGCAGAGCTTTCCGTAGCTCTGTGAGGTCATCCTGGAGTCGCTGAAGGCTGGACTGGGCAAAGATGACTTCCTGTTGGAGGCTCGGTTCTGTGGGGAGAACAGGATGCTGCGGTGACAACTTCCTTCAGGTTGGGTCACATGGTGTCATGATTCAAATCGTCAAACGCCAACATCAGACACAGAGGTTGAGTAAATATGCAATTCAACTCCCAATAATTTCATCTTTCAAAAACATCTGCTGCTGTTTAGCAAAGAACAACTGGCAAAACTTCACCTTCTGAAGAAAGTAGTATCTGGCCTTTCTGTGGGTCCTCCACCTTCTCATGCCAATTCTTCAGACTGAAACACACACAATTCAGGGCAGAGGTGTGTCTGAAGCCATGGGTGAGTAGAGCATGAAGGGAAACGACAGCATACCTGCAGAGCTCAGGGTTCTGAGTGTCTGAAACACAGACGGTCTGCTCCAAACGGCCAAGCAGCCACTCTGCTACATTGCCTACACACACACACACACATATATCAGGAGCTGAAGACATAAAGCTAAAGGAGCAGTAAGAGGTTTCATTTGGGCACCTTGTCCAGGAATCAGAGCCCGGACTTCTTCCAGCAGAGAGCGGAGCATCTCCTCCCTGCAGCAGCTCTCCCTCGGGATGCAGCCGGCTGCACCATCAGCATCTCCCACAGGACCACACTCCTCCCTCCCATCACACACTGCAGACGCAGAGTGGGAATGGTTCCGATCCCGCAGCGCTGCGCTGGACCGCAGCGGAGGCGGGACGGAGGCGGACTGGCGCGCAGATGTCTGACAACCCGCAGACAGAGACTGAACAGACTGTGTTGGTTTCTGAGGAGGATGAAGCTTCACTCCGGAGTGCGGAGCCGGAGGGGTGAAGCTGTGGGCGGCTGCTGGCTGGCGCCGTTCTGACCTCTGAGCATCTGAGGGTGGAGAGGCAAAACAAACAGTAGGGGATTAGGAAACAAGAGATATGCAGGTGTAGTTTAATAAGTAATCATTTTTAAAATGAATTTGATTTTAGGAATTTATATCAAAACAAAATTACAGTGTAAATCAGATATTTATCTCAACTTTGTAAAAATACCTTTTGTTTTATGTTTTTGGCCAAAAACTATAAAACATTCATATTTACATTAACTTTATTTGATCAGGGGGAAAAAATGGACGATTCAGAAACCCGGTCCTGCCATTAAAATTTAATTACTTCCTTAAATCAGAATGTTTGAAATGCATCCCTCTGTGTGAATCTACAAATTATATGGAGTTTCATTTTTTTACATTGAACCACTGGAATAAATATACTTGCGGATGATGTTTAAACCCCGACAATTCTGCAGCCAACTTGGATTCAGTGAGCTACGCTGAACCTGTAAGGACTTCAACACTCACCAGCTGATTTTATGGCCGGTTTCCTTTCGCTCGCCTTCCCCTGGGAGGTGGATCCTCTTGATTTGACTGTGCCACCCTTTACAATTCTTAACAGAGTTGGAGTGGCTTCCACACAAAGAGAGAGAGAGAGAGAACACAGCTAAGTACAGGGAAAAGAATCTATTCCAAGATGCAGAAGATGATAGGGACTTGCAGCTTTCATAAAAGCTGTTTCTCCGGGGTTCTGACTCAGTGGGTCTAAATACAGAAGCATGCCACACTTTTCAGATTTTTTCCTACGCAACAAAATGTTGGAATTTCTGTTTCTACTAGGTTTATCCTAGTAGAAACCTAAACTCTCAACAAAAAAACAACCACGCATGTTGGAGGGCACCGTTTCATTCAAACTGGGTTAAAATCAGAAACTGGACTCTAAACACACCAAGTACCTGCCTTTGCTGGGAATTTCTTTCCAGGCTTCTTCCCTTGGAAACTGGAGGATCTTGGCTTGCTCGTTTCTTTCTTCGGGGTTCTCTGAAGACCTGCTGATGCTTGAACACACAACACAGCATTTTGGGATCTATTTTCTTAGATTATTCTGCAGGAGGATCCTTCGACGGAAAGCTGTGAAAGGATTTCACTGAAAACACGTTAGAAACCTAATTAACAGACTGACTGTTATAAAAAAGGGGCTGATGTTAAAATCTTTGTCTTCTTCTGTTGACCTTTGATGAAAGCATCAACATTGTCCATAAACACGACTTCGGATGCAGGAGAATGGCGGGGAAAAAAAGCAGCTTTGTGAGTCTAAATGAATACAATTCTGCACAGAAAAGTGAGCCAAAAAGAATGATGGCTTCTTCCTGTCTGAGCGGCCCTTCAGTCCACGTCAGGAAACGCCACAGATCTGAGGCCATGCAATTCTTCAACTCAAACAGCCACAAACCTAAGATAAATGTCACAGTTTTGAGAGCAGGTATGAAGGAAAGCCACCTGACCTGCTTCGTCTGCCACAAGAATGCCACTGAGCAAGGCAGCACACTTGTCCAGGCCCCTGTGTAGAGTGGTGACCTGAGGGCAGAACAAAGACTTACTAATCAATCAAGAGGCTATTTCAAATTAATTATTTTCATCCTGGTCAGGGCTTCATGGTGCTTAGAGAATGGGTTTTATAGACTCTAACAGAACAGAATGAAATCTGGGCGGTGCTGAGTATTTATTGGTCTCACTGTCATTGTTATGGACTAAAATCCCTGGATGATTCTTACCTGGTCCTCTGAGTCTGTGGAGTAGAGAGAGTAGTCAGGCTGAGGTTGGAGTGGAGGTCCTCCATCAGGAGGCGCTCTGATCACACAAAACAAAGACAGCATAACAAAATATTCTTTTAAAATCTATTCTGAACTTTCAAACTCACCGGCTCACTGTAACTTTTCCTGTCAGTCTTCCCGATGTCACCACCTGGCGGTTATAAAGAGAAAAACACACCCAGGTCAGATATAAGCCCGTCTTTATCCGATGTTTCAGACTAACAGCTCATATAGTGATTAAACCCCTTCGGCTATCCGGAAGTCATACTTTGTCTCGCGTTTTTCCACTCATGGTTTCCCCACAGTCCGTCTCTAAAGGCAGCAGATGGACCTAGACGTGGACATGTCTCTAAGCTAGCCAGATGGGAAAGAACTTTCAAACAAATCACTTCCGCTCGAAGCGCGACATCTAACTGACCAATGGCGTTATGCTGCGTTGAGGCTTTACTCGGAAATTTAGAATTCCAGGTCGGAAAAATGAATTGAAGATGAAATTCCGACTCGGAAAGTCGGAGGTTTCTTCAACTCTAATTTTAAAACCCAGTACGACGTCCAAGTCGAAAAACGTCTGTATATAATGCATGGAATGCCGCACTTATAATAACTAAGAATGCTTCTTAGGTGCCGCGAACGCATCATTGCAAATGACTCCGCCCACACCCAGTGGCCTCCCGTAAACATGCAGCGCTCGTTTTAATAGAGCTTGAAGGGATTTTTGTATTATTCATCCCAGGTCGACAGGGTGCGTCTGTTTAGGAGATACAAGGCAAACACGATGACATTGAAATAGTCTGGAGACCAAGCAACTGTGTAATAGAACAGCATACAAGAGCCATTATAGATAGAAAAATTGATAAAATTTCCACCAAAAAAACAGCAGAAATCTTGAGATTAATCTCAATGTTTTCTAGCAAAAACCTCGGAAATGTCTGAACTCGAAAACTCTTAACCTTTTTATTACTTTTGAAACTCAGAAATGCTCTAATACTCTGTAGTAGTTTCAAGACTTCAATTGTAAATAAAAGAAAAACTAATTTCTTAATTGAGGTCTGAAGATATGGAATCCACAAAAACCTCAGTGGCACAGCCACAGCTTTGGGGACCGCTGTGGAGTCTTCAAAATATAAAGATTAGAGAACCCTCAGCATCCTCTTCACAAGACTGTTTTAACAGTTCTTCAGTCAGATGCTTCTTCAGATCGCTGAAATACAGACTGCTGCAGGGCATCCTTCAGCATTGACTCTTTAAACAAACTTGTATGAGTCGAATACCTTTTGGTATTAATAAAGTGTTATTGAATTGATGGAATATAGTCTGGAAACATTCCAAAGTTACCCAACTCTGGAAAGTTCTACACATATAAGGAACCCAGAAAAAGGAATAAATGGGCTAACAAAGTCATTCTTTTTTGTTTTTGTTTCAAACAATGTTTTTCCTTTAAAGTAATTTTATTGGAGTTCATTTAAACATGCATTCTTCAGGGAGTCGTTTACATTCTGTGCTGCTGACCATGAGGATGAGCTCCACTCTTACTGCTCGTTTGTCCCTGCATCACCTGGAGCTCTGCTGGTCACCTCAGTTTTGATCTCCACACCGACTACATTACTGAACTGTTGCTTTGAACATTGATTGATGGGAAAACTGACTGGCAGAGCAGCAACTGGAAAGCTGAGCTTTTACCTCTAACTTGCCTCGTGTGTTTGACTTTCAGTAATAGGAAAAATTCAGGCTGCTCACTATTTATTGCTCATTTCAGGAGCGCCAATGCTCAAAAGAAATAAAAACACTAAATTTGATCAGCAGACTGACCGTTTTAATTTATCGAAAATTGAAATCAAAACTGCACAATATCACCAAGTAAAAAAAAAGCTGCATGCAAGCCCGGGGTTCTACATTCAACATTCACAAGCTGAGCTTCCCCAGGATTCATTTAACAAACACTGAAACAACAAGTGAACCAAAGAACCAAATCAACAGTCTGGGATCTGGAGAAGCGTCACTCCCATTCCTCGTCATCAGCTGCAGCCTGAGCAGCAGCCTGGCTCTTCCCGCTGCTCTCCTGGAAGGAGCCCGTCTGCAGACACACAACACAGCAAACGTGTTAGAAGAGCAGAAAATCAGACATGGCTCAGAGTCAGAGTGGAAGTAATTACCTTTCTGGAATCCGTGGAGCCGAATGTTTTCCTGGGGTTGAAGCCGGCGCCGTGGCTGCTGAAGGCAGACTCCTCCAACCAAGGCGGCACTTCCTGCTGCGCCTGTCAGGAGAGAAAAACACAGGCTGTTATCACAAGCTGAGAGCCAATCAGAGCTCAGAGTCTCACCTTGGACAGAACCGTGACCAGGGAGCGGGCCAACCCCCCGTCAACCTCTGGGTCAAAGAATGACACAGCTCTCCCAACGTTCCCACAGCGCCCAGTTCTCCCAATACGATGGACGTATTCGTCGATGTCCTTTGGTAGGTCAAAGTTCACCACATGCTGAACATCTGGAATGTCCAGACCACGGGCAGCTACAGAGGTGGCCACCAGAACAGGACATTTCCCAGAGCGGAAATCTGTCAAAGCCAGCTCCCGTTCCCTCTGCTCTCGGTCACTGCCAGACACACACAGTTACCGTGGGCAACGAAAACAACAACAACAGGAGGAGATGGAGGAGTGAGGTACCCATGGATGCTGGTGGTTGGAACTTTCTCCTGGCACAGGAACACAGCGATGAAGTCTGCTTGTCTCTTGGTCTCCACAAACACCATGGTACGCTCCGTTCCTGCACACAGAGGTCAAAGGTCATCAACCCTCAGCCTCTCATTGGTGTAGCAGCATCTCATTATCTGCTCCACCAGTTGACACAGTAAGTGATCATGCTTAATTCGTCATTATGTGCTCCGCCCATTTTGTTCCATGGGCACAAAAATTATATAGCAACTTCAATCACTCTCTTTTTTAAATATCTCCAGATATTCATGGATTAATAGTTGTTTTTTTTAACAAATACCAATATGATCTTCAGTCTTCACTATAAATAATAATATTTCAGAATTTGTATCATCATTAACTGCCAGGTTTAGCAGCTAAAATCAGCTCCTTTATTGGAAAACCACAACATGAAGAGTTTTTAGTTTCAGGGCCAAAAGGGGATAAATTCTGATCAATTTTTACATTTTATTCAAAGTCAATAAACAGTTGGTTTAAACACTTGATTCAGGTGTTGGACATGGGGCACAGCTAAAGATGCTGCAAAAAGCATTTTTAAGATTTGGAGAGAGAAAAGATTTTATGTAATTTTTTTCCCCAATTTATGTAAATGGACAACTTGGCCAAGTTTTGTCTAATTTGCATAAACAGTTAAAGTCCTGCACAGATAGAAAGTAAACAGAGTTCCCAGCCACCAGTGTACCTGTGGTTTTGAGGATATCAAGCAGCTGCTCTCTCTTGGAGAACTTGGTGACTTGTACAAACTTCTGTTCCACATCGCTGCAGGCTCCGCCCACAATGCCCACAGCCAGGAACAGATAATCCAGCTTTAGGAAGTCACCAGCCATCCTGTTTAAGGAGCAGAACCATGAATGAGGCGGGGTCATGAAGGTGAAGCTGGAAGACTGTGTGTTCAGCAGACCGACCTCTGGATGTCTTCAGGGTAGGTGGCGCTAAACATTAGAGTCTGACGATTCTCCTTGGACGGCATTCCAGGGGAGCCAACCAGGCGCCGCATGTCTGGCTCAAAGCCCATGTCCAACATCCGGTCGGCCTCGTCCAGCACCAGGTACCGCACCTTACTCAGTCCCACCTGGAACACACCCACTTAGTTCCTCTCTGCCTTACCCAGAGGAGTAGAAGTGTTCCTGTCCTCACCTTTCCTCTCCCAATCATGTCCAGCAGACGTCCAGGAGTTCCACACACCACGTTACATCCTTTCAGGATTTCCCTGATCTGGTGTCCAGTGCTGACTCCTCCATAGACCACAACAGGTCGGACACACGTCCTGAAACACCAGGAGGAAGAGTTCAGCTCCTGCCTGGTCCTCCAGGTTTCTAACCCTCACACCTACCCATAAGCAAACTTCCTAGCCTCCAGGTAGATCTGGTTGATGAGTTCTCTGGTTGGAGCGACTATGACGGCTTCGGGTTCTTGTGTCTCACTGAAGCGACTGGCCGCCACGCCGTCCGTCATGAGCTGCTGCAGGATGGGCAGCAGGAAAGCAGCCTACAGGACAGGAAGGAACGCTTAGTTTAAGATTTTACACACTGGTTGGATCGTATCCAAAAGTACAACATTTTTATTATTCAACAGAATTCCTATCTTTAAGATCTCACCGTCTTCCCAGAGCCGGTCTGTGCACAGGCCATGAGGTCTCTGCCTGCAGAGATGATGGGGATGCCATGCTTCTGCACCGGGGTCGGCTTCACGTAGCCAGACTTGCTGATGTTTTTCCTCAGGGACTCACACAGGGCCGCCTCGTCAAAGGTCTGAGGGACGGATGGAGTCAGTGTGGCTGCAGTCCTCCATCAGACACACAGCTGAGGGACTCACCATGATGGCCCTGGGGGGGTTGGTGCCGCTGATGTCCACCAAGATGTCGTCGTACTTGTCAAAGTTGATTCCACTCTTATAATGGGAGAAGATGGAGTCTTCGTCTTCAGGGAGCGTTGGAGGAACGTATGTGACTCTCGGTTCTGCGGGTCAGAACAGACACCAGGTTCTAGGCGGCAGAACATGCTGTGTTTATCTAAGAGCCCAGACGATCACTTACTGTCACTATCAGGGTCGTCCTTAACTGAACCTTTGTCTTCTCCTGCAGCACACAGAACAGCCATTACAGATTCACACTCGCACACATCAGTTCATTCTCTCGTCCTGTAGCCTCAAACCTGGATTGAAGGTCTCTTCGTCTTTTCCACGGTAACCTGCAACGACAGACACAGTGAGCTCTTGCTGACAGAAAACTCCTCTCAAGACAAAGGTCTGGGTGGCCAACCTCCACCAAAGCCTCCTCTTCCTCCCTGCTCAGCATCTTCAACACACAAGCAGTGATTAGTCAACAGCAACACCTGTGTGTGCAGAAAGCTGTGCATCCATTAGTACCTTGTCTGAATCCTCCTCTTCCTCCCCGACCTCCTCTTCCTCGCCCTCTGAACCCTGCCAATCAGAACATTCAGCCAATCAGGAGCTCTTAGAGCAGCAGAAGGAAAACCTTCAAGGTCATCCCTACCATTCTCATGAGCTCCATCACCATCCTCTGCAAATCAGAGACCAAAAGTCTTAGAGGCTGATCAACTCCCAGGAAACAAAACCAAAATAAAGATTTACAAACATTACCAGAGAGACTGTCTGAGTTCATCCTGTTGAATCCTCGGCCACGCCCTGATAATAGGACAGGTAAAGTCAACAGAGCAGCTCAAAGTCAGCCAAGGCTTTTCTTGTAGATAGCTGGAGAATAATATACTTAAAATACTTGTGTAGCTGAATCTTTATCTGACTGTCCTGGAGTTAGATTGAATATTAATGGAACTGGTCTGCTGTGATCTAGTGCCAAACATAAACAGATTTCTTTTTTCCTCATGTGGACAAATGAAGGTCTAGTCTGGTTCAAGTCTCACCTCGACCTCCTCTCCCACTGAAACCATGTCTTTCCCCGTCTTCGTTAGATTCCCTGCTGTCTCCGTCTGCGGCAACAACAAACCTGAAGATTTAGAACACTAGAGAGTTCAACAATCACTTCTACCCAGACTGATCCCTGATACTGCAGCAGGTCGTTTAAAAATGCAGCAGAACCTTTCATATGGATACAAGAACCTAGCTTGGAGCAGGTGTTTTCAACATCTTGGTTGGTTGAGGAAAAAAAAAAATCTAGATGGCCATCACAGTCATAAAAGAAAACTTATTTTTGCACTAAATTTGACAATATTTATCACAATTGAATAAAACATTCGATTGTGATAAATGCTGTTAAGGCATACATAGGTGGGCCCATATAAATTATATTTACTGACAATTTTTTATTTCTTAAGATGGTTGTCATGAAAAACTAATTTTTGCACTAAAGTTGGAAATTAGATAGAGATGAATGTATCTGCTTGTGATATAGAAGTCATACATAGTCTGGATCTAGGGATTCTCTTTTCTGGAGAAAAGAGTTCAAAATGGTCACCATATGACCTCATAAACTCTTAGGCTTGTATCCAAACAAGAAAAGTGTTTTACAAAAATATGCTGCACTATAAAGACAGACAACCACCTGTCTCCCCCTGCACTGGACTTCACCAGTATTGAAAATGGATGGATCACTGTATCAAATTTTCTGTTGAAAACCATTAAACTGAATTAATGGGAACCTGCGCTGGAGTTCCAAAATCCTCCTCTGCCTCTCCCTTTGCCCCCTCGACCTAGAGAAAAACATCAACTCAGTTTCTGTGACTTTAAACTGTGTGATGGAAAAAAAGATCAGAAAGTGCTTACGGCACTTCCTTACCTCGTCCAAATTCACCATGTTCACTTTTCCATGAGTCTCTTCCTGCCGCTTAGGAAAAAAAACAGTTTAAAGATTAGTTGTTGTTCCTTTTTAACTTAGCTACATATCCTCCATTTAAATATGATGCAATAGAATGTAGTTAATGAAAAACCAGCAGGAGACATTTGAAACTTTACCATCATTAGAGGAATAGCTGGCTGCTGTAAATGTAGTTGCTTTATTTTCCTGTAAAAAAAAAAAAAGAAATAAAGAGTTAAATCGCATGCTGACAGTTGGAAAACACTAGCAACGAACTTATTGGTCAATTAGGAGAGAAGTAGCTCACCTCTTCTTCCCACTCGTCCATATTTATGGAAATCTTTTTAAAAAAGAAAAAAAATTACAATTTAAATTTTTTTCCCTCCCCATGACTTCAGGATTTTAATGTATTACCAGTAACTTAACAGAATCATGGTTTAAAAATCTTTAACCCCTTTAGGAAGCAGATTATTTGTACTAGATGTGGGAAGGCAAACCACAATATAGAAATATGTCTACAGCTAGAACTTTCTCTTGCATCCCTTAAAAAAGGTACAATAAACTACGGGAATGCCCAACTCAAGGGAAATAAATATTTTTTTTCTAACACTCTTCGGTATAATTCACATGAAAGCACAATTGAAAACGTATAAAATTTAATTCCATACTTTCCCGGACGGTGTTAAAAACCCTGGTTCAGTAGCCCGTTAACATTTGAACGCTAACTTCGACGTCAATGCCTCGAAAACCCGGCAAACACCGCGATAACTGCTACTAAGCTAATGTTTCAACGACGGGCTGGTTATGAATAATTGAGAAATGAAGCCTACAATGCGGTCTCCCGCTAATTATGTCACTCTAACGCAACTGCAGCACATGTCAGTGTCGTCCTTATGCGAAGCCACGACCGCCATGTTGCTCCAAGCTTCAAGGCAGCAGCTTGGCGCTGGTGCTCCGCCGCCATATTTGTTACAGCTTCCACATGTTCCCAGACACGAAAACTCGCTGAAGCCCGTTTCTAGCTAAGCATATTAAACTTTGACGCAATTTTGTCATAATAATCAGCAATATAGAAACGATTAACATTTCAAGTTATATCGGCGTGATAATAACATTGCACTTTCAGCAAAGCTCTTTATAAAAATGAGTTAACTTTAACCTAAAAGATCAAATAGACTCAAACGTTATTTTATTTCATTGTTTTAATCTTTCCTCGTAGGAAGTGGGAATAAAAAGCAGTAAAAACAATAAACTAGCTAACGTTACCTTTAGCTTCTCGGGTGGAAATCTATTCTTGTGACTGTCTCCGTCTGCTGTCCAATCACGTTTGCGACGTAGAGCTCACGAGCCAGGGTAGATGACACGGGTGGTTGCCAGGCCCGCTTTTTTCCCGCTTTACTGGAGCATGTTGAGAATACACTAAAACAACCTTCTTTTACGTAATTATTCCGTTTTCATTTATCGTGTTAGCTTATTTCAATCGCTTGAACAAAAACTGTCAAATGCGGAAATTATATTGTGAGTTTCTACATCAAAAAGAATAAATGTGAAAAATAATTAAAGTAGCTTTGCAGACATTTGAATGGGGATGTTTTCTTGGGACATGCTGATTTTCATTTAAACGTGTCAAGTTCCAGCATCATGTGATTGATCGATTAAATTCACAACAAATAAAATATACTGGAATTCTAATAGTCTGTGAAAATCTGACAGTTTGAAAGCAATACTTGTTCACTCTTAGCGATCCCGCAGTAAAAAAGGATCTTGGTGTGTCAAGTCAAGTCAAAGTTTATTTACATAGCACATTTACAGCAGCAAACACAACATCACAAGCTCATAACCCTTTACTTTTTCTCTCTTGTGATTAATGTCTGTGGTTTTGCTATTATGATGACCAAATGATTGCTCTTAATTACATGCCGTTAAAAATATCCAGAGCCTTCTCCAGATTTGGGAGTCTCAGAGGTCTACATAAAACCCCTTCGATTCCATGCTTCGTGTTTGACCTCTGACCTGCTCTGTCAACAGTGGAACCTTATATAGACAGGCGTGTGCCTTTCCAAATCAAGACCAATCACCTGAATTGACCGCTGATGGACTCCATTTAAGTTGTAGAAACAACTTAAATGTTTCTAAGTTGTTTCTACAACTTAGAGGTGAGTTTCCGTTTTTAATAAATTTCGAAAACACTAACAGTCTTATTTTCTACATTGTCATAATGGGTTATTGGTGCGTTGAATTTTGAGTAAAGAGATTTTTTTTTTTTTTATAGTTTTGAATTAGGCTGTAACATAAAATGTGGAAAAAGTGAAGCACTGTGAATAGTTAGCGGATGCACAGTTTGTTCTTGCCCAAACATATACCCTGGTGGAAATTTAGACCATATTTTCTAACAGAACTGGTCGAACTGCATCAGGCTTTTAGGCCACACACTCCATTACAGCACTTATCACTAATGCTCTCTGGGCCTGAGATGACATATTTTGTCTCATCATCTGCAGCTAGAAATACGTTTTAACTTGTTTTACTTTTGTGTAACTAGGTGTGTTGCATTTCTGCTCAGGTCCCTCTTGAAAATGAGATCTATATCTCAATGGGGTTTTACCTGGCTTAAAAACGAAAGGAGAATTTTGGTTATTCTAATTAAAGTTTGGTTTAACTTTAATTAGAATAATTAAAAAAAAAAAAATCCACAAAAAAAATCCTCAGACAGTGAGAAAAAAAATGTGTGTCGTTTTATTCGCTATATGTACATTTCTGGTTTTCAAGTACATTTCATATGACTTAAGATTTGATTCCTGAATAAATTAACTTCTTAATAATATTTTTATTATTATTAAGAAATTATAGTACTGTAATTCAACTGTGAGGTTGAGTCCAGTCCCTGGAGTTGTGATCCAGGCCAGCAGGTCTTGAAGCTGCCGCGCGGAGCATTGTGGGATACTGGCTAACGGGTGAAGTCAACATGGCTGCGGCTCTCAAGCAAAGGATAGAACCTGCAGGAAGAAGGCCGTAAATGAAGCCCGGTACACACACAGCTCTACCGCCTCTTTAGTGGGCTTAAAACCGCCGCGTTCGCCGACTTCTACGCCGCCTGCGGAAGGCCGAGACACTCCCAAACAGCAGCAGATAACAAACAAGTGAGGATAAAGTCTCGTATGAATTCCGACGAGAAGGAGGACTGTGAGTGTGCGACACCACAGGCCGAGACCAGCCCCGCCAGAGGAGCTGCTAGGTGAGGAAGCCGAGAGGAGGGAGCCGGGGCTGCCGGGGAGGAGCGAACCGATCAATAGCTAGCCTGCCAGCTAGTTAGCTGTTGCTGCTATTTGCTGTGTGGCTGCAGACCATCTGCAGCTGCTGTTCTCCCCCAGCTTTGGTTGTTTGATAAGAAATATGTATTGTAAAGTTATTAGCTTTAGAAATTCTGCACACAATGCAGCTGGAGCGAGGAAGCCTTGATAGGTTTGCTATCTTAGCCTGCTGGGTCAGCGTTAGAGAGAATCTGTCCGTGACATTTGTCTGACTGACTTCTCTGACAATGGCTGCGAGATTTTCTACAACACAGCAGTTACCACGTATTAATCGTGACACTACGGTGATATATCAGCAAAAATGTGCTACTGTACACATAATTCAGTAGGCGACAAGACCAAGTGTGGTTCCTCTTTTTCTTAGGAGGTTTACATTGTGGCTCTGCATCAGAACAGCTCAGATGAGTCAGTCAAGTCTTGACTTTAAATCTTTGTTTTCTCCTTTTAATTAGAGAACAAGAGGAGCCTGACATAGAAAACCCAGAAGCAAGCCGAATGTAAGTAAAATATCTGTAGTTACGCATTTTCATTCATTCCATTTCCATTCCTCCATTCAGGAACACCAATTTCAGGACATGGTTGCTCACCTTAGACCTAATATGTCACCTGAACCTGACATAACACCTGAAGCTCAGGTATTATGTCAGGTTTTTGTGATGTTAAAAAAGAGACCAGACACCTCTGCAGCATGATGCTGCCACCACCTTACTTCACAGTTGGGACTGTGTTTTGAGGCTTGAAAGCTTCCCCCTTTTTCCTCTAGATGTAAGGAAGGTCATTAAAACCAAACACTTCAGTTATAGTTTTATCAGACCCTAGGACATTACTAAAAAAAAATTAATCAAACTGTCCTTTTGGTTTTGGGTCAGAACTTGATGGTTTGGTATTATCTGTAGAAATGTTACTGATAGGCTTTAGGCATCCTGTCTGACCATTTTCTGTCTGGTCTTGTTTTAACAGTTACAATAGGGTAAATATTTGATACACCACTGATTTTTCAAGTTTTTCTTCTTCCAAAGAATGAAGAAGTCTGTAAAATTCATCTTAGGGACACCTGAAATGTGAGACAAAATAAATAAAAAAATATCCAGACAATCTCATTGTATGATTTTTAATTATTAATTAGTATGTTATTGTCTGAAATTAGTACTTGATCTCCTAGCAACCAGCAAGAATTCATTCTCTCACAGATCTGTTAGTTCATCTTTACAAAGCCCTCCTATCCTCCGCTCATTACTTGTATTAAGTAAACCAGTGTGAACTGGTTAACTGTACTAAAGACAACAATCCACACACTCAATATCTTTCTATCACCACCACTACAAAAAAGTTTCGGGCTCAGGTGTTTTTATTTATTTATTTTTTTTACTTTAAGTCCTTCATGGCTGGGTCTTCCAACCTTCCACTTATTTCATTCAAAAAATGCCAATCAAATATATCAAGATCATATTATTTATGCTTCTCTCTCAAGTTTGCTCTGGAGCCTTGAAAATAACCTCTACTATCATCATCCTCCTCATTGGTTAGTGCTCATTGGTCCGTTTCTGTCTTCTGAACACAGGAAGCGTGCAGCTGCCAAACATCTAATAGAGCGCTATTACCACCAGTTAACGGAGGGCTGTGGGAATGAGTCTTGCTCCAACTCCTGGTGTGCCTCATCAGCGGGATTCAGCCGCATGGACAACAACGCGGCGGCAGTCAAAGCTCTCGAGCTCTACAAGGTCAACGCCAAACTATGTGACCCACACCCTTCGAAGAAAGGCACGGCGTCCACGTACCTGGAGAGCAGCGCTCACAGCAACTCGGCCTGCAGTAACAGGAAGCTGAACCATAAAGATGTCCACGCTGTTAGAGACAATTTCAAAGGTGGGTCCATTCAAGACATACGGAACGTTTGCTAAGATGGAAGTTTTGCTTTTTCTCTTCATGAAACATTTGTCTCTGTACGCAGATATAAATTACCTGACAGAGGAGAAGGTGTACGAGATCTTGGGCATCTGTGGAGAGAAGGAGGACTACTCTCCTCTGATCCGGGTAATAGGTCGGGTATTCTCCAGCGCCGAAGGCCTGGTGCAGAGCTTCCGGAGATCCAAACCTCACACAAAGGAGGAGCTAAAGTCCCTCCAAGAAAAAGACGAGGACAAGGATGAAGATGAAAAGGAGGCGGCTGCGTGCTCTGCCACAGCCATGGAGGAAGACTCCCCCACCTCCTCATCGTCACGGCTCGGCGAATGCTCCTCAGGAGAAAACGACGTCCAGAAGCTGGCCCCGGATGAGGTTTCGGTGGACATCGAAGCCGTGCGGCGGGTCTATGAGCGCCTGCTCTCCAACGAGAAGATAGAGGCCGCTTTCTTGAATGCACTCGTCTACCTCTCACCTAATGTCGAGTGTGACCTGACATACCACAATGTGTACTCAAGAGACCCCAACTATCTGAACCTGTTCGTTATAGTGATGGAGAACAACAACCTGCACAGTCCAGAATACCTGGAGATCGCTCTGCCGCAATTCTGCAAAGCCATGAGCAAACTCCCCCTGGCCGCCCAGGCCAAGCTGACTCGCCTGTGGTCCCACTACAGCGCCGAACAGATCCGCCGGATGATGGAAACCTTCCAGCAGCTCATCACCTTCAAGGTGATCAGCAACGAGTTCAGCAGCCGCAACCTGGTCAACGACGACGATGCGGTCGTGGCGGCCACCAAGTGCTTGAAGATTGTTTACTATGCAAACGTGCTCGGAGGCGACCTGGACACAGAGAACAACGAAGACGAGGACGAGGAGCCCATCCCAGAGTCCAGCGAGCTCACCTTGCAGGAGTTGCTGGGCGAGGAACGGCGGAACAAAAAAGGCCCTCGAGTGGACCCTCTGGAGACAGAGCTGGGAGTCCGCACCAACGACTGCAGGCGGCCGCTCATTCCCTTTGAGGAGTTTGTGAACGAGCCTTTGAACGAAGTGCTGGAAATGGACAAAGACTACACTTTCTTTAAGGTGGAGACAGAAAACAAGTTCTCCTTCATGACCTGCCCCTTCGTCCTGAACGCCGTCACCAAGAACCTGGGCCTGTACTACGACAACCGCATCCGCATGTACAGCGAGCGGAGGATCACGGTGCTCTACAGCCTGGTGCAGGGCCAGCAGCTCAACCCCTACCTGAGGCTCAAAGTGCGCCGAGATCACATCATTGATGACGCTCTGGTCAGGGTACGTGTGGACAATGCCGACGTTTGCTGGCTCCCGCAATCAATGAGGTGTAGTCATACCAGGTTGTTTTTGTTGTTGTTGCAGCTGGAAATGATAGCAATGGAGAATCCTGCGGACCTGAAGAAGCAACTGTATGTGGAGTTCGAAGGCGAACAAGGCGTTGATGAAGGAGGAGTGTCCAAAGAGTTCTTCCAGCTGGTAGTGGAGGAGATCTTCAACCCTGATATTGGTAAGAAATCCCAACAAGTGCTCAACGTGTCACCCACATGCTACCCTGACGGTATGAACGGACTTGGACTAATTCCACAAGATTCTTCTCGCTCAAAAGAGGATGCTTCTCTTCCACTGTCATGTTTCTGTGTTTTTTTCTTCGTTCAGGCATGTTCACGTACGATGAACACACCAGGCTGTTCTGGTTCAACTCGTCGTCGTTTGAAAACGAAGGCCAGTACACGCTGATCGGCATCGTCCTCGGCCTGGCCATCTATAACAACTGCATCCTGGATGTGCACTTTCCCATGGTCGTCTACAGGAAGCTGATGGGCAAGAAAGGAACCTTCAGGGACTTGGCTGATGCTAATCCAGTGAGCTTCACTTCAGGATCGGTTCAAGCAGCAGTCGATGAGTTGAAGGTTTTTGCTGACATTCAGTTGTGTTTTGAAAGGTTTTGTACCAGAGTTTGAAGGAGCTGGTGGAGTACGAGGGTAATGTGGAGGAGGACATGATGATCACCTTCCAGATCTCCCAGACGGACCCGTTTGGTAACAGACTCATGTACGATTTGAGGGAAAATGGGGACAAGATTCCAGTGACGAATGAAAACCGAAAGGTATGCCAAACTGATGCCACCCTTGTTCTTCACTGTAACACTTTCTGCCATCTGCTGATGATGTGTGTTTCCACAGGACTTTGTAGCTCTGTATTCTGAATATATTTTAAACAAAAGCGTTGAGAAACAGTTCAAAGCGTTCAGGAGAGGCTTCCACATGGTCACCAACGAGTCGCCGCTAAAGTACCTGTTCAGACCAGAGGAGATCGAGCTCCTGATCTGCGGCAGCAGGGTGAGATCCGGAAACATCCGTCAGGAACCTGGAGTTTTCGTTGTGTCTGGGAACCTGGGTTTGAGTTCCTCTCTCTCTCATTCAGAACCTGGATTTTCAAGCTCTTGAGGAAACAACGGAGTACGACGGCGGTTATAACAAAGACTCTCGAATTATTAAGTAAGAAAGCAACTTTTTTCTCTAGGTCTGCATTATTATTGTGTGTTAAAGATGTGGTCTGTCTGTTATATATACTTTCTTCCTTGTGTCCGTACTTCCCTTCCTTTTGTGCTTGCTTCCTTCACTTTTCCTTCTTTTCACCATAACCCAATTTGTTCCCTGTCTCTCCTTTTTTCACTGTTCTTTTCTTAACTTTTCCTTTCCTTTTTTCTTTCCTTCCTTCTTGCTTTTTTATTTGCTTTTTTTTCATTCCCCTTTTCTTTCCTCATTCGCTCTTTTTCCTCCCTTGCTTTCTTCCTTCCTCTCTTACTCCCTCCTTCCTCTTCTGATGTAAACCTAGAGGTTTAGTGACTCTATAAGCTGGAGACTCTGTAGCTTTTCCACTACATTTGGTTAAGAGAACTTAAACCATAAACATGCAGAATGTGATAAGAAACAGCAGGTGAAGAGTTTTTCCTCCAGCGGTTGATTCCATGCTGTGATGACAGCTTCTGTTCTGACTGTGGGATTTGTCTCCTGCAGGGAATTCTGGGAGACGTTGCATTCTTTCAGCGAGGAGCAGAAGCGCCTCTTCCTGCAGTTCACCACCGGTACTGACAGAGCGCCTGTGGGCGGGCTCGGCAAGCTGAAGATGATCATAGCCAAGAACGGCCCAGACACAGACAGGTGAGGTGTCACCACGACAACCGTCCTGCTCCAATAGGCCACCGGTCAGTCACACAAGGTTCCCCGGGTCAGAAGGAGAGCTTCCTGTCTCGCTGAGTCAGAATGTGAGGCTGACTGAGTCTCACATTCTCAGTTAGCCTTAAGAAAATATTCTGCTAAATTACCATTAAAACAAAAGTTAGGGCTTGTAAATTCATTAACAGGCAAATTCAAACACACACAAAAATAATTGCATAAACGACTCAAAGGCACATGCTTCCTAAAGAAAAGTATCCTTTAATGTCCCACAGTGAGGAGGTTCAGTTTAACCAGCTGCTAGTTAGAGGTAGTAAACTCATTTAAAAATATATATAGGAGCAGAGACTGTAGAGTAAGGGGTAAATTTATGAAAATAATATTGTCCAGTTATTAACATTATTTAACATAGACACTTAAACTGTTAACAGTTTTGTCAAAATGACATTTTTAAATGATATATCTTTCTAAACAAGGGCTGTATTGTTTCCTACTCATTGCATTTAATTATATTTTTGCTTTTTACTACAAAGAACCCTAAAATAATGTTGCCATTGTTTTGAAAATGGTGTCAAATATTTTTGTTAGGATCAGTATTGAGCTTCAAATATTACTGTCGTATCACCACCAGTAGGAGGCGCATTTGCCTAGTAAACTCTTATTTTTCTGTCCTTCCTTCCTTTATTCTTCTTTAGTTTTTCGTTTTTCCTGAACTTCCTGTCATCTTGTTTTCCTGTCTGCAGGTTACCAACATCCCACACCTGCTTTAACGTGCTGCTGCTGCCAGAATACAACAACAAGGACAAGCTGAGAGAGAGACTGCTGAAAGCCATCACCTATGCCAAAGGGTTTGGCATGCTCTGAGCCCCCACTACTAACAGACTCCTTCTCTGAAAGCCCATGAATCCCCACCCCGCCCCGTCCCGCCCCTGCTTTATCAGACACAATCCAAACGGCGACAGAACACGGACCAGGAGGAGAACGAGAGGACAAACGGTTCCAACTGAGCACTCTAGTAGTTTTTGCTGCTGTGCCTGCATCATCTTCCATCAGTCAGTGTAAGCACAGAGGCCTCCTGAACTTCCCACTCCCACATCCACAGTATGTGAATGTGTCGCAGCCTCCTTTTGGGTTTTCCATGTACAGAGAGGATGGTTTTCCTTATTTATTTTTACGTTTCAGTGGGTTATCTCATGGCTGCCTGTTAGCTTCCCTAATCTGGGGGAAGGGGGATAGAGTCCAGTCAATGTTAAGATAACCTGGTCTAACAGATGATTGAAGGTTCCCCACTAAAGCTTCACTGACCATTCCACTCTACTGTTGCTTAAACACAATTCAGATCAAGGTAAGCATTGGGAAATTTACTGTCCTTTGGTCCAAAATGGCACATCATCTAAATTAAAGTTCAAGTTTGTTTCTGGGCATTTGTTCTTGCTCTGGGTGGGGGTTTGGTGGGAAGGGGTTACACCACAGGTTAGAATCAAATCTTTATCAGATCAGAGCTGTGTAAAGTGCACTTAGACATTTTCAGAATGTTTTGTTTTTTTTGTTTCTTTCTTGGCCACAGGTCACCATGATTGTTTGGAGATTTTCATTTCCTTGTCTTCCTGTGTTGACAATTCCAAATAAACACAGTGTTTATATATATATATGAGTGCAGTAGAAACTGCAGCGCCATATTGTGCAACATCTACACATGTGGACTAAAGAGGATGTTCTCCATGTGCCAACCTACCAGGGAAACCAGATATTTACAAATGCTGTGTATAAAACACAACCTGCTTTAGCTTTTTGTGACGGTGAATCAAGCTAAACAACCTGCTTAGGCTGGTTAGGATCACAAAAAAGATTTTTGTTTGGTTAATGTCAGAGTAGGGAAACGTTCTTCAAATGCACAAGTTTTCTTCTGTTGCCTCGGGATTTGGTACAATTGTCCTTTAAGCTCAAGTCAGATGAAGGTTTTGTCCCATTAACTTCTCATAGCAGTTAGCTCCTCTCATAACTGGTTTAGTAGGACTCCATTACCCACCTTTTCAGCTCTGATCACTCATTTTCTTAGGTCTGAGGTCAGGATGTTATGGACACTACAAAACACAGACTTTAATTTCATCAGTTGTAGCTTCTTCAAAAATGACATTTTGGGGAATTTCATTTTGTTTGGGACATCCCCAAAAATGAGTCCCTTTGGGAGCATCATTACAAACCGTAATCACTTTGGTTTTTCAGTTGAGGCTTTTTCATTGCTGAGCAGCGTTTCAGGCCATCTTGATGCAGGACTCGTTTCAGTTTTAGCTGTTGTTCTGGTGTCGAGTCACACATTTCACACCAGAACCCGTTCATCTGTGGGAAACGGAACCCGTCGTCTTCCACTGTGACACGTCGAGACACTCCCATGCTGTTTGTAGTTGCACGTAACAGTTTTAGCAGCTGTGTGGTACCTTCAGGTATCTCACACATGAACCAGACTTGTTTAGGTTCACAGTTTTCATTTCTTGGCTGAGTTCTTTAATTTGCGACGACGTCACACAAGGAATCAGTTTGAGATCTTGCGTTAAAATCCATCAGAAGCTTCATCTGCACTATACCCCAAATAGCTTAAAGACACAGGAATCTTAGTGTATGTAAATAATAAACATCTTATATTTAGCAAATAGAAATAATTTAGGTAATCCTGATGGCCCTACAACAGCTTTGTCTGCTTTAACGTCAGACAGGAAATGAAAAGGTTGGATGTTTCAAGCTGTGGTGTATGTAAATATCTGGTTCCGTCTCAATACATTTACTAACCGTTTGTCAGGTAAAAACTCCAGTTTGTTTCATCCCCATTTGGTTTTAACGTTGAACACTTAGGAGGCTCGCACTGCAGCAGCTTATCTGGAACCTTCTGCACAGGCAGAGTCAAGAAGCTACCAATAGATCTCAACAGTTTGGCTTCTCTGGTCTTTAGTTCTTGGACTGTAGTCGGCGGTGGGACGGCTCAACGCCATCCTTGCTCCTTGCTATGGGACACAAGCACCACCATGAGTAGAAGAACCCTACTAAAGGTTTGCTGACCTGTCAGAAAAATCCACAAGTCACTTAGTCTCAGGCAAAGCTCCGTGGTGACTTTCCTAGCAGTTCATCTGAGCAAGGTGTTCCGATTGTATTTGGATCTCTCTGATGTATGCTGTGAGAAATGCATCATCTAAACAAACTATATGAGCCACTTCCTTATGAACCATTAAAGAAATTACTATGAATGTAAATGTCATTTTGTTTGCATACAGACCAGGCAGAAACAATAAAAGGAACTACGAAAAAGATCTTGTTATATTTTACCAATTAGTAAGAGGACCTGACAATCATTGTGTATCATAACCGTACAAATGCCCATCATTTTGTCGTCAGACATTGTCCATCTTTACTTTTCCAGTTCTTCAGTTTTAAAAGGTGTTCTCTAATTCATACATAAACCCACAAATATGGTCCCCAGCAGGTTCTGCCTCATAAGATATCTGGAGCTGTTTCCAGGAATCTGGACCATTTTATTTTGGCAGTATTGGTGGAGCACCAAAATAGTTTTTCAGGACCTGGATTTGAAGATTAGTCCATAAAATTTGAGATTTGCACTCTGGGAAGACATTTCCAGAGTCTTAATGTTAGTCTGCATATTCTTTCCAAAACCAACCTGAAATTACTCATGCCACTGGCAAATTTCAATTCCAGATGATTTTAACTCCAAGGAGTTTGTCTCTAAATCTGACAGGTATAGGGATAATTTTGAGCTAATTGGATGGATCTTACATAAAGCTGAGCAATGTTGACCTTCAATATTTCAGTAACATTGTGCATCCTCACAAATTGATGCCTCTGCCGGCAACATGTGGGTACTCGGCACAGTGTGTCCTGAGATATGAATGCGTGACCTGGACTCTTCTAAACAGACATCGGGTCTCATCTTATTGTAAGACATTTGGATTTTCAATGTGGAACCCTGTTTTTGGTTGGTGCACTCTGTTCTGGTGGTTTCACTGTAGGTTATGGCAGTGGAGTTCCAGAAACTTCATCCCTTGGTAGTTCCTGGGATGATCCCACACAGTCTCCAATTATACTTCCAAAGATCATCTGCAAAATGTGATGGCTACTTTAATCCGATGGCCTTAATTAAAACCCCACTAGGTGGCAGTATCAGGTAAGAATTCAAATGTCACATTAAGGCCACTACAACTGAGTAGTATAGAGTTAGACATTCATTATGGATTCATCTCTTCATTGTATCTGAATCTCTTGTTCTCTTTTGACCATTTTAGGTAGAAAAGCATCATGTTCTTATGGTCATCATTACAGTTTTTTGTTTAAACTTTGAAGTCATAATAGGTTGGGTGATATTTATCATGGTTCTGTTAGCATTGCTTTTGTGTTCAGTGCCTGTAGACCTTACCAGGTTCATCCTTATGAGCCCAACTGGAAAGACACAATGGAGAACTTTAAAGGCAGCCTTTTTTATTTTAGTATATTTTGTATGGGGATAGTGAGTAGAAACACTGCCCAACTGTTTCATTTAGTGAGTATAAAAGCTCTACAGTGCCAAAGACGACAAGCCTTCACTATCTCTTTGTAAACTAATTTCCCAGCAAACATCACTCATCATCTCTGAGGCTTTTGACCTCATTTGACAAGTTAGCGAGCCGCTGATTGAGTTTACGCTGAGAGGATTCATATTGATTTGTGAGCTTTCGAAGTTTGATCGTCATGACGTCCACACTGCCTTCAATCCGGTTGACTTTATCCTCCAAATCCTTGGCATCAACAGCAGCTACCAGCGACTCATCTATGAGATTATCCTTCATCAAAATGGCCCTTCCCTTGTCCTCCAGAGCATATTTAGCATCAGGATATTCAGTGAGAGCCTCCATTAGATCATCTTTGGATAGTGCAAACAAATCTGAGTAGCCAACACTTCGGATGTTGGCGGTTCTCCGGTTTCCTGCTTTGCTGCCCTTTATTCCAAGGATGCTGATTTCTCCAAAATATGCCCCATCACTGAGGACAACAAATTGCGTCACCCCATCATCTGCCACAACGGCTAGCTTTCCTTCTTTGATTATGTACATTTCCCTGCCAATGTCCCCTTTTTTACAGATGTAGTCACCGGGGCTGAAGACCTGAGGTTGAAGCTTCAGAACCAACTCCACAAGTAAACCTGCTTCACAGTCTTGAAAGATACGCACTTTTCTCAGAGTCTCCAGGTGGACGTTGATGGCTATCTCAGCCTTAAGCTTGTCAGGCAGATTCTTTAGTACCAGTTTCTCGTCACAGGACTTCCCCTCTGTCCACAAGTAGTCAAACCACTTCACCACCCTTGCCTCCAGATCTTTCGTGACCTTCCGAAATTGCATGTACTGCTTGATTGAGTCAATCTTGGCCTGAAACTCCACGCGCGCAGCATTCATGTTGGAAATCATGGCACCAACATTGCCTACAATTGTTGCAAAGATCAAAACCCCAGTGAGAAAGTCGGCTACAACAAAAAAGTACTCTATGTCCCTGACTGGAGGTGGGGTCTCTCCAATGGTTGTCAAGGTAAGGGTGGACCAGTAAAAACAGTAGATGTACTGTCTGGTCAGACGAGCATAATCAGGATTGCTCATGTTAGGATATACCCATGTGTCTGTACCAAAACCAAGAGTCTTGGAGACAGCAAAGTAGAGACAAGCGTTCCAGTGAATGATGATGATAATGTAAAGTACCAGATTTGCAATTCGAAAGATGTTTGGAAAGTTAGTTCGAGTTTCCGTCCGGTCAAAGAACTCAAAGAGTCGAGCTGACCTAAAGAGACGGTTGAACCTCCACTCTGGGTTGTTGATTCCAATATAAAGAAACACAAAGTCAGTAGGAATGATGGACATCATATCTAACTTAAACTGCAGGGTCTTTGTGTACTTTTCTTTTAGCACCTTTTCATCCTTCACAAGCAGTCCTTGCTCCAAGAAACCTGTTGGAACATTGCAAGCTTTAGGAAGTGAACCGTCTGTGACAAAAGCTGAAAGAAATAACTCTGCCTTTGCTTACCAGTCCTGACTCTCACAAAGGTGTCTACATAGTAGATAACATCTGATATGTAGTCCAAAGCCATCCACAGTGTTGAGTTAGCATATTGGAGTTCGTTAAAACATGCCCTGCATGGAGGCAAAGTCGTCAAGAAAAAGTCGACAGTAGTGAATGAAAATAAAATGATACATGAAATGGATTTAGGAAGTTACGGAAACCCAAACCTTGCCACAAGAAACATCAGGTTGTAGAAGACCGGCACGGAGACTGTGCACAGCCAGTTGTAGTACGTATCGGTAGCAGGGTCCATGATCCACACCTCCTTCCTGGTTGATAGGCCACGGTGAGTAGACAACAACTTCATTAGTGGGGACAGTGTACTATTCATTACCACAACCAGAGAGCTTGACTTTATAACAGAATTATGACAAATAGAGCATCAGTAGACATACGGTAAATGTCTTTAACTTCCCATGAGGACGTCGGTGTACCACTCAAATTCAAGAAACTGATTAAGGTACTTACGGTGGCTCTTTTTTATCATCCTTTTTGTCATCTTTCTTTTCATCCTTCTTTGCGTCCTTATCATCTTTCTTCTCATCCTTTTTCTCATCTTTTTTCTCATCCTTCTTTTCCTCCTTCTTTTCGTCCTTCTTTTCCTCCTTTTTCCTAAAAAACACAATTTTTTAAAAAGCCAGATTAGGGGAACGTGTCAGTAAGGAATATCACAGATCAATAGACTGGTGGTTCTGAACACAAATCAGGCACAACATTATGACCAGTAAAGTGAATACTTTTTGTTGTTACAGTGACACATGTACATATTTCACATGATTCATCTCATCAATTCAATTCAAAATATGAAACGGATATGTTACATAGATCAATTGCACACAGAGCCAATGAAAAGCCACGTTTTAGTTTATGATATGTATTTCATCTACACTTTAAAAAAAACAAAACAAATGTTCAGTGTCTATTGACAACAAAATCTCCTTCTTGACTTCAGCTGGTTTGCAGTGCCCGTCTCTGCTGAAGAATCATGAACATTTGAGGCCTGCAGAGCTTTTTATGTTGTTCTAAGTTCTTCTCCAACCTCCTACATGAAGTCCTGATGAGCTCTTAGGGCAGTGGTTCCCAAAGTGTGGGGCGTTGCAGAGGGGCACGGGAAGCAGTATGGATAAGTAAAATAAAATAAAAAACAGTTACACAAAAGTGTTTCACTGTAAAAATGGTTTGCAGTTTGTTTTGTTGCGACCTGAAGTGTGAAATGAACTTCAGTGGAGTTTGAAAACAAAATATGTGTATAGGTTTATGTCTGGTTGAACAATGTGTGTGCCCAGCTGATTTTCTTTTTCATTTTTGGGGGGGAATTTTTATTGTAATCCATAGGAGGGCCCAGAAAATCCTTGGGAACCAGTGCCTGAAGGTAACTTTGGTGGACTGGACACTAACCATTGATCAGGCCGTTAACAATTACTTTTTCTTATGACAGAATCCCTCATTGGAAGGTTCGCTATAGTTTCATGTTTCCCATCGTATATTCCTGGAGTACCAAAGTCCAGAAAGTACCAAAGTCCTAAAAATGGCTTTGCAACACTTTATACACACACAGTTATTGACGACTGTGTCTGATTTGTTTTTGAATTTCTTTAGATTGGGGCTTGATGCGATACGTTTTGAAATCTTTTTCCCGGCTTCATGATTCCAGACTTACCATGTGTACTAAACTGAACAACAGATTTTCTAGAATTTGGAAAGGGAAAATGTTTTTGAAAAAAAAAACAAATCTACCTTAGAAACTCTTGGTGCATCCGTAAAACCAAGAATTGAAAGCAGATGTAGTCTTATTCATTGTCCTGAACTTTGGGCTGTGGACGTGTTCATGGTCAACTCCACGACCCGTCACTGTTATGCAGACTTTCTGATTCAAGGTTTGAAATGAAGCATTGGCAGGACAGTATAACCATCTGCTGACTTCAACTGGGCTTTATGCTCTTCACAGCCTACTTTTTCTTTTCAATAATATTAACTCTCAAACAATCAATCCAAGTCCATGTTTATGAGCAACAGTATTGTAAGCCTACCGGCTGTCCTTCACAGTTTTTTTTTTTAGAAACTTTTGCACAGTTTCAATTTACGTGCTACCAGGATTGTCTGCTTTCGTGCTGTGGCACTTCAAAACCAGGAGTGACAGGTCAGTCACCCCTTAAGTACCTGCACTCTGATTGGTAGGAGATTGAATCCACCTGGTTCTCATCACCCCAGCAGAGAAGAAAGATGCAGCAGAGGGGTTTGGCAGAGGGGAGTGGCTTGCTGGCAGTTTGTCAGAACAGTATGAGTAAAAGGTTTTACACAGAGGCGTTTATGTCAGCTCATCTGACATAAATTTATGAGACAATTTGTGATTTACCCATCGTTGTTGTTGGAGTTGTTTGTATTTTGCGCAGCTAGGGACCACCGTTTCTCCCTGCAACAGGAACAAATGGAGAAGTTCATTCATTTTGATGAATTCCCCCAGCATACAGAGAGAGAAGCATCAGGCTAGATCAGGGGTGGGCAATCCTGGTCCTCGAGGGCCGGTGTCTTGCAACTCTTAGATGTCTCCCTGATCCAACACACTTGAATCCAACAGCTGAATCACCTCCTAAGTGCAGTCAAGTTCTCCAGAGTCCTGCTAATGACCTCATTATTTGATTCAGGTGTGTTGAAGTAGAGATACATCTAAAAGTTGCAGGAGACCGGCCCTCGAGGCCTGGAGTTGCCCACCCCTGGGCTAGATGCTAAGCTAGATATGAAGAACTGCGTGGTTATCCACAGCTCACCGATCTGTCCTCTGGTTGCTGAGGCCGGACTCTCCAGGACCAACGCTGCTCCTTCCAAAGCGCGTCATGTTTGAAAGCCTTTGAGAAGAGAACCAAAACAATTATTTGCTGGTTAGAAAAATAGTGAGTCTCGCCTGAGACTGTCAAACAAAAGTAGTCATCTTTATCTGCAGGTTAAGAAACCTGTGGCGCTTTTTAAAGAGTGAGTTCTTGTTTCTTGTCTTGTTGCAAGTTGGGATAAAATAAAATATGCAATGTTGTGGGATTGGGTCTCTCAGTGACTACAGTGATTGGCTGTACTCCCAATATAAGGAAGACTGTGGATGTTAGTGCCAAGACATCTTCCTCTGTATTAATGCATATTCATGTATATTTGGGGTTTGAATTATTAAAATGGCAATTATAAGCATTTTTAGAGGTGGTCTCAAGGATTTGCAGATTTTAGCACCCAACAGCTTCAGATCAACTTTGAGGACTCCTTATAGAAACGTATACATATTTTTTCGTAAATGACACTAACAGAAATTGCAATATCTAAGTACAATAGAGTATCTCATCATTTGCTACAGACGCACAAACATATTTTTTGGCACAAATGGAACCCCATATTCCACTGTTTAGTGAGGCTTTATCTGCTCTCACCTGGACAGAAGTCCTGTTCCTACTGCCTGCTGCTGGGGCTCCATCCTGTAACACAGGACAGTCCGTCTGGCACACAGGTGCTACGACAACACATGACAGAAATATTAATCATGAGTCAATGCCTCATAGTAAACATGCTTTTCCAAAAATAGGCACCAAAATCTCTGGCTTGACTGGTTACTTTTGCTATTTTAGGAAATAATAATGGTACTTCTGACTCGTGCCACAGACAATTGAGATAGTACCTGGTGTAAGTGTACTGATAATGTAACCCTCAGAAGTATAGTTATTTTTGTTAATCCTACTTAGGTTGAAAGGTTTTGTCTGATTTAATGTTCGAGAGAAAAACAAAGATTCAGTGTCATGTATATAGGGAGTCTGTTTGTTTTAAAGATCATCAGTGTTAGGCAGGTCCAGCAGGACTGCAGACCGACGCCGTGATCATCCAGCTTTTTTATCGTTAATTCAGGCACAAACTTCAGCTCTTACATTAGAAACCATTTATCTCCTGTCTGCAAACTGGATGAGCGGACGACGTGTCTGAATTATAAATAAAACCAGAATTGGTTTGTGTTTTTCACATTAGCTCATTAAGCCTCTCCAGTGCGAGTTCGCTGAAATCCTTTTCTCCCAGATTACAGAAACTAAAATTAGATTTTCAGACCAACGTGACTCGCTAAGCCTCGGACTCGAGTAGTTTTCCTCACTTTAACCACCTCAGCAGTTGAAATTTACCTGAGTGTAAATGATGACGATGATGAGAAAGATGATGACGAAGAAGAAGATGATGATGATGATGAGGAGGAGCGTCTGTGTTCAGGGTGAGCTCTGATTAAACTCCATCCTGCTGTTTCACACCCAACAGAGCAACACTCTCCTCCAGAAAATAACACATCACCAGGAAGGAAGCGCAGCTCAGTGAACGAAGTCGTCTCCTCGCTCTGCGGAGTTCGTCCTCTGCTGGTGGAGGAAATCCTTATCGTAGTGACACCTCCCAGCAGGAGGCGAGAGGAGGAGGAGGAGGAAGGGAGCGAGACATTTCTCCTCCCTCAGCTGCGAACCTCGTCCAGGTCGTTGAATCCTGATGGACTGATGGATCTTAAACACCGTTTTAGAGTCATTGATTATCTTTCTCAGTCAGAAGACATCAGTTCAGTGACACCACTAATCTCTGAGCATTAAAATGATTCTGTGATGTAAAAAAAAATAAATAAAAATGAGCCCATGACCAGTAGTGGCTTTTGATTTGGGCCATAAAGGCAGCTGCCCAGGGCGGCAGCACAAATGGGACGCAGAATTTTCTTTTCTAATTTACTAGCTCAGCTTCTAACAAGCTGGAAAAGTTTTCTATTGCTTTCGTGCACGTTGAGATGAAACTTGACTTGGAATCTGTTTGTATGATTGAAATGTATATATATATATATTTTTAGTAAAGTGCCTTCAGGTAACACGTGTTGTGATTTGACACTATATCCATTTGGAGCCAAATGTTTACATATGTTAAAAAATAATTTAAAAAAAAAGACACACACCTCTTTTTCTCACTGTTTGAAGTTAAATCAAACCAAACTCCTCGCTTTAGGTCAGTTAGAATCAGAAAAATTATTTCTATTAGCTAGATGCTACAAAAGGTGACGGAAAAAATATAGCAGAGATTTATTTATTAACGTCTTTAAAGTCAGAGGTTTACATACAGAATGCTTACTATCTCTTTAAACAGTGAAGGAAAACCCAAATGATGATGTCATGGCTTTGGACCCTCCTGATAGGTTAATGGAAAAGGCCAGTACTTGAACAGGAATGCATTTCAACTTCACCCTGCATTACTTTTAGCCGTTGCACTGTGTCCTCATTCAGCTATGAATCACATAGCAAACTGTTATTTATGTTTACTGATAGTATTTTTAAAGCACTAACTGCAACACTAACAGGACTTTATGCAGTCTGAGCTCCTTCCTTATTTCTATCCCCTCCAGTCTGAGCAAATCCTCTTAGAGTGGAGAGCTAAAGCAAAACATCACGACTCCACCTGCAGCTCAAAGAGGAGTGGGACAATCCTGGTATCCTCAGCTGATCTAAAATGATCACCTCCTGTTTCCCTTTGCCTGCCTGGCTACCAGCTGAGGGGGTCAACACCAGGACAACAAGGACAATGGGAGAACAGGGTTGCTGTCTCAGATTCTAGGCGTTTCCTGTTGCCTTCTTCCAGTTCACTCCCACTTCAGTTTCCTTCAAAAGCAAATGGACAGAGCATATTCACAGCGCATCACTTTTGTTTCCTGTCAAAACAGGAAACAGAAAAGCTGGGGGATGGTTTTCTTTTCAGTGGGTTGGAGTACTGCAACGCTGACTAAAATGCTGCTGCCAGAGTCCTGACCGTTTGTGTACATTCAGGCAGTTCGTTTTTAAATTAAACCCCCTCCCCTACCCCAGCTTTTTCATTTTTCTTTTTAAACCAAAATGAAAAATTGGGCAACGAACCGGTTTGTTAGCAAATTTTATTATTTCTTGTTTCAAATGATAAAACGAACTTACTGAAAGTAAACAGACCGTAGACGGAGCCCTGAGCAACACCAGGGAAACAGAATGACCTGTGGGTTTTGATGTAACAGCTGAAAAAACCTCCCAAAACAAAACAAAAATCATCCATCCATTTATTCAGAATTATGATGAGTACGTATCACAGTCGTTTTCATATTTCTGTCTCAGGGATTCATTCCAGTTGGTCTCCGGGGTGATTAATTTTCTGAGACTCCCACCCAGAGCTCATCATCTCCCACATGTGCATTAATACCAGCCGGGTGGGTGGGCTCGGCTGTGTGAACTAAACCCCTTGGCTGCTCCTGTATGTCAGTGAATACTTCAGTAGGACAGGAAAAGCTGATCAAACAGGGAAGTCACAGTTAATTCCCAGGCCTGCTGATGTGCTAACGAACTGCTGACAGGGGTGTGCCTCACCAATTAACTCCATTACAGCCTGAGCTCTGTCAGCGTCACCATGGGAACGTTTTGTCCCCATCAAACACCTGCTGGCTAGAAGATGTTCCAGCGTTACTGAGAGGCCAGTGAAGGATCCAGGTGGTTATAGGAGCAACATCACCGACTGACAGACCAGTAGTAAACAGGAATGAAGCCACTCAGTAGTGGCCTAATCAAAGGCTGAGTTGCATTAAGATGCCATGGATAACCTCAATCTGACATTCATGCAGGGAATGCATCCAATGTGATGCAGGTTGAAACATTCTGAACAAAAAAAGAGAAGAAGAAAAATATTTCCTCCATCGTGTTGGAAAATTTAACAGCATAGTGCCACCCGGTGGCAGGCAGAGGAAGCAGGCAGCGGCTTCCAGCAGATTTGTGAGGAGGCTGCTGGTTGGTCATAACAGCAGAAAGATCTACTGGTTGTCATGAAGGGGTTGAAGACATTCAGTTGGAGACTGGGTCGTTTAGTTTGGAGAAACCAGCTCTAATATGAAGCTGTCAAAAAATTATATTGTTGGATTTTTTTTTTTTTTTTAGCTGCTATTTTTCATATTTGGTCATTAGTTTGCCCGGCTGTCTGGTCCATGGTTCTGTATGAACTGACGAAATCCCAGGAAACTGCTCCAGCCAGAAACCCGCCAGTGTGACCTCTGTGTGGTGAAGGTCGGTGCTCCACCGCGTCGCAGTGGACAGCGGATCCTCACACCCAGAAACCCAAACAGCTTCCTTCATCGCCACCCACTGCAAAGGGGAACTGCTACACTTCCAAGATTGGTCTTAAGATCTTAAGATCATTGAGCTAAGAGCAGTGGAAATTAACCCCTGCCTGGGGGCAGAGAGGCAGGAAGAATGCGATGCATTAAGCAAGCTGCGGGCTCTGCAGGCTTTGGGCTCGGGGTAAGGTGAAACCCTGAAACAACATCCCTGGTGTTAGCTGACCTGCAGCAGCTCCCTCCTATAATTACAGAGACATGCATCTGCAACTGAATCCCACAGCCTCCACCTGCCTGCACAGCCAAAGCAGAATGACTTCACAGTTACAGAAATCCTTGAGTCACTTGAGACCCCACGATCCCCCTCCCTCTCGGGTCTATTAGGTTCATTCATTCATGTCTGAGGAGGATCAAATCCTCTGCAGAGGGAGAAAACAGGCCCAACGTGTCTTCAAGAGATTCTTTTCAAAGCATTTTGATCGTCATATTTCATCATTGTTCTTAAACAACTGAGAAGAGGCCGAAATTCTCTCTTCTACTGCCTGACGTCAGCTACAAAGTGGCTTAGGAAACCCAAAGTCAGACAGTTTAAAGGGAAATTTCCCCACTATTCTGGCATTTAGGGAAAGTAAATGGTCAAAATAATAAGATTGGTCACCCAAATGACACAAAACAGAAAATATTTAGTCAGATTTAGTCTCAGACCTTGTGATAATGTCTTTTCCGTAAAGTTTTGTTGATCGTCTTGAAACAATCATCTCCTTCCCCACAAGCAGTTTGGGTTCACATTGAAGAACTCCAAATATTACTGAAATGATAAAGGAATTGTTAGATTAAGGAAACGTTAGACCCCAAAACACGGGTTTTTAGGTCTTACAAGAATTTCCAGTTACAGTTCGCTTATTTCCCCCGAAATGAGCCCCAGCAGCAGGTCCAGCAAAGACAACACTCTCTTTAAATAGAAACCATTCCACATCCCTTTGGGTGTCCATTCTAGTGGACAACCCAACAACAAATACTCGATTCCTTTAAAGAGCTTGTTAAGCCTTTCCAGGAACAGGAAGTCCTCCCCCTTCCCTTTTGCAATAACAACGATTCTTTGTCTTATGAATATTATGTTTCACTAGAATACACTTGACTGTTTCTTTCCAAGACAACCTAATTAAAGGGGCCAGTTCTGTGACTAGCAGTGTGTTCTCTAGTTTTCCATACTGAGTGAGTTCTCATGTTTTAACCGTTTCTTGCCGTCAACTCTTCACCTTTATTTTAACATAGAAAGTACTCCTGGATCATCACTTCGGTGTTTTTTTTTTGTGTATGCTTCCTCTTAAACCCAGACAGGTGAGCCAAGATGGCTGCCAACAACAGGACCAGTTCTGGTTTTGCTGGAGGTTTCTTCCTGCAACAGGCAAGTTTTCCCCATCTAATGTCGCCACATTTATGTTCAGCATCAGAGATTCCTTCAGAAGTTAGTGTCTTGATGCAGCTGACCGGGTTTCCTCAGGACACTTCCTAGATGGAACGATAGATTTAACCGTTGCTATAGAGTTCGGATTGAACGTCTGTACATTTCTACATCAAAATTGGCCCGTTTTGTTCTTAAAGAACTTGGGAGAAACTGAATTGAATTGCGAGTTTACCCCGGCTGCTCAGTAGGAGGCAGTGTCAAATGAAGTGAACCTGTTCAATGGGTGAGCAGCAAAGCTCTATCTGTACATGGAAGACTTTGACAGACATCAAATGAAACACAGGACAAAGGTTCACTATACTTTATTTGTCTCCATTTCTGATGAAATAAAGGTGGGTGAACTGATGAAAGGCTTGCTAAACATCAGGTTGAGCATTTAACATCAACATGAGATCCTATGGAGTATTTCGGGTACCAGCATTGGGCAGAGTTAGTTAGTGTTTTCTGAAATGAATGGAGATCGATCCGCCTGCGACTAGTTTAGTTTACTTCCAACTACATCCATAACCAGAAGTTAACCGTTGAAAGGTTGCAAGGCAAGACATGGACTTTAGCACTTAACATGATGACCTTCTTAGAAAGGAGTACAGCATTGCTTCTCCAACTCATTTTGGTATTGCCTTTATACATTTAAAAGATTCTGCAAGGAAACAAAAATGTACATCTGCATAAATATAAAAATGTTCCCACCATGTTTAAATGACTCGCACATTCAGAGTTACGCCACGATGCTGTTTGAAATCCAGCAGAACTAAAAAAAAAAAAAACAAGAAATGTTAAAAACAAGTCAGCACCATTGCCCCAACAGCAGGCTAAAGTGTCTAACAGCCTGGACACGCAAGTCTACACTCAAGGCAAATAAACAAAAAAAAAAAAGGTTTGAACCCCAGCAGTAAAACCCACAAGAGGAAAAATAGAATAAAGCATCTCATGATCAGAGGTAAAAGACACAAAGGGGAAAAGGCTCCCTGGACCGCAGCTTTCCTTACATAGATCAGAAGAGTGAACCGCCCGTTTGAAATCATGGCGTTAATAGAAGTGTGCTTTAGTTTCAGGCACACCAAGAACTGCTCCAGATGCATAGAGGGAAGGTGCATTTTAGAGGGACCAGATTCACCAAGTCCTGCTCTCTCCAAAACCACCACAAGGCAACAATATGTAGAGGGGACAGACGGGATGAATTACACTCTTCAGTGACGTCCCATGGCTTGTGGGAAACTCATTTACATTGGAATAACTAGACGCTTATTGGCCCTATTGCTAATTTCTTCTCTAAATTTAAGTCTAAAGGCTAGAAAGAGGTGCAGAAGCTAGTAATGAAGGCTGATTACCACAACGCCCCAACAAGCATTTCCTTTCATCAGTTTAAGACTAGTGAGGGTCGACCCATCCCTTCGCATGTGCGGTACCGTTTAAAGGGACGTGTGGGGAGAGATGGAGGGTGCTATATTCCGGACGGTCATGAGTCAACCTGGATCTTGATGTCAAAGCGTCCCTGGTAGCGGTCCTTCTCGTTGTAGTAGAGGTTTTCTCCAAACACTTTGCACTCGATGCGCAGTTCAGTGTTCCGGGTCAGGTTGGTGAACTGCAGCGCCACCAGTGGCTGGAGGTATTGGGGATGATGCCGCTTGCCGTAGTAGGGGTAATACTGCAGAGGGAAGCCCTCGCCTATTCCGTAATATTTGATCTCCCCGATTTTATCAGCATCCTCCTCTCTCTAGGATGTGGGGGAAAAAAAGAAATGCATTGATTTGGAGGAAAAAAGGAGGGAAAAGGGTGTTTATAAGAAAGAAAGAAGTTAAAAAAGGATTTGATACCTTGTTAGTGCAGTAGAGAGGGATGATGTTGGCCTGGACTTTGGGCTTTGCCTCTTCAGGAATGCTGTCATTGTTGCTGGGAGGCTAAAGAAGACAAATCATAGACGTCTTAAAATGAAAGAAGCAAAGACGGCAGGACAGAAGGGGGAGTGGTCGGACATGCGGGAAAAAGTTACAATTAAGAAAGAACTTGAACAATACAAGAAGGAAAGATAGAGGAAGAAAGGAAGGATGAAAAGAAAAAAGGTGGGAGATAAAAGGAAAATGGCAGCAAATATAAGGTAGAAAGGAGATGACTATGGAAGATATAAAGGACCCAGAAGGAAATGTGGAAGTAGGGCATCAAACATAGAAGTACCCTGGGACGAAAGTTGACGATCCGGTTGAGCTTCACAATCAGGCATGGCTTGCCGTCCTTGAAGCCAAAATCATTGTCTTCAATGCCGGAGCAAGGACCCAGCAGAGTCCTGGGGAACCTGCAAGCCTTAACGCCACCCATGTCGCTCTCCAAGTCACCTCTATGCTTGTAGTCTGCGGGTTGATCTGAAAGGGCCAGTGGAAGGGGACAGTTGGACATAGAAGCGGTTTTATTTTTCTGCCTGCTTCTCGAACATCCCTTCAAAGAATAAAAGGAAGCCTACCACCGCAGTCCTCAAACAACATGTTGTTGGTCTGAATGTTGTCATCGTAAAGTTTCACGAAGTCCCTCATAGCTTTGACGTAAGGCAGGTAGGTCTCCGACTCCCTCACGCTGAAGAACACCTCAGCTTTGTCAACACGTGGGGTGTGTGAAAGGCCTGCAGGGGGCACCAAAGAAGCAGAGTTATTACTGACAGCAGCTTCCCACACGCTGCTGCCGGAACCTTCAAACCTGCCCGAAACTAAACAAAATGCCGTCAGATAAGCAAACACCCCTTACAACTTCAATACTCTTTGTTGCTGAAGTTGTTGCAGCTGGAGGGGAACTCTTTGAGAATCTGTACTCTCTAAGAAAATACACTATAGATTGGAGTTACACCTGCTGGTCAGTAGGTGGCAGTGTGTTCTGTCAAATGAAGTGGCTGAAAGGAACAGCTATGAAAACCAACACATCCTGTTTAGTACCAGGTTTTAAGTGATGGACGTGAACAGCTCCATGTCTGAAGTGAAGAAGAAGTGAGCTGCCAACTTCAGCAGATAACAGGAAACCGAAAAGAGCAGTTCAGTTTTCAACATTTTCTGCCATGCAACATTGTGGATATAGAAATCTGAGCTAAAGCAATTAGCACTAACTGTGCTAAGTGCTAATGTAGGACACGAAAAGACAGCTTACAAATTGATTCAAATCTTTTTCCACGTCTATGAAGGCCTGAAAAAATACCAGTCTCAATTCCCAGACTCTGTAGGAACCTATCAAAAACTTGATCACCCCAAATCTCAACACAAAGAAGTATACTTTCTCTTTGAACAGCAGCTGACTGCCATTTGGCCTCCGACTGGCCCAGTTGCCCTCAGGTGTGCCCAACCTGCTTTGGCAAGCGCACTGCAGAGAGTGGCCTCTGGGGAGGCTTCGATGGGACGAGGGTTACCAAACGAAACAACATGCAACAATGCTGAGTATGGTCAGAAGGAGCTCAGGTCAATAAATGCTAGACAGACAGAGGCTTCATTGGGATCTTCACTTCTCCAGATTAACACTAGTTTCCTCAAAGGATTATTTTCGCCATGCATTATTTTCCCAGAACTTTTCATATCAGCAGGATTAATAAAAGCTACGTCGTCCGATCCAGCGAGTAAGCTCCACATATAAAATTACAAAAACTCAGCCGGAAATGGAGCAAACTGATCCTCCCATAAGGCTATAATTTTACATGACTCAGCAAAACATCCCAGGCACCATTTTCTTACAGCTTAGACAGAACATGGGTGGCCGACTCTTACCAGGGGGCGCAACTCTGTCCTGCCAGGTGGGCTTGTTCTCACTCAAGGTCATCAACATGGCCTGGATGGTGCCAACGAAGATCCCCGCCAGGATGCCGAAGAAGATGACATAGAAGAGCGCAACTTTGACTGCGGGAGAGAAAAAGATGGAGCTCAGAGTCACTTTTCAGAGAGCAACACAAGAGGAGCGCGATCCCTCACCAACACATCTGTTCTGCAGAGGAAAGCGCTCTGAAAATACCCTGACGAGGCATTCTGAGCTTCCTTTACTCTATGAAGGGACATGCGCTTGGGAACATGAGGAACTGGGGGGAAAAAAAGTTGCGAAAAGAGAAATAAAGGCGCATGTGGCAAGTCGACTGATAACTCTCCTACTGGATGATGCAGAGTGACATCACTGCAGCACTTTCATGTTCTGCAGGAGAACATGAAGCTGTGGCAAGCCAGCCATCAGCAGCCTCAAGCTCTTTTTGCTGCATGAAGGGAAGGTCATCGGGTCACGGTGGAACATTACTTCGAACAGTGACCGGCAGACATATGTGCTTTCTGATCTTGGCTGTTTTTGCATAAATTTTTTTTGCCAGTACTAGTGCTGAAAACTGCAGTTAAAACTTAAAGCTAACGAGAGCATCTCATAATATATGGGGGAAACTTCTCATTTATGTGCAGCACGACACAAATGGGACCAAAGACCTTCAATCCACAGCACTGCGCATGTCGGGTTTCTCTCCTGCATCAGCACTTTCAGGTGTCCTCAGAAGGACAAATGACCCCTCCCCTCCCAGAGGATGGAAGCGGGATGCAAATGATGCGGACCCCAGCTGGGGCTCATGCACTCCCCGCTCCCAGTCATGTTAGCCAGGTGTTCCCGTTGTGACATTAAGAAGCGGCTAGCGCATGCGCAGTGGCGGCGATAGGGGAAAGGAGCGCAGAAAGGTCGCAGGGAGGTAGTTCGGTTGTGTCCCGGTGACACCCGATCAGGGGGAGGACGCCGATAGAGATCCATAAACCGACTTCTCGCTTCGGTTCCGTCCAGGCCCCCCGTCACCTTGAGTCACCTTGGACTGTTGAATGCAGTTTTAACCCTTAGGCATCTCATTCCAGGGGGAGTATTAAAAACGTAAAAGTTGACGTTTCCCTAACAACCAACACGCTCGGTGCCGGCGCTCCCCGCCTGTACAATAAGGAGGAACAAGCGTGTCTTAACCAACAAGACACGCTTGTCTTGTTGGTTATAATAAAAAATAATATATAATAAAAATATTATTTTTTATTATATATTATAATATATAATATAACATAATATATTATATTATATATAATATAATATATATCATATATATATATATTTTTTTTTTATAATAAAAAATAAAAACATTTGGAGCTAGCGGAAGTAACTCGTGCACGTGAACAGGGGAGCGTCGCAGCGGATCAAACAGGTGGCGGCACGTCGCGGCACGCGCTCGCATTCAGCCTGATGATGGGAGAAGAGAAACGCGGCCATTCAGCACCAATACTCACACCAGCTTCCCCCGGTTCGCCCCAGCAGCTCCCCCTTCTCTGAATTCCACAGGAACTCCTTCCAGCCGCCGTCATCTTTATTGGAGGGCATTTTGCCTGCGTTTCTTTTCCTCTGTCGCTCGTTCCCCGGCGGACTCCCTCCGTCTGCCACCCAGCCTCAGAGTAGTGGATAGAGGTGCCAAAGTTGCCGCTGGACTCCCATATATAAACCCCACGCTTTCTTGACTCCGCCCGAAAACTCCGGACAACTTTACCTAGTGGTGCTTACTGAGCGCCGGGGGGCCAATTACGGAGCGGAGACGCAGTGCGTCGATCTGACGTCAGGACCATGGACAAAAACCATTATAGAAGTATACATTAATAACAATTAAAAAAAAAAAAAAGAATATAGACATATATACTTGGTGACAAAAAGTGACAGTATAGTGTGTTAGACCTTACATTAAACTTTAAACTTTAGATATAAAGCATCTCTAGTTTGTAGAGTAAGAGATCTTCCTGTTCAGGTTCAATCAATTCACGCCAACTGTTATGAGGCACACACAAAGCCAGATTACAGTCCTCAAACCTACAATTGCGTGTGACGGTGGTTCCTCTAAAACAATAATTACTGAGCAAACAATGTGTTCACCTGATCCCCATCATGAAGTGAAAAGTAGTTTGTTTTTTTTCCAGCTTGTTCTTGTGTTCTTGCTCACCTTTTTATTTTCCATCTGTTTAACATGGTGGGTGTCCATAGCTGTGCCTGTATGCAAACCTTCTAATCAGATATCCTGTACTACCTTCCAACCACAGGCATAATAATAATAATAACAACCAAAATACTGTCATCTATAGTGAAAGCTTAAAATGAACTACATATTCTGGGTTAAATTTGAGAGCAACTTAAGTTGTCATGGTTAGAGAACCGTGGCGTGCCCACTACTCATTAACATGCCCACATGTTAATGGCACAAGCCTGGGTAATTCTGTCAGTTTTACACTCTTGGTGTGTGGGTTATCAAAGTTCGCTCATACAGTGCAGAACTGCTCAGCAGTGTGTGGCCATGTGGGTGTCTTACACTGCTGCGTTTGTTTGGTTGTAAACATGTGTGCGTAAGAGTGAATGGATTTCACACATGGTGGTTTTACCTTTAAATATCAGCTCAAGGACAAGGGAAGTCAAATCTCTAATGTCTTTCTTACAGCATGACTTTGAAAGAACTAAAATCCCGCATTCCACTTTATTATTATTATTATTATTTTTTGCCAAATTTGAAATTTGAGAAATATTTGCTGAATTCGAAAGTTTTTCCTGTATAAAATAAACGCTTGTGAAAAGGTCACTTTGATTCTCTTATCTCTCCGCCAGGAAGTCAAAACTGAAACTTTATAAACATTTTCACAAGACGGTCTAGATTTACTAAATGCCACAATAATGAAAAAGAGATTTTTTTTGAATGACTTTTTAGAATACTTAAATATTTACTCACTAAAGCTGCGTGTAACGTGCAAGCTGTTTATACTTTCAGATAACAGTGTGAACAGCAGGTTCCACCTTCATCTGTTCAAACTAATGAAGTTAGACTTGGGTCTACCTTCTGATTGAAGTTGGACCCAAGGATGAACCAGACGGGTGAAGATCCACAACTCTGTCCCAAGTCATTTAAACGACAGTCTAACTGTATTGTGAAGTTCTGGCTTCCACAGTGTATGTAAACATCTTATTAAATTGTGCTTGGTGGACGTCCCATGATGGGATGGAGATGCTTCCTCACTCTCCTGTCTATAACAGGCCGTTATTACTGTCATTATCTCTGTGTTTAGTCTTTCTTCTTTCCCACAGCAGGGATCCTTTGGCCTGAAGTTCTCCGATCTGTTTTCTTCTCTCTGGCATACTTTCACTCCCCAAACATGTTGAGGTGGTTACATTCTGAGTCTGGCTCTGCAGGAGGTCTCCTCCAGTAAAGTACCGTTCTTCCTCCTAAATGTTGCTCTCCGATTGGATTGGATTGAGCCGTGGACTAAGGTGACACTACAGTTAGTTGATTGTGAATATGATGTCTTTCTGGGTCCTGTCCGTGTGACTCCCAGGTGTAACATATGGAAAATTAGTTTTGCCTTTACACAATCAAATTTTTATTAATTACTATGAAACTGATCCTACTACTACGAAGATAAATATGTCTAAAATTAGCCAGCGTTTTAGCTGTACTTTCCACCATTTGTTGTTGTTGACAGAAGAAAAGGTCAGATAATTCCTGGGAACCGTGCAGATCCAAACTGGACCATAATTTGCGCTGCTCCAATCCTCGTCTCCCGTGTTTGATAAGAAGCTGTCACGTGACGGAACCGATTGCCAACCCAGGCTGGTGATGTCCTTATAATGATACAGCCCGGTGTCTGACAGGCACTACGCCCTGTTACAACCGCCAACTATTGTCAGTTTGTATACACTATAAACACTTGTGGTGTGGAATGATGTGAGGAGCGGGGGGAGAATCAAGGTGAAAGGGACTCATCCTGTTTTGGGCCTTACCCCCAGTTTCATGTGGAGACGTCGCCCCGAAGGAAGATAGTTTATGCATAACATAACAAACATCCTACCTGAACTTGGTTACTTTTTTTTTTTTTTTTTCCAGGAAACAACTCAAAACTGGTTATGAAAGGCAAAGGTGAAAATAATTCAGATTTAAGTTGATGAAGACGGTCCAGGAGCAATTTTTTTTAGTCTTGAGTTGTTTCAGTTTAATGTTAGTCAACCCTCCCTCGGTCTTTAAAAGATCTTCCAAAATTGATTGTCCCTCACTGTATCACCAAATAAGTCACAAAATATCTTAAGGACAACAAAGTCTGTGTTTTGGAGTGGCCATCATAAAGGTCTGATCTGTGAAAATCAGTGATTGGTGCAAAAAAAAACAAAAACAAAAGGTGTGTGTGAGAGCAAGGAGGCCTAGAAACAAGAAAACAAAAAGTTCCAGCAGTTCTGCCAGAACAAATGGGACAATCAACAACAGCAATTAAAGGTAATTCTAGCAAACACAGAGGGAATGGGTTGGAAACTTCTCTTCTTATTCTGCCAATTAGCAATCAGAAACAATGGAGGAAGTCTGACTGATCTAAAACAGGAAAAGTTTCGTCTGATTGGTTACGTCTCTTATTAATACCGCCGCGTACGTTACCTTTGGGCAGGGATAAATCATGAAGACGTCTTTGTTACATTTCATATGTGTCCTAAAACTCCTCCACAGAAGCTCTCTCTGTAAGAAACCATTTTCAGATATTAGTCAGGATGTTGTGGGTCTGTGCTGCTTACATGTCAACAATCCTTCACTGACAAGAGTCAACTACCAATTCACCTTAACAGGTCTTAAAGTTAAATACTACTACATACTTGATTACCACTCAATGTGAAACCAACACTAAGTAGTGCATAACTGTGAAGTAAAAGGCAATAATTCTCGGTTTTTAGCTTTTTTTTTGTTTTGTTTTTACAAGAAATTTCTAAAAGGTGGAGTGTGTGTTAGTGTTTAATAGTTTTATTGTCACTGTAATCACTCCCTGTTTCTGTGTTGCGGTTTTAGTGAAGTGACCGTCTGTTTGGGGTTAGGACTCCATCCTATTAGCAGCGGGATGCCCAGGACTCAGGTCAGCACATTTTAAAGGAAATTGTTAAAATGAAATGCTAAGTCCAGAGTTTGTAGGAAGATCATTTCCCCCAAAAGTCAGAGTGATTGTGTTGCTAAAAGTAGCTGGAGACATTCAGAGCGTCTGACCTTGACTATTCACTGATGAACCTGAATATGTCCTATGCAGCTGTTTACAGATTAAACACTCAGATGAAAATCGTGTTTTTCCTATAGGATATCTCTCTGCAAGTGTTCTTCATGAAGTCTTCTAACTAAACTTTTTTTATATCGTAGGTTTTCTAAGTCAAGCTGCTTTACCTAGTGTTGTTTTTTGATTTGATAACAATAAGGTAGTATTGGAATGAGAAAAATATTTAGATTTTCTACTCTGGTTGTGACATGTTTACTCTGTTTCAAGCCTCTTCATGATCGTTCCTGTGAACATGCAGGCCCACGCTCTCGATGTTCCGGTGAAGGGTTGGTTCCGGCGGCTCCGGTTCTCTCCTGCAGCCCAGAGACACGAATGACAAAAATCAGCTGACAAACGTTTTTCTGGAGTTGTGAACGTGGCGGTGAGAGAGGCGAGGGGTGACATCTGCATTGAGGTGTTCTGTTTACCTGAGCTGGTGACATCACCTGCGGTCTGGACAGGTAACACGTGACAACGTCGAAAACTGACAGCGACCAGCCGCCAACGCACAGATATAAACATCCGGCTGGATTCGTGGAAACCCACTGGCTCTGTGGAGGCAAACAGGTTCAGATTGGTGTCATTACTGGTTTCAGCTGTTCCACTATCACTCAACTCACTCGTCTACATTCTCTCACTTCAGTCACTTGATGTCTTAACTTGGAATTTTATAAACATTTTTCTTTTTGTTTCCATGCAACTTTAGACATTTGGCTAACCTGGCTGACCTGGAGAGCTCTCTGGTTTTGGGGAAAAGACCAAACGGGTTTTTTGGTTCAGCAACACAGGAACCAGTACCTGCCCATAATCACAGATGTTGTGTTTTCATCTGACATAAGCAAACTTCCTGTCCACAATGTCGGAGGACGCACAAACTTTACAGCTGCGGTACGGGGACACAGATCTCCTCCCACTGTAGGGGAGTCCAGAAATGGATTAAAAACAGGGAGCCAGATCAACACCACATTAATATTAGATTGTGTCATAGTCGGTCTCACCTCGACGCACGGCTCTGGTTCTGGAACCAGTCTCCTTGAGAGGGGCTGGACATACTTCCACTCTGGAGTTGCCCAAGGTGAGAGGCGTCGGGCAGGAGTGGGCATACTTGTTGCTCCCCATCTCGGCGCCTGTACGTTGGGGTTTACCCCGGTGAACGAGAGGGTAGCATCCCTCCGCCTACGGGTGGGGGGACGGGTTCTGACTGTCGTTTGTGCTTACGGGCCGAACGACAGTTCAGATTACCCACCCTTTTTGGAGTCCTTAGAGGGGGTACTGGAGAGTGCTCCTCCTGGGGACTCCCTTGTTCTGCTGGGGGACTTCAACGCTCACGTGGGCAATGACAGTGAGACCTGGAGGGGCGTGGTTGGGAGGAACGGCCCCCCCGACCTGAACTCGAGCGGTGTTCTGTTGCTGGACTTCTGTGCTCGCCATGGATTGTCCATAACGAACACCATGTTCAAGCATAAGGGTGTCCATATGTGCACTTGGCACCAGGACACCCTAGGCCGCAGTTCGATGATCGACTTTGTCATCGTTTCATCGGATCTGCGGCCGTATGTCTTGGACACTCGGGTGAAAAGAGGTGCGGAGCTGTCCACTGACCACTACCTGGTGGTGAGTTGGCTCCGGTGGTGGGGGCGAAAGCCGGTCAGACCTGGCAGGCCCAAACGTGTTGTGAGGGTCTGCTGGGAACGTCTGGCGGAATCCCCTGTGAGACGGAGCTTTAACTCCCATCTCCGGCAAAACTTCGAACACGTCCCGGGGGAGGTGGGGGACATGGAGTCTGAGTGGACCATGTTCCGTGCCTCCATTGTCGAGGCGGCCGATCGGAGCTGTGGCCGCAAGGTTGTCGGTGCCTGTCGCGGCGGCAACCCTCGAACCCGCTGGTGGACACCTTCGGTGAGGGATGCCGTCAGGCTGAAGAAGGAGTCCTATCGGGCCTTTTTGGCCTGTGGGACTCCGGAAGCAGCTGATGGGTACCGGCGGGCGAAGCGGCATGCGGCTCGGGCGGTTGCTGAGGCAAAAACTCGGGCGTGGGAGGAGTTTGGAGAGGCCATGGAGAAAGACTTCCGTACGGCTTCGAGGCGATTCTGGTCCACCATCCGGCGTCTCAGGGGGGGGAAGCGGTGCAGCACCAACACTGTTTATAGTGGGGATGGTGTGCTGCTGACTTCTACTCAGGACGTTGTGGGCCGGTGGGCAGAGTACTTCGAAGACCTCCTCAATCCCACCAACATGCCTTCCACTGAGGAAGCGGAGCCCGGGGACTCTGGGTTGGGCTCTCCAATCTCTGGGGGCGAGGTCGCCGAGGTGGTTAAAAAGCTCCTCGGTGGCAGGGCCCCGGGGGTGGATGAGATCCGCCCGGAGTTCCTTAAGGCTCTGGATGTTGTAGGGTTGTGTTGGTTGACGCGACTCTGCAATATCGCATGGACATCGGGGGCAGTTCCCCTGGATTGGCAGACTGGGGTGGTGGTCCCCCTGTTCAAAAAGGGGGACCGGAGGGTGTGCTCCAATTATAGAGGGGTCACACTCTTAAGCCTCCCTGGCAAGGTCTATTCAGGGGTCCTGGAGAGGAGGGTCCGTCGGATAGTCGAACCTCGGATTCAGGAAGAGCAGTGTGGTTTTCGTCCTGGTCGTGGAACACTGGACCAGCTCTACACCCTCGGCAGGATCCTGGAGGGTGCATGGGAGTTCGCCCAACCAGTCTACATGTGTTTTGTGGACTTGGAGAAGGCGTTCGACCGTGTCCCTCAGGGAGCCCTGTGGGGGGTTCTCCGGGAGTATGGGGTACCGGGCCCTTTGATACGGGCTGTCAGGTCCCTGTATGACCGGTGTCAGAGTCTGGTCCGCATTGCCGGCAGTAAGTCGGGCTCGTTTCCGGTGAGAGTTGGACTCCGCCAGGGCTGCCCTTTGTCACCGATTCTGTTCATCACTTTCATGGACAGAATTTCTAGGCGCAGCCAAGGTGTTGAGGGGATCCGATTTGGTGGCCTTAGGATCTCATCTCTGCTTTTCGCAGACGATGTGGTCCTTTTGGCTTCATCAGATCGTGATCTGCAGCTCTCGCTGGAGCGGTTTGCAGCCGAGTGTGAAGCGGCCGGGATGGGGATCAGTGCCTCCAAATCCGAGGCCATGGTCTTGAGCCGGAAAAGGGTAGAGTGCCTTCTCCGGGTCAGGGGGGGTGTCCTGCCCCAAGTGGAGGAGTTCAAGTATCTCGGGATCTTGTTCACGAATGGGGGAAGAAGGGAGCGGGAGATCGACAGGCGGATTGGCGCAGCGTCTGCTGTCAAGCGGGCGCTGTACCGGTCCGTCGTGGTGAAGAGAGAGCTGAGCCAAAAAGCGAAGCTCTCGATTTACCGGTCGATCTACGTTCCCACCCTCATCTATGGTCATGAGCTTTGGGTCATGACCGAAAGAACGAGATCGCGGATACAAGCGGCCGAAATGGGTTTTCTCCGTAGGGTGGCTGGGCTCTCCCTTAGAGATAGGGTGAGAAGCTCAGTCATCCGGGAGGGACTCAGAGTAGAGCCGCTGCTCCTTCACATCGAGAGGAGCCAGTTGAGGTGGCTTGGGCATCTGGTCAGGATGCCTCCTGGACGCCTCCCTGGTGAGGTGTTCCGGGCACGTCCCACCGGGAGGAGGCCCCGGGGAAGACCCAGGACACGCTGGAGAGACTATGTCTCTCGGCTGGCCTGGGAACGCCTCGGGATTCCCCCGGAAGAGCTAGAAGAAGTGGCCGGGGAGAGGGAAGTCTGGGCCTCCCTTCTGAAGCTGCTACCCCCGCGACCCGACCTCGGATAAGCGGAAGAAGATGGATGGATGGATGGATGGATGTGTCATGGTGGTTATAGCTTGAAAGTCAAGCACTGCCACTCAGGATTATGAAATATTGAGGTTGAGTTGATTTTAAATGAACTGCATCAATCCTGATTCCCAGAATGAAAGCAGAAGAATTTTGATCAGGATAGCAAGAGCTAGCTAAATACATCATTTATGAAATAAAACTCTTTCTAATACAGTGGAAGTTTGTAATAATTTCAGATTTTTGTCATGAGCTGCATTGCGAAGTGGTGAGGCAGACACCACTTCGTCCTCAACACAACTCAAAAGACACAGAAACCTAAAATAAACACACAGAAAAACTCAAATCCTTACAATTTTTAAATAATTTCTCTACTGTTTAAGCTTATTGATGAGTTATCAATAATGCAGGGCAGTTGTGATCGCCTTAATCTGTAACTCAGGACATAAACCCGCTAAAATATTTCAACTTTACTTATTAAAATCTCTTTTAAAAAGGCTTTGATAGCATCATGTGAAATATCACTATTTCTATTGCAACCAGCATATCTGGCCCATAGAAGGACAAAAAATAGAAGCGCATATAATGAAAATTTAAAACGTTGTTTCTGAAAAATCTTAAGTTAATGTGTTGTGTCAAGAAAATCCGAGCTCATCCCACTTCCCCATGCTGGAGATTTTAGTTTAACAGTAATAATAAATAAAGTTATCTTTAAAATGAATCACTCAAGTGACATCTAGGCCCAACAGTAAACTTAAGTGTCAATAAAATAAATCTGGTTGTGTGTGTTGTTTTTGTCTCATGCAAACTTTGCTTTAATTCTACTTTTCTCTATTTAATCATAAGAAATCATAGTCAGTCAGAGAGAGTCATTAAACAGGAAAAGCAGGTTTCCTGGAAAAAGAGGAAGTTTCCAGCCTGCAGATTTATAAAAATAGCTGAGACTATTCCTTATTTCAAAGGTAAAGTTTTAAAGAATGAAATCTAAACATTTTGAGTAATTGGATAAGATTCAAAGTAAAATACTTATATTAATATTGGTTTACTTGTAATAATACTTACACTTACATTTGTGGGAACACTTACAAGAAAAACAAGTAACTGTAACTTTGGTATCAAATAAGTAGAATCATGGATTATTCTTGGTTTCATTTTAGAAAACATCTGTAATAACTCACATTAGGATTATAATAAGAGTAATTAATAAGTTATAAAATTATAAATGAATGATAAATCAGAGAAGCTAAAGAAAATAAATGTGATAAATGTGATTTTGACATTGAACTTGACATGGTGTAAAAAGGTGTAACTGCAATTAAACATCACTGATATGTTGGAGGTAGATGGTAGAGGAAAGGTGAAAGGATAAGAGACATAGGAGGTTGAGCAACCCTGAGACATTAGCACAGACATCAGGACATAATGTCTGTAAGACAGTGATGAATATGAGATCATCTGTCTAAGCAGACAGCCAATGAAACAAGCCCAGCAACAGTGCTGGCCGGTGCAGGCGCACCAGGGGGGTGGATAAACCCTATAAAAGGTGGGTGCAAAAGAGGAACCTTTTGTTGGATCCTCGAGGCAGCTTCGAGCCAAGATTGAGATGGACAAAGAACTCTGCAGCTGAAGAAGAGCCGGGGCCACGGAGCCGAAGACTGTCCTGCCATGGGGACCAACCCGTCAGGCCCACAACCTGTGGCTTCGAATCGCACTTCTCTCATCGGCTGGGTTCAGACCCCAAAGACAAAGATGAAGACAAAGGCAAAGACGAACAACAAAGGCAAAGAAGAAGAACTGATGCCTTCCTTCCTGCAAGTCCTGTGTGACCTCACCATCCATGCGGAGAAGAAGCTCATCAGACCTACAGAGATCCCTGCCTTCTCTGATCAACTTCCTCCTCCTGCTGCAGCACCTTCTTCATCATCAGGCCAGGTCTGGGGTTCGAAACGCCAAACTCTGTCCGTCTCTCTCAAAGGTTCCCTTTTTTAGTTCTCAGTGTCAGCAGTAGGGAAAGATAGACTAGATGATTGATTTTACTTATTTGATTATTTCTGCTACTGAATTAAGCTGTACTGACCCTTGCAAAAATGCCTTACTAATAAAATATTTAGCATAAAGAAAATCTAAAAGATGTTGTGGACATTCAGTTAATGAGTCACCTTAAAGTTCTTTGATGGTTGTAAAATAGCTCTGATGTTTGATTCTGGAGAGGAAAAAGTTTAAAATGTTTTTAGGTTGCTGGTAGCCCAAATGTAAAACATCATCCTTGGGACTCGCCCGAGTCACTAAAACCTACCTGGTTCAATAACAAATGCAAGTTGTAAAATAGAGAACGAGCGACCGTTAACAGGTGTGCTCTGTGAAACTAGTTGGCTGTAGGCTGCTCAGTCTGGCTAATTCACAGGGGGAAGAAGGGTGGGACACCTGGAAGTTGGCCGTCAGAAACCAGGCGAATCGTTTCTCGAAACCAGCTTAAACAGAGTTTACTTCAGTTCTAGACAGGGTAAATCCCAGCAGATTTAGGAAACTCAATTAACCCGTTAGAAGGAGAGCTGGTAGCACATCTCCCCTCTCAGAAGAGGAAGTAGAGAGTGAGAGAGTAGAGAAAGGAGGGGGGGGTGTTGCGCAACAACAGTTGTGAAGACAAAAAAAAAAAGAATCTGCATTTATTTGCACAGTTCATGCCAGTGTTCTAAATCCTAACCAATGTCTTAGTGAGTACAAAGTTGTTGCTATTTTGGAACAGTGCAGGGTTCTGTATGTCCTTCAGCTGCAAAACAAACCCACATCAGTAGCTTCTCGCCACCATACATTAGTTAGTACAAATGTTTCCACTGTGTGTGGTTTTTGCAAAAATCAAGATGGTTAAGTCTGACGTGAAACAAAACAAAAGTTATTGTAAAGACAAACTGTTTCGCAAGCGGATCACTGCTCTCATTAAAACAGTCCAGAGCAGAAAAATGTCTAATTTTTATGTTAATCAAACAACTTACTGGCAAAATTTAGCATTTAGCTAACGTTTAGCTAACCAGTAAAGTACAATATTACAGTAGACCAATTAAAAACATTTATTAAAATCTGAATCACAGCATTAATGTTACGTGAAATGAAGGTTATCAGCCTAAACCGCTGTTACAGTGTTAAAGAATGTTGCTTGTGGAGGGTTTTCTATCACACTTTTTCCTTCCACTCAACTTTCCACGAGCAATTTAGAGGTGAAAGTTATGAACTGCAGTTGTTTGCGTTCGTAAACACTTTGACGTGTTTTACAGATTGCCGCCATGTGAATATTTCTCCTGGTGGAACGCTGATATCCAGCCCTTCTGGGCAAACATGAGGTCATGATGCAGTAAAGGTGGCAACTAGATATGGTGGCTAACATTTCACTTGTACTCCGCTGCTGTACTTCCATTATGCTTATAGAAGCAGGGTGACTGGAATGTAGGAATTCTCACCAATTAAATGATAGAAAAGCATAAAGTGAGTTTATGATGCTCAGGTAGTTTAAAACTCTGATGCCATGCTAACGTTCTGGCATATTAAACAGGACTAAGGGCAAGCAGAGTGTTTATTGTTAATGGCTCGTGTCCCAGTGTAATATACACTCTCCCTATTAAACTTTCATTGTTTTTCCTTGTGCCGTTGTGTCTCAGAGATCCGGACCACAACATGAGAAAATCCGACTGCTCAGGGTTCTGGTTCTGTACGGGCAACTCTTGAAAAGTTTTGCTCTGGACACAAAATAATCCACACGTTGCTCAAAGGTAGCTACTGCTCACCATAGTGCAAAGCTGACCACATATGTTTCCAATAAACATATGTGGAAATCATACAGGAAGTCAGATAATTGTGATAGTGGCACAAACATCAACTTGTCTGTTGCTCAGCAACAGATAGGCAGTCACGCAATTAACATTTTACACTAAAGAACTGCTTTTCACTGAGTCCATATTCCACAGTAACGGTGCCCCATGATCGGCAAAAGATGAATGTATTGATAACTTTAAAGTACTATGATCAGATCATTTGTCTGAATATCTGTGAATTCATATCTGCTGAAAAATGAAGCACAGGCCCGGGGCAGCATTCAATAAAAAAAAAAAAAAATCCAGTTATGAATTCTATAAGCCAAAGAAAAGTTTGGTCATTCAGAGATTTATATGTAACAATATGAATTTTAAATTTGATAGGAAATTTAAAGCCGCAGTATGTAACTTTTATATATATATATAAAAATATATATACTGTATTTACATATTTGTTGAAGCTGTCACCATGTGGTGACAGCATGGCAAGAGACTGATAATCAAGAAAGAAAATCAAACTCCTCTGCCTTCCTCCAGTCGTAACTAGAAACAACAAATCAGAGCCAGGAGGCGGGTCTTAGTGCTGTAAATCACCCTCCATGGGTTGCTGCTCAGGCTAGTTAGCATGGTCACCAATACTAAACATGTCAATATACTAAACATGGCTAATAAGTAAGAACAATAGCTAATAGCTTATTTTAGGTAAAAGGCTAATGCTAACCTGAGAGAAAAAGATAATGCAGGCTAATATTATTGCACCGCCTCCCATGTGTAACAGTGATTGGGTTAAATCAGTTCTATAATGTCCAAACCACAAGTAGTTCTAAAGGCCAGCTCGGTCCTCCTCTGAGAGTTCCGCCATGTTGTAGTTCTAACCTTCAGTCTTTGTAGTTCTAAAGAGAAGCTTTGCTCTCTGACAACTGTCAGCCGGCTGTCATGTCAGGGAGAGACAGAATTCTATCTGTTTGAAGCAGTCACTTTTCCTGCAAAAAGCAGTCTGAACAACTCCTTCCCATTCAGGAACCGTAAGTCAGTCACTGCCCTCCCTATGCATTGCTATGGGCAGAACCCAATGAAAAAGAATCACCAGTTTACAGCTTCTGGTTGAGACGGCCGCTGTCCTAACCTTGACTTTCTCCCGTTGTTGGGAGTGTGCTGGGACTCTGTGTCTTGCAGCTAGCGCAGTGTGAGGCAGACCAGGTCTGGTACAGGATCTGTGTGGTCTGGTATTACTGCCTGCTGAAAGGCAGAACGAGAACTGATCCCAGGCTGAGACACAATGGAAACACTGTGAGTCTGTCGAGCCAAGACGTCCTCTAAGAACAAGGTGAAAGCAACACCTGAGGACAGCCACTCTGTGTAAGATAGGCTTAATTTTCTGATCATACCAATCACCTAAAGCACTTTATCCTAAATCTTTATCAGTTCTCGCTTCCAGGGATTTTTGTGATTAATTTTGAGTTTAAAAAGCACCAAAAGCAGAGTTAGAATTAACCCCAGGGTTCTGTTTGAGGGGGTTCCCTGTCTGAAGTCCAAAGCTGCTTTCCTGAACTTTCACATATTTCCTATAGAGGTATAGGCTGTTCCAGACTGAAGCAAGGTTGCTAATTTCATGTTGACCTCTTTCTTTTTCACAGCCTCTACATACTAGTGGCTTTTGTTTTGGCCAATTTACAACCTTTCGCTAAATCTGCTTCTGTTTCACAACCAGTTGAATGTTTTGAAAATGGGAATGCTTTTTGAGGTGCGGTGCAACCCCCAACTATATTCCAATTCTTCAAATTACTAATTGAACATTTGCCTATTCGTGGATATTTTTGGTGGAACATATCCAAAATATTCCAAAGAAAATGCAGCTTGGGAAGCTGAAATACCTTGGCCCAATCCCAGTTGCTGGCATTTGGAAAGCAGCCAACCCAGGACTGCCATTCATTTTCCTTGCCGCTGATTGGCTGTATCCAGAAGAGCGGAGGTACACAAGACAGTGAATCCTAGCTTAGAAGTGCCCATATGGTTTCCATGTAATGCATATTAAAGTATATTTGGTGTTTGAACAATTAAAATAGGCAGTAATTAGTATGAGGAGGAGGGAGAGTATCAAATATTTGCAGATTTTAGCTATTGGTGGTTGGTTAACTCCCTCAAATACCGGAGGTCCACTGTAATCACCCTCTGAATTCTTTTTTTAATACTTAATGTTCTTGCACTAGTCTTTTAAAGACGATGGTGTCAAACTTTTTAATCATTTGACATTTAATATGGTTTTCAATAAAATGTCCGCCCTAGTTTTTGTGTCTCTTGATCCCGTTTCTGCTTTCTGAAGCATAAAATTTGTTATTTGGACGTTAGGTTGCAATTTTACACTCAAGCTCCATTCAACAGAAATACAGAGTACTTAGCACTGTGGGGTAAGGTGCCCTGCCAAAAGGCACATTAGCATATATTTGTGGAGAAAGATAGAGAACCCATAACTTTGTGACTTTTTTTGTTTTCCTTTTTTATATCCTAACCCACCGGTGCCTCCATAACTGTGGTCCATTTAGCTATCAGGGGCCCCTACCTCGAGCCCACCCATACCGGCTAGGCAAAGATAGAGAGGTGTGGTGATCTGATCAGGAATGTCACTAATTACTAAGAAACCTTATTCATGATGAACTACCTTGTAGTTAAGAATCATACCCTTCTACGATTCACGTCTTAGTCGTAACACTACATCCTGCCAAGTCCGATCCTTCTCCTCACTGTACACAAATATGGAGGCCAGACAAACTACTCCTCCTGCAGAAATACTGTGAAGGTCATGCTGACGGGAAGAGTCATCTTTTCACCTGGACAAAACCTACCTCACCTTGTCAGAGGAATTGAAACAGGCAAACCACAAGGCAAGCACCAAACACACAGTCCTATAAAGCCTTTCAGACTCGTGCATGTTTTGTTCTTTATTGTGCTCAGGTTGTAACCTCCCAGTCTCTTTCAAACCAGAAACGAATATTAATATGTTCCATAAAGCGCCTTATCTCTAATGCTTCTGAAAACACGGCCTCCGAGCTGCAGATTAATGGCTCGATAGAGATCTGAGAAAGGAAAGTCAAGGAGACACTCATGCCTGCTACGGATGACTGAGTCTTCTCTTCAGGACGTCAAGATGGTGGCTAGCAGAATGCCACGCAGACGGAGGTTTGTTTGGCTTCTCTGATTGTTTCGGTGAAATATGTTCCCAGGAATTGGCTAACTGATCTAATCAGCTGTTCTGCTCTAAACATACCCTCCGCAAAAGGGAGTGTAGGCTTTGTTCAGCTCCGTCCTGCACCGGAGTCACCTTGTCCCTGCAGAACATTCCGCCACTTCCTGCCCAAGCCCTCCCTTTCACTCTCACTTCTCGCTTGCACCTCCACCTGTGCTCGGCTGCGTCAGGCTCATTTCCCGGGTGGATGCTGAACATACTATGAAAGGAAATGAGTACCTCGACCTCCTTCTGCACCCACTGATCACCTGGGAGTTGAACCTGGAGGAGAGGACTGCAGCGTCCTTCAAGGGCTCACCTTCGACTTCAGAGCTCTGTCAGTCTTAAATAGTTGCATGTGTAAAGTAAAAAAAAAAGAGGATAATTCGGATGAATTAATAAGAAAATGATTTGTTTTCTGAATAAGATGAATTATCTGCAGAGACACAAGCCCTCCTCCACATTATCATTGAGCAGGGATCTCATGTGCTGAAGGTCTCTTTACCAGCACTAACCCTGTTTTCAGTAACAACAGAACATTTCCATGTACCAGACACTGTGTACCTGCACACACGCAAAGAGAAAGAGAGGGAGGCAGAGAGTCAAATTGCAGTGGATGCTGTGTGCCCTCCAGATGTCACCAGTGACGGAAAAGTACCGTCACAAACCGCCGGAGCTCTGCTCGGTTCTGCAGGAGAAGGGATTAAATGATTAAACCCCCCCGGGTCGATCTGCTCACCTTGCTTTTTTTGTTCTAACGTTCTCTCAGTTCAAAAAAAAAAAAAAAAAGAGAGAGAGAGAGAGAGAGAGGAGGAAAATAAATGCTGACTGCGGTGTTCTTCCAGCAGCTGCTGTGTGAGCATGGAATGAGTTCACTGCGCTAAGTATAGCGATGATGTTTCAGGATGCTCACACAACGTCTGATCTGCATCAGGATAGTTTGAATATACGCAGTGGAAAGTCGGTGATGGAGATTTTAAGGGATTCTGGGATTGATTTAAGAAGTTATTGCTCGTCGCTGTAAAAGTTACTCAGAATCTGCTGATGTCTTCACCTCCGCTAAGGATTTGCTTATTGTTCCCCAAGTGAACTCCTGGTCTGTCCGGACTTTCTCCCTTTTGCCATAATAATGTAGTGAGGTCACTTCACAACCACTGATGCAGTCAGGGCATTACAGCTCTGACTGCACTCCCCTGTCCACGCTACTGCAGTACCGTGAGACTGCCATCTAGTGGTTGAAAAACTGCACCTCTTCTTTCCTGGGAGCTAGAAGTTTGGGATTTTTCATTATAGTTTTGTTTTATTTCGTTGTGACTTTTTGTTTGTCGAATTCCGTTAGTTTTAATTAGTGTTGAGTTTGTTTGTTAGTTTTTTTAGTTAAATATTTCTTTTAGTTATTTTTTTTTTAGCATAAGTGCAGCCAGGAGGAGTACGGTAATTTGCCGATATCTGATGTAAACTGCTTGTGTGTGTGTGTGTGTGTGCGGGGGAATCAATATCACATAAGTTATAAAGACAAATGAACAGATTCATAAATACAAAAACAAAGGATATTATATCGATAATTTTAGTATGTTTTAGTTTCATAAATGTGCGATAGTCCAGTTAATGGTAGTTTCCTCCCATTAACTATCATTTTTATTTATTTCATTTAGCAAAAATGTTTTCTTAATTTCAGGTTTTGTTATTTTGTTGGGTTTTTGGCAAGTTTGACAAGCCAAATAATTCTGACCACTGGTATAATCTGTGCTTTGAACCCAGAACAGCATGGAAAGCTCTGCAGAGATTCACTGCCTCAGATAATGTCAGAGGTCATGATTCAAGAGAGACTGGGGGGAAAACAGCCTGTCTATGGGACAGTTCCAGGACCAGAACCACTGCTGACCCAAAATGTCACAAAGGCCCATCTCATATTCACCAAAAGACATCTTGACGATCCTCAAGATGTTTGAAGGAACTATTCTGTGTATTGATGAGAAAAAACTGGACTGTTCTGGAGCGATTGGGTCCTGTTACACCTGGAGTAAAACTAACCTGAGTCTGAGAAAGAGCATCATCCCTGCGGTCATATACGGCGATGGTGGAGTGGTAGTTTGGTAGTCTGGGTGTAATTGACGGAACCATGAATTCTCCTCTCTGGGAGAAAATCCTGAAGAACATCCAGCCATCAGCTGGGTTGTGCAGCAGAAGAAAGTTTCAAAGTCCACACAAAAGTTCTCCTGTGAATAGAAGAACCAAAGTGAAGGTTTCAGATTGGTCCAGTCAAAGTACAGAGTTAAATCTAACTGCTGCAGGAATCCTTGGTGGTGAATCCAATGAATTCAGCATATAGCGTGGGCTGGAAAATACTCATCTGTAAGAGGACAACCAAAATGATGCATATTTTTGTGCATTAAAATGTAAGAGAAAACATCTGGAAACAGATTCTCTATAATGCCAAAGTAAACCTACTTTCACATCCCACCCTTAAAACATTTGGTTGAATATTTTGTTGACCTTTAAGCATCAACTCTTCTGGAAATGTGTTCCATAAGGTTCAGGAAGGCGAATGGGCTCATTTGTGAGGTCAGACACTGATGTTGGATGAGTCACTCATTTATTCCAAAGGTCTTCTATTGGATGAAGGTCAGGACTTAAATTCTTCTGCTTTGAAATAAATATTACATGAGTAAATGTTTTAGTGTGAATAAATAAAGAAATTTGTGAACAAAACCAAAATCCAAAGTTTCTTTTCACCATTCTTTTATTGGTCGTTTACATACATGGATCATACAACATCATATTATACATCATATATTATACGTATATAGCGCTGCGAAGATCCACAGTGCTATGTATGAAAAGTAAAAGGATGGAAAACCACAGTTAAGAAAATAGAATCACAGAGTTATCAACAAGTTAGCCTGGAGGTCAAAGTTCAAACCTACACCTCCTCCCACAGCTGTGACGTTTACTGTCAAATACAATTACAGTACAAAGATCCAGAGATGAATGGGTCTGCAACCGATCACAGAATCGAGGAGGAAGAGCGGTACGGAGAATCCATGCACGCAAAAGCTGCCTTCATGAAATCCCCACTGAACAGAACAGTATCTATTTTTCAGACATTTCTGATGAATAATAAATTCTCTTCAATCCTCATTATAGAAACGTAAACATGATGGCCTTGAACCTCTACATGGTACAGCTTCCATCAAAACGTAGTGCGTAACCCTCTCAGCAGCTGCAGTTTCTGTACGTAGATAAATGAAGTTCTTCATTCTGAAATCTTTTTTTTTTTTTTTTACAGCCAAGCTGTGTTCAACAAACACGAGTTCAGACCAGAGCTTTTCGCTGCTCACATCTCCATGGAAACCATAGGCTCTGCTGAATGCAGCTCTGGTCATTTTAATCTATGGCCGCACTGTCACTTAAGATGGGTAAAGAGGAAAATCACTTGGCAAAACACAAATAAGGCACAAGCACACAAACAGAATTTATTTGAATAAATTCTAAAAAAAAAAACTACAAAAAAACAACTTGTTCCGACTTGGTTTTCTTCTTGTTTTGTAGTAATTTTTTGCGGTTTTCAAAAGTCTATACACCCTGGTGAAATTCAGAGACCGGTATAAATGATTTCTCCACCTTTCACGAGACTTTACTTCTGTTTAGAAATCAGTCAAAAGGGCAATAAGGACATAAAACAGATGAAGAATGGAACTTTAGCCAGGGCGTGTGGACTTTTGAGGAAAACAGCACTTTTAAAAGACGTTTCACATCACAGATCAAATAAGAACAAATCCAAAAATCACCATGCTGGAGTTACAACGTGGTCACCTGATTACACACACACCTAACAAATCCATTGAATTAATGACTTCTACACACAGTCAAACACACACACTCCACAACATGAGCATGTCAGTCACCATGGCACCGGTGGAACGGCTGCTGCTTTTTCCTTTTAGCTCCAGTCGAGCAGAAAATTTCCCATCTTTTGGTGTTTTTCAAACATTTTAGGTAACATAGCAACGTCACATCACAAATATTCAAAGGTTGCAGATTATTTTGGTGACATATTCATGACGGGCGATCGGTTCTGTACGACTGTTGGTTAGAATGTATGAAGATTTCACTTTGACACTGAATACTTTGGATGAGCTGCATAATAAACGGATAATAAAAGCTTCAGAGTCCAACACGATGTAAAACAATAAAACCTCAGGTCATAAATAATAATAAAAACCAAAAAAAATTGGAGCAACATGTTGGCAGGTATTGCAGGCGCTTCTGCTTCACACAGCTTAAGTGTTAAGAAATATTAAGTCTTTTAACAGCCCTGATACGTCCCACAACATTTAAACCGTGAGTGGAAGTGCTTGATTTTGCTCTAATAAAAGCTAATCTGCAAATAGTCAGAAGACTAAAATTTTAATTGAAGTTACGGATATGGTGAACAGAAGCCCAAAGGGGAGAGGGGGTACCACGCTGGACACAACTTGAAAGACAATATAGGCTTGAAACTAGATGGTAAAGTTATGAAGAAAATTGTGTTTTGGTGGAAATTTAATCAGGTCAAACATGGTAGGCCAAAAAATAATAATAATTTTAAAAAGACCAGCCAGGATTCTGGATCTCAACGCTCAACTGCAGGCAAGGAGCCGCTGTCTTGAAGGAAGAGGGCAATCCACTAAGGCATATGTGGAGATTTAAAACCGTATGCACTTAGTTAAAAAACAAAAACAACAAAAGAAACATTGTACAACTTGGATGAACTCCATTGGTGGCACACAGCATGAAACGAGTTATAAGGCAACCCAAACACATGGAATAAAAACACTAACGACATACTGTACATCCGTACAGCATTATGTAATTAACGTGCTGAATATGCTACGTGAAGAAAAACGTGTAGAAAGTATTGCTTACAGTAGGACTGAAGGTGATCCTCTGTGGCAGCTGGAATGAGAAGCAGTTACTGTCATGTACCTAAAAAAAAAAAAAAAAAAAAAAAAGTGCTTCTATTAGTAATAAAAGTCTAAAAAGAAAGGTCGACACCATCCAATCATGTCTGGTCTTTAGGGGGCGATGAGGGTGAGCTGTACTTTCCCTACTCACAGCCTGAAGTTTACCAACTTGGCGCTGGAAGACTATAAAAACCAAGAGAGTATTACCAACAATAAAAGATCACTTAAGCCAACTGTATAAGGAAATATGACAGTAACGTGGGACTAACCTGTGTATTGCTATGGAAACAAAACATCTCTACTACATGAAGATGATAATAAATTTGCGTCCTACTAGGAAACAGGAAGTTTCTCCACCACCTAATACTGCTGACTGAAGCGGTCACCGAGCCACAAAACGACATGATGTCAGGCTGGGAAGAAGGTCTAGAAATCCAAGGGTAGAATTAGTTAAATGTTTTTGGTCTAGTCCACACTCTACTCCAGCGGCCGGGTTTGGTATCTGCAAGAAATGACACCGAAGCCGCCCGACGGCTCCCTTTGACCACAGCACTCCGAAGATTGTCGACACAATTTCAGTACCAAGTTCACAATTATTTAGGTAAACCTGAGTCCGTCGCAGACACACAAACTTCCACCTCCGTTGTGACGGTCTCTCCTGACTTCAGCTAAGAAATCACTCTCCTACAGGACATTTGGTCATGCTTGTGAGGCAGTTTTTTTGGCACCAATCAAGAAAGGGGAGCAAGAAACCGGACATTACCTTAGAGAGAGCAAATAAATGCATGGTTTTTGTTCCATATTTTTGTTACCAAGATAATTCTTTGCAGTCTCACTCATTCATGCCTGACTCACATGGACACAGGAATGCAGCCTACAGGCGGGGTAATCAACAGGACAATGCTAGTGGACGAGTCGGAGAGAAGAAACAACATGCGATTGGTCCACGGTTTGTGGTGTTGGTACAGGAGGTCCTTCCTAATTGGTGGCGCTCATGTTTAAATGCTGCAGAGAAGGGAGGTCTCCATGGCAACACAGGCTGCATGGAAGACCTCAAGAAGAAGAAGAAGAAGGGGGAGGGGGAATTAGGTGAAAACCAGATGCTGCTGGTCCAGCAGGGTTCTGGTGAAGTTGTTGATTGGCCCAATAGCACTGAGCGACATGGCATTGTCCCGCCCCCACAGCAGGTTTGGGCCAAACACCACAGCCAGGTTGCTGTTGGTCATCTTATTCACTTCACTGTTGGCTGACACCTGGAAAAAGAAACGCACGTTAGTGGGAGCCGGTGGACTGAAGTGGAACTGTTCTCAAGAGTGTGTTGTTGTACCCGAGCCAGGAATGTGATGAGGTACCGCAGTGAGGCGTAGTTCTCCTCTGGAAGAGACTCCACCAAAGTTTTCATTACTTCTGCCTGATTATCACTGGACACAGCTGAACAAACCAAAGAAACCGTCAAACTCATTGGAAGTGTCCAGCAAATCTGTCTAACCAGTTATTCCTTAAACATTACAACTGGTTGCTGCAACCCTTTGGGAGTAAAGAGTAAAGAGCAAAATTAGTAAGAAAAGCTGGATTTTGAGCCGTTTCCACAAAAAGCAATAAAGTCCTGAAAACATTTTAGACTGAAAATAAGCTTCTGGGATTCCTGCTAGTCTGTCGCCCTCCAGAGAATGAGGGATTAGATTGATTTATCCTCATTCTAACAACAATTCTTGAACTTACATGTGAAGTTGACAATGTCATTGTAGAGCTGGTAGGTCAGCAGAGGCTCAGGAAGCTCTCGAAGAAACGTCTTTAGTATGACAGCGGCCAGGTGAACGTCCTCCATGTCTCTGAAGTTCACTGTGGCTCCTAAATCACAGTCCGAAGACGACAATCAATACAAATTCTCAACATTAAAAAGTGATCTACAACATCATACCTACAGCCGCAGATTACTGCTTGTCAGTAGATCTTGGTTCGATCAAAGTTTTCTGGCAAATTTCTGATCTCTGATTTTTGTAATGCTCAGATGTCCAGATACCAGTTTTAGCTGATTCTGATTTCTGTTTAAGAACTATAAAATAACTGAATATTAGAAACAAATTCTTGGATGTTTGAACTTGTCTTTAGAATCTTTTATCAGGGTTTAACGCAGCCATTTTGGAATAGCTTAACCCCAAAAGATGTGGAGTTATTAATGTGTTTCCAACCAGTTGGCCCCTAATCAGAGCTAAAAATCAGCTGATTTCTCAGTTCACTCCAGCTTTAAAAGACATGGCTGAGGAGTGGGGTGGTTCACTTAAAGTTGGCCACCAAGACCTGCCACTCGTACCAGAGTTGTACTTGAGTTGGACCTCCTTCACCAGAGTCACATTGGCGGACCGCCTGAAGATCCCCTCAATATCCAAACCTGACAGGAACAGAGCAGAGAACAGGAAGCAAAGGTTTTCAATGTCTGTTTTACAGACCAACAACCATCGGCTGCCTGTTCAGACAGCAGCATTGTCTGTTCCACCACATGAGACACGCAGCACTCCATTTCTTGCGTTACCTTGTTCTGACAGGAAGCTAATCGTGTCTCTCATCACTACAGGAACTAGATGGTTATCTGGATCCTTCTGTCTCAGCCTAGAACACAGAACAAAAAAAAAGTCAGCCATGAACAAAACCAAAAAACATTCAGAGAGATTCTGTGTTGTGAACTTACATGACTAGTGAAACCCCAAACAGCTGCTCGGGCAGTGGGGGGCTATGAGGAGGAGACATGGAGGGCAGCGAGCTGGGCTTCAGAGATGCTCTCAGTTTGTTGTCATACCTGATCCAGATCAGATGTAAACATGCTCAGTTTGGGATGAAGAACCAGATTCAAATGTCTGCAGAGGGTTCTAATGCCAGTCAGTTCTTACTCTCTGACACGGGTTGGGATGACCAGCTGGTCACACTTGACCACGTCCTCCAGCTCACTCAGGTAGCTCACGTAGTTAATCTTCCTGCCAAACTTAAAACTACAACCAGGACAGAGAGGGACACCATATTCACTCACTGGTCAACGCATGAAAAGTGATTCATATACAGAGCAGAGCTGCATTAAACTGTCTGGATAAGTGTGGAAACCTTTAAGCTAAAATTCATTCCGGCTTTTAGCCTCCCAATTTTTAGTAAGACCAAGCACTGGCTTATATACTTTGAATTCAAAACACTAGAACAAGGCGCATCATAGCAACAAAGCTTCTCACCAGCAGAGGGCAGTACACAAACTTTCTCTAAAATATTGACCATATGACAACTTGGTGATATCATTTATCATTTTACAAATTTCTACGTTCTCATCACTTTGGTTATCACGCTATTTTTCTTCTTAAGTCCCAGTTTTAAATCTTTCCCTACAAATCCAACCTGATGATTGGTTTGAAGAGGATCAGCAGAGTCTTGATGAACATGGTGGGATGGACGATGTACAGAGCCTTGATGTTCTTCTTATACCTGAAAACACAACCAGCAGATTTAAACTCAGTATTCTGTCTCAGTAGGTGGACCTGACTTTATTTGTCACCAAGTCTTTCTCACTTTTTACTGAGGAACTTGTTTCTAAACACACAGTCATAAAGAGAACCAGGGTTAGCAGGATGCAACCAAAGGATTGTCTCAGTTTGTTGTTGGGGTTTTATTGTTTAGATTTAGGAGCTCTGGATCTACAGATGAGCTTCTCAGTACATTAGATTCATTTTAATATATAAAATATGGCAGCTCACCATCAAGTAATGGCAGATAGATTTGTAATTACAAATCTTTTCCATCTTCTTTATTTTCTCCATGCTTATAAAGGCCTGAAAAACCCTGAACTCAAACTGAAGGCTGTTCCAGAATGTTGGAAGCCGACTAGATGTTTTCTGGTGATTGTGTGTAAGACCTTCCTGTGAACCTCTGCAGGGATTCCTTTAAGCTAGTGAACCTACTTCCGGTCGAACTCCTTGTATGCTTCTCGAAGCCAGCCGAATGAAGGCTTGTTTTCACTGGTCAGCCCATGATGGAAGTAGATCAGTGTGTAGTCGCTCTCTACGTACTGATCCAGAGTGGCTTTAAGGTACCTGGAGGTGAGAAACCACTTCGGCATCAATCAGGGAGACAATCAATAGAATTTTATTCAGTAGGGCTCTGATTCAGCCATCTTAGTTTCAAGGGTAAAATGAAACCAGTAATATTCAGTGAAGACTGGACAGAAAAACCAAACCAATCAGATCTGTCTCAGCCAATGATGTCCACACTGGACATAGAAATAGATGGATGGACAGATGAATGCAATTCTTAGATAATTTGATGTGGAAAGTATAGAGATACGTTTCCATACCTTGAAACATTTGAATTAAATTCCAGACTGAAACATTTCTGGTAAGTTTCAACCTGGTAGTAAAAATGGACGCATCATTAAACGGCGTTGATGTGCAGGGTTACTTACATCAGCAGCTTCTGATGGTCGAGCTGATGCTGCGGCGGCAACCTGCAGGCGCTGAACACTATCACCTTCCTGCCAAAGTTGTCATCGCCTACACACCCAGATCAAACAGCATCAATATTACACACACTTTACTGTAGCAGAAACAAACAAGCAGAAGTTTAATATTAAAGAGCCTACCTGCAACCTCAATGATCTGATGCCTGGCTATGTCGTAGAACGGATGGTCCCAGGGCAGGTGGGGAGAGCCGGGGTCGAAGCCCTGGGAATTCTCCGTCTCTGAAACACATGGAGCCACACGTTAATACAGCTGAGAGATAAAACACCACCAGAGGAGAAAAACCAGGACGTCTGTCTCACCTGATTTGCTAAGTGAGGACTCATCAGGCGGCCACTGCTGGTCCTCTAGGGTGGAGAGCTTCAGCTGTCCTAACTGTGCAGTTGCAGGGTCGTCACCCAGATCTACCAGCAGCTCAGAAGACATCCCACACACAGGATGGGACAGCGATGTCTGGGAAACCTTCACACAGTCTGGAAGACACAGAGATGCCTCAGATCCGTAGCAACATGCTAAGGATCTGAATGCCCTTCAGCTGATGATGATGATAGTATCAGACTCATGGGATTACAACACAAAATAAACATTAGTTTTTGTTTAGCACTTTTGCTAAGTTTGAGAAAAAAAAACTTAGCTTCCTGAGTTCATTTTTCAGCATAAATACTAAAGCGCCAATTTACTTGGTAGTTTTGTAAACTTCCCGTTGAATAAAGTTTGACATCTGTGTTCCAGTTTTAACGCAGCAGGTCCATTAATTTTCTTCTTCTTTTTTTTAATCCCCCAGTAACTTTACTTCAACCAGGAAACATACAGAAACAAAAAATAAAACAAAACACAGAACAAAACAAACATAAATGCAATGTCTACGGGCATTGTACAGCACATCAATTATAATGTCAAAATTAAATTGGTGTTCGAGGGTTTAAGTTGTTCAAAGCAAATATAGTGTGAATTGAGGTTAGCAATTTAGCGCTAGCTAAACCAATATTTATGAGTAGCACAATAGCTTTCACTAAATATAGTGACATATAGTGCGTTAGCATTAGCAAAACTAATGTTTATAATTAGCTTCTGCTAAATATCAGGACTGTATAGCACTTTAGGGCTAGCTGAACCAAAACTTATGATTCATGTCATCGCTTCGGTTTCCGCTAAACACTGTGACAAAGTAGCACTTTAGTGTTAGTGCTGTTTATGATTAGCACATTAGCATAAGCTTCTATTAAATAGTGATGATATAGCACATTAGTGCTAGCCAAACTAATCTTTATGATTAGCACTTTAGTATAAACTTGCATTAAATATAGCACTTTATTGTCAGCATACCCAACTTTTTAGTCAGCGATGCACACCAATGGTCAAGTTAGGGAAAACATACATTTTATAAAATGACAAAACACAAAAAATGAGGAATATATAATATTCTGCCCAATAACCATAGAAGAAATTCTATGCTATGCTAGTGTAAATAGGTCAACTGCAGATTTTAGTGACTCAAATGCTCACTGAAAGTGATGGGAAAACTTGAAAAGGGAGGGGGGGGGAACATAACATGTCACTAACATGACATGATCACTTTGTCCAAAAACAAGGTGAAAATTGTTTATTGTTGTCAACTTTTTAGGCTAAAACTTCATTTGATGAATAGTATGGTCACTGCTGAGGCTCAGTCCATGACTGTGTCCTGGTAGAGAACCCACAGCAGGAGACAGGAAGTATGTATCAGCTGCGTTCACAGAAAATCTGCTAATGAGGCTGATTTTCAGTTCCTTCGCTGTAGTTACTGGGAAACGACGACAGAATGATATTAATATTAGTTTCTCTCAAGCGGTCGCTGAAAGTTCTGCTGTTTATCCTGCTGAAAACTGGGCTTTGTTGCATAACAGCTGGATTATTCAAAATCAAAGAGAAAGCAGAATACCCAGCATATGGAACAGATGCTGGGAGAGAAACTGAACACTGCAGACAATGTCGCGGAAAGAAGGAGCAGCAGATCCGAATCGACTGAGCAGGATGTTCTAACATTCCGATGCTCCCATGTCTATGGGCGTGGCACCCACTCAGGCCTGGATGCAGAGAGATTGCAAAGTCATCAAAGGCACCGTAAGATCCATCTGCAAAAGCATCAGACATGCCATCTCCTGGGTGATGCCAGTAGTCCAGATTAAGTTTGGCAACATTGAAGGTGGGGGGGACGTTCGAAACATCTGCTAATACGTCCAGATTCAGCTATCCAAGCAAGTTCAATCTGAATAGAGATGGAAAGAAGACATTAAAAAGCCTGATACCCCACAGCTATTTCTGGCTACAGTTCATAAGAAAGCTCTGTCCAATCAGCAACAGGATGAACACCTTTAACCTTCATGGAAGCTGAACAAGGAGAACCTGAACCCGACGGTGCAGCATAGAGGTGGCTGTGTCATGGTGGTCAGGATGACCACAATCCTAGAATCTGTCATCTATGTGATGGGGCTTCTTCTCTATCCTTGAGTCGCATTATGGAAAATACATTAACTGTGCATTAATGCTTTATTGTGTTGCATTTGTGTGGCGAATGGAGACAAGGTTGGAAGTACCATCAGGTGTCGATAGTGTTCGGTGAAACGCCAGGAACGGCAGAATTTTGACTGCTGGGCCAGGATTGACACAGATCCAGCCGTTGGAACATGGCTGAACAACTGCACTGTGCTTCCTCCTCTCTGACGGCCACAGCATGCAGCCAGAGAAGAGCCTGGAGCAGCTCCAGCTACCGCCAGTGAACCTGAAACTGCTGCATGCTGGATCTGCATCCAAATAATGGGAGCATCTCCCGCCTTCTTCCCTCAGATTAGCTCTGTCCCCGCGCCACACTCTCATCTCCCAACCCCCACATGTTCTTCCTTTATTCTCGCACATACATACACACACCCTGCTGTTTGATGTTATGCTGGCTGACAGCATGTTGCTTTAAATAAACATTGCTAGAAACCAACAGCCAGTCAGCTGATTGCTGCTGACTAAACACACTCACCCACACAGTGAAATGCAGCTGTTTGCACACATTCTGCTCCTGAGTGAAGAACGGAGAAACCGTAAAGGCCGACGAGGTCTTGGAGGTTGAGTGACGCCGATGGCAGCAGGTTCCTCTTTTCGTTGCGAGCGTGCTCACACATCGGGTCGCTGCAGGGGCTGCGAGCGCATTCCCACATGACTCAGCTGTGCAGTTTGCGTTCAGAGGTGAAACAGGTGAAGTCCAGCTGGTTCTGGTGGGCCGGAACCATTTTATCTCTTTGTTACTTATCAGGTTGCTACACACTTTACTCTTTCTGGTCAGAACTTCACACACAAAGGCTGCAGTGTTATTAAAAGAGGTGGAGTTTTAGCTGGTGCCATCATAAAAAGCCTTTGAAACCCTGGGATGGATGGAGGAATGTTACTGGCTCAAAGAAAAATTTGAGTTGTTTCCACCCATCGTTAAATCTTGTTGTCCAGGAGGCATCCTGACCAGATACCCGAGCCACCTCAACTGGCTCCTCTCGAAGTGAAGGAGCAGCGGCTCTACTCTGAGTCCCTCCCGGATGACCGAGCTTCTCACCCTTAAGAGTGAGACCCCCCTGTAATTGGAGCACACCCTCCGGTCCCCCCTTTTTGAACAGGGGGACCACCACCCCAGTCTGCCAATCCAGGGGAACTGCCCCCGATGTCCATGCAATGTTGCAGAGTCGCGTCAGCCAACACAACCCTGCAACTTCCAGAGCCTTAAGGAACTCCGGGCGAATCTCATCCACCCCCGGGGCCCTGCCACAAGGAGCTTTTTAACCACCTCGGCGACCTTTATTGTTCGGAATAGTCAAAAATTCTGACACCCTAGATAAACTGGAAATTGCACTTTGACATTTTTCCCTTTTTTTTTTTTCTTTTTACACAATTGTTTCCATAAGCGCGTAAATATCTTCAAAACTATAATTAAATGCAAATACTGTGTCCAGTTAAGCAGTACAACTGCAGTACTTAATGGTAATGGTCATTTTTATATTAGGGGCAGCATTTATGTCTGCTGGGCTCTATGACATACAGTCACGTTAGCGTTGTTTGGAGGTATTTTGCCTGTGAGGCAAAAGAACAGGATGTCATGCAAGCTGTGCTACAGATCCGTGGCTCAAGGTCGAGTCGCTCTACAAACTCGGTCAAGCATCTTACAAACACACAGTCTAATGTTTAAGAGGAATTTAGAAAGTTCATAGTTCCGTTTCTACAGCAAAGTGTTAAACATTCATTTTTGCAACTTCCTCACAGCTGCAAATTATTCCTCTGTTCTGTAGTAAACTAATCGGAGGAGGCTAAAAATAAATCAAGTAATAGTAACCTAAGAAAACATTAAAGATGTTCATTAATGTTAGGATTTTTATCTTGAAACTGAAACTGGGAAGCTGTCCAGATCTAATCAGAAACCATGGCAACCTACTCTGCTGTCTGACAATCAGAGAAAATGTAATGAGTAACTCATATCTACATGGGCTACGGCTGTTATATTGTTGGGAACCTAGGTTCCAACTAACTGTTCAACAACTGAATCCACACTTCCTCATGACTATCAACACTTCCACAGGTTTTTATTACACAGATCAGTTTTTGTTTCGACCCAAATGGCTGCCACATCTCCCATTGCGGTTTTGCACTGCGGTGTATCCCACCTGTTCGCTGATTTCTCCAAATAATTTTTCTCAAACTTATTTGGGAAAAAAATGAGCCTTTTCTGAAATACCTAGCCGCAATGCTACCTGATACAAGAACGGCTGGCATCTGCAAAGCAGCCAATCCAGAAGCGCCATTAATTGTCTTTGGCCCAAGAATGGAGATGAGGAAGACTGTAGATAGTAGCATCTAAAACAATTTATAATGTGCATAATAATACATATTAAGGTATATTTGGACAGGCAGGTATAAGCCCTTGGTGAGGGGTGTCTCGAGAACCCCCTCTGTCTTTATTTTACCACCAGTACCAGACATAGCATTGAGTCTTTGTCAACCCATAACTTTGGGCTACAAGCAAGAAAAGATTATCTAATTCTAGACTTGATAGAGTGCACTGACCAGACTATAAGGAACACAAACATTCTGACAGGCCGGAATAGGAAAGCATGATCTGTGGTTGACCAAGCCATCAGTCGTCTGCAACACAAAAGAAGAGCAGGGTCCAGACAGAAAGAACTGGTCTAGAAATGGAAGAAGAACCTCAGTTCTGGTCCAAGAATAACCAGAAGGAGAGGAACGAGATGGTGATGACAGAAGTGATGAGGATGGAGGAAGAAAGCCACAAGGTCAAGAATATATATCATAGAACACTGGACAACCTTGGAGGGAGCAGACCTCTGGAAGGTCAACAAAATCCAGTTTGCGATTATAGTTTGCGATTTTTTGCTGTGGAGTCGTGGTTCTTGTTGCTGCATCTTCTGCTGTTCCACTGAGACCTTTATTGTTCCATTGTGGATTTTGTTGTTAACAAAACTTTTGCGTTTTGCTAACAGTTCTAGGACGATGTAAATTTTCACTTTTACACAATGCAAGTGGTGTTGCAAAATCTTTAAACAATTATGGGGCGTTATTGATCCATCTCTGCTTTGACCACTGCTGAGTGGTTATAGATCTAGAGGTATCTATAGGTAACCAAAACCAACCTTAAAAGGGTACATTAAAATATCATCCGGAAGTTCCTTTGTACAGAAAGCATTCAGATAAAGCTGCAGCACGTCTGAATAGATCAGCGCCAACACATCAGCCATCAAGAGCAGCTGGGCTGTAAAAATGCTAAGTTAGCCACATAAGCTACGAAGCTACAAAGCCAGTATTAGATAATTGACCTTTGTGTCATAAAACCTGTTTTCACACACTGGACGAAATTCAAGGCTAAAGTCACTAGAATGAGTGTAAATACGTCCAGTGTGGCTAAACCTCATCACAACAAACCAACATGTAGAAAAAAATAAAAATAAACAGCCTGCACATAGATACAGGAAGCAGCGGCAGCCGCAAAGCTTGATGAAATATTTCGGATTCAACTTCATTCGGTTTTAATAAAGCGGTTTCTACCGTCAAAGAAGACATAAATTATGATTATTTACCGCGTTATCTCTCGGACGGTCTCTCTGGATTCAGCCGACACGGTCTGAGCTGCCTGACGTCGTCGTTCCTGTCACACATACGACGCTGCGTAAACCGCTCATCCGGTTCGTTTCAAAGTACAGGCAGGAAGTCGTCGTTCCGTCAAGCTGTACCTGTCAAAATAAAATAACTTAACAACAGAGAACTCGCCCCCTTCCAAACTCAAGGACAAGTGCGCCCTCTACTGTTTATTCACACCCTTTTAACAATGTAAGCATTTATTCATATTCCAACAACAAAACTTAATGTATTTTTATAGAATTTTATGAGACACGCTGGACTGCTGGAAAATAAATAATCGAAAGAATCAGCAGTTTACCTATTTTTAACAAATAAATGTTAGGCACAGCCACTCCTGAATATCAGTATTCAAGTCTTGCCACAGATTCTCATTTAGATTTTTGTTAGACCATTTTTCACATAAATATATGTGATCCAAATCATCTCCTTGTATCTGTTGTATCTGGATGCCTTTTGTAATGCTACAGTCAAAATTCACCACAATGGGGTGCTGTGGTGGCAGGGGGGTTAAACACAACCCACAAATGGAGGCCTTAGTCGTCGCTGGTTCAATTCCCAACCTGGTGACCTTTGCCACATGCCTTCCCCCTTCTCTCATTACCCACTTTCCTGTCAGTTCACTATTAAATAAAGGCCAGTAAAGCTAATAAAATCTCCAAAATAAAAATTCACCACAATTAATCGGGGTATCTAAAAGTAATATTTTCACCATATTGTAATTCATTTATACAGTTTCAAAGTAAATATTTAATTAACAAGATGCATATTTAGTTTAGAAACTACATACCTCACCACCACTTAGCTTCAAACTATTTAGGTAGAAGATTATACATTAGCGTAAAACACTAAATAAAGTTAGCACGTTTGTGTTTAGCATGTTAGCTAAACCCTTTTTTTTTTAACTTAGTTGTTTGTCGCCACATTTAGCTTGCTAGTGAAAAGTTGGCATTTATAAATGAAAGAATTACACAGTGAACATATGACAGCTATGATATGAAAGGTGACTCCCCATTTTATTCTCTGTTATTGCTAAAAGTTTGACTGTGTCACTTTACAAACACCTCAAATATGAATTTAATTTAGCTGCTAAAGAGGGTGAATGTAATGCACGCCACACTTTTCAGAGTTACATTTGCTTTAACTTTATAATGTTACACTACTGTATGCTGATTTACGATTTAAAATCCTTATAGATCATAGATGTGACTAAATATAGTAGAGAACACTTTTGCAACTCGCTGTAATGTTTTAACACCTTTATATTTTAAGCCATGAAAGCCGGTTACGGAAACTCCTACAGGACAATCTTGTTGGGCGGAAGTGCTCAGGCAGGTACGCTAGTTCCCGGATGTGATGCGGATCAAGGTTAGGTCTCAGAGAACCGGTTCAGAACCAGCGACAGAAGCGCTCTGACACGCCGGGAAGGGGCGTCCTTCAGCACGGCCCGACCTGCACAGCGATCAGACCGCATCCGGAGCTCTCGGGGCGCCGAGAGGGTCATGTCCACACCCGGGGTCAGTGGGAGTGGGAGGCTGCGGAGCAGCGGGCTCACACCGTGGCTCAAAGCCACCTTCTCGGTTCTGGGCTCGGCTGTTGCGATGCTTGCTGTGGGTGCCTTCTGCGCTCTCACCTATCCCATCCTGAGAGGTAGACACGGCTCCAAAGCTCGCTGAGTTAGGGTTTGGTCTCCAGCTGTTACGTTCTCACGCTGACCTCTGACCTGAATGTTTCAGACCTGCGGGCGGAGAGGCTGAGAGGCGAGAATGGGACTGAAGAGACGATCCTGGGTGAGTATCCCAGGGTTCCTTAAAGGCCATCAAGACTTTATGTTCCAATTATATAAACTAAAGTTTGTTATAGAAACATGAAGATCATATAATATTTATAATTTTGTATAAATTCCACAAGGCCAACAGCAATGATCACAGAATGAAAATGTTTTGATATAAGTCAAAATTACATATAACCTCTCTGGCCCTGTCAGATAGATATTAACGTCTTTGTTTGATTTTAAGATAAAAATTAAGATACTCCGGAAAATGCACCAAAAAATAAATTCCTTTTACTAGGGATGCATGATATTATCGGGATGGTATCGGTGTCGGCCAATATTAGCTGTAAAATTTAACATCGGACGTCAGCCATTCCATCAAAATAACTCACCGATATAAAAGGCGCTGATTTTATATGACAAACCAGTGACAACGATGCCTGCAGCATGAAATTTGCACTGGTTGAGTGTTGTCATTGTCTTAGAGAGCAAATGTAAATGTGACATTAAACATAATACAAGCTGAACTTGTTCCATCATTTTCAGCGACCTTTTTAGCATTTTGCATTTGGTAGCAGGCTACATTGACAAAGACAATATTTTAATTCCACAGTAGAGAAAGCCATATAGTTTCAGCAAGAAGGTATAGGAAAAAAGTATTGGTATCTGTTAGCGGCCAAATGAGTTTTCGGCACATCGGATATTGACCAAAAATCCAATGTCGTGCATCTCTACCTTATAATCGATCTATGTGTCTGATAATTTGCACTTGCACCAAATAATCTTGTACCAAGAGGCTCACACATTCTGATTTCCTCTCCTAACACACCCTGGTACAAGTAACTGAAATCCTCATAAATCCCCATAACACCAATTACACTGACCTGTCGATTTCGCTGACCTGCCGATTTCAATTTTTGCCGATGGTGATTTTTCTGTCTGAAAAGTCGCTAAACATGGCGTCAAAATCAATAAGCCAGTAACCAGTGACCAGTCACCTGTGTGTTCCAGGTTTCTGGAGCATCCTGATAATCTCAACTGTTGCCGGCTGCATCTCCTGTATCTTCTCGTGGACTCTCACTCAGCTGGACTCGTACCAGCCTGGCATGGCCTTCCCCAGCCTCCTGTCTCTGCTTGATTTCAGGTACTGCAGAGTTGAAGCTGCACATGTGTTCAGCTTTACTTACTGGATGACATTTATTGTGTCTGTTTGCGGCAGAGACCCTTCCAGCCACGGATTCAATGTGATCCCTGGACTAGCCGTTCTGAATGGCATCCTGGTCACCCTGACTCTCATCTGGAGCCTCTCCTGAGGCTTCGTTCTCAGCTGCACAGAGACCTGAAGACAATTCACTCTGTATGAGACTTTTGGACTTTTTATTTATATTTCTGTATGACAAGATAAGGGATCTAGCATTAGAGCCTTGGGAACATGGGCGAACCTGGAAATTCTACAGTTGCAATTTGGAATATTGTACTTTTTTTTTTTTTTTACCATTTATTGCTGTATTCACATTCAATTCTCTCTATTTTTATGAGTATAAAGAAACATTCAAGTCATTTTGTTCGTCTTTTGTTTCCCTTGGTTCTTTTTTATTGAGGTGAACCGTTGCTTCGTTTTCTCACTGATCACCAATCCTTTAAAAGGTTGACCTACAGTTTTTGATTTTTTTGGCCGATACCAATTTTGTTTTTCTGACAAAGTCGTTACATTATCAAGAGCAGGGTGGCTGACACACCACTGGTGGGCTGGCCTGTCAGTCAGTCCTCTCATGGCAGAACAAAAGAGGATTGGCCAATCGCCGATGACCCAGAATTAAGGAAATCGGTGTGAACCAATCAGTCATTCGAATATCAGAATTAGGGCAGTTTTGTGGTTCAGAGGGTTAAATATTTCTTTTCCTGCTCTTTTCTTTCAATAAACACATCATTCAACAGCTGGTAAGTTGCTGTGAAAAAGTATTTCACGTGTACTTGCAGGTTCTTTCTGGTTTTCTTTTAATTTGACAAAGTTTGTTTCAAATCAAACAGAATTTAATATGGTTCTTTTAGTAATTTTGTAACCTTCTCCAGATGGATAAATGTCATTTAATTTGTTCTCGAGTTTCTTTATATCAGGCTCTTCGTCGCCCTGCCCAGTCCCATTAGTGTTGAGGCACGGGAGTGGCAGAGTCATGCTTGCCTGGGGGCGGCATGTTTTAACAGACCTGACTGGATTGAGGGTAAACCGAACAAAACAAAGATGGAGAATCAATGCCTGAAAACCATTTTTGTGTTTATTGTTAAGCTTGTCTTAAATATCAGGAAAAAGACTGATTGCACACACACACACACACACACACACACACCTGTTCAGATAACAAATGAAACACAATAACCACATGTATAAAAAGAATTTATTCAATATATATGACATTACAAAATGACATTTTTACATTGTATAAAAAGCATTTGGTTGTCTTTTGCATATATTAAATTAATTGCCCTACAGCATATAGAGAGCGAATTTCATGTTAACAGTGAAGTTTGTTCGACAAGTTTGCAAGAGCCTGAAACATTTAATTCAAAGCATCAACAGATTACAGAAGAAAAATAAATAGGCATGGAAATAAATTATAAGGCGAACACTGCAACTCAATTAGACGTCTCTAAATCTAGAGACTAGTGATTAAAGGAGTAGTGTCTAGTTGTACATTCATGTGTCAGACGAGACAACAGAAACTACAGTCTCCGTAGTTAAGCTGGTACAGCAAGGAATTCTGGGATATGCATTATATTCTCTGATTATATCAAAATTCATTTGGTCGTTTTGCGTCATCACATACGAACTCCTGGCAACGGTGAAACAAAAAGTTTAATATGTTTTTGTCTACAAGAAATGCCTCTTCATAAACTGGAGCCGTTTTTGTTTGACAGACATGAACGTTTCAGATCAGGGGTGCACCGATAACTCGCCTGGCCATAAAACTGGCCTCGATTTCCTCAATTTTAAGATCGCGTTGGGCCGATATTTGCGTGACAAAGTAAGTAAAGGTTTGAAAATCAGCTACTGTCCCATGAGGGAGGAGACAGACAGACAGACACGCCCACCAGGTCAAGTCTACACGCGCTTTGTTAGCGATAATCGCTCCACTGCTGGCAATTTAACAGCTTTGATGCTACGCTTCGTTTGCTACGCAGGCTTTTTAAAGATCGGCAATCGGTACACCCCTATTTCAGATTAAACTATCTTCAGGTTCACAGATAATCTGAATAAAAAGATAAAGCAGACTTTAAATGAGGATTTTAGTTATTAAAAAGAAGAATGGTATGAACTAACCTGAGCCTGTAGAACAAATAATCACCTCTAATCATGACAACTGGTTGTTCAACTCTTTACTGCTGGAATTTTGGGTCAATCTGAATTTAGCTGCATTAATGGCCTTCACATGTGAATTGTTTCTGGAGATAAGACATGGCTTAGAAAACTTTCCCAAAAATGCGTTTTTGTTTTCATAAAGAATTTATGACATAAGGTGAGAGGGTGAATAGTTTTCACACGTTAGGTTGGATCATTTTCCCCTAAAATGGACTCATTTGAAAGCTGGCATTATTTTTCTTCAGATTATGTTTGTCTAATTATCTGAAATATTTACCTGTGACAAAAGAAGCAAAGTAGAAACACAATTACTTCTGCTTACTGCACATTTATCTTCACTTATGTATTTTAAAGCAGCTTTTCAGTGCAATCTGTCATCAACTAAACAAAAACGAAAAGCAGCTAAAATTTTTAAGGTACTTAAAACACCAAATGACAAAGGAGGAGGGGATCATTTCAAGTTTCACCATGTAGTGTTCAGTGCAAACCTGCCAACATTAATTGTGCTTCTCAGTACCACTACTTCCAACATGGAAGCATACGACTTTGTTAATTAGTGCATTACAGTCTACGGATTCACAGAAAGAGAAAAAAACACATTTACAGTCATATGAAGTCATTTTGGCTGGTAAATGGTAGAACACTTAAAATGGTACTGTAGTTGATTTGGTTTCTATTACAGCCCAAAAAACACTAGATAATGTTTTCCTGTCAATTTGTGCCAACCTTAATTTATCTAAAACATGAATCTGTAACAGTACGAAGCATTAGATCAGACAGTATTTTTTTATATAATAAATGTAACCTAGGACAGTTGATATCTACCATCTTTAGTAATCTAATCCATCGCTGCAATATACTCAGTGCATTTTATGCACACTTTACTCCCAATTACTGCATTATGAATAGGAATAAAATAAGGTTCTGATGATGCGTTTCTACAACATGCTGTAATTCAAGTAATTTCACCATTTAGAACTGAGACTCCTGAGATGCTCCTGATCAATAAGCAATGGTGACAATTTTTAGACTCTCATAATCTGAGTACTAAGACTGCAGTCACACTGACTGCTTTGACTTTTCCCATATGCCAGTGCAACACACTTTTTTAAAATCTTTTTTGGCTGGTCATTTTTTGGGGGCTTGTCTGGGATTCCAACATCTGAGATGGTCATTCTGTAACTAAAGGATATTTTCCAAACTCCCAAGAAAATGTGAAATATTCCATATTATATAGTCCACATAATCACCAATATGTGCACCTTGTTAAATTGTACCTGCTGAGACAAAATGTAAACAGTTATATAAAAATATTTTGCAAATAGTGAACTGACTCCCAAGTACCACCTTAAAAATGGCATGTTTCTCTTCCTTAACCATGTTTATGACAAACCTGTGCTTCATCAATACGGTCAAAGTTAAAAAAATAAAAATATGTAAACATACTAGTTATTTATAAATATGATAATGTGACAAGGATGAATCATAAAAAAAGCATTAAATATTTTGTTTTTAACCATTTGAGTTGATAGACGTGAAGAAAAGGCCCTCATTAATAAAAGCTGTTCAGATACGAGTTGGTCACCTGATAATTAGGTGAAAATCCAGCATGCTTTAGAGACATCATCTGAATCTTGTTTTAGCCATCCCATTCATTCCTCCATCTGTGACAGTAGAGGTCACAAAGTCGCTATAAACGCTGCCGAGAGCTGCAGAAGCTAAATAACTATTGGTCGCTGTTCATTATGCCACCATATGCGTCACCCGGCTGAGTTAAGCAGTTTTATAAACTCCCAGAGTGATCAGGAAAATAACCGACTTTAACCAGTTCCAGGCACTAGCGCCCCCAGGAGGCAGAAAGCTGGAACAGTTTCTAAAAGCTGTGGAAAACGAAGGGAAATGGAATGTAATAAAAAGCTTTCAGCAATAATATTGAATTAAATAAAATCACAAGAGAGATAAGCACATTTTAATGTGCATTCTAATAACTATTGTTAAAAAAATGGTTTGTTTACAGGTTTGATTTTCCATCTTTGTTTCCATTAAGGCATCAATGAATATCTCACATTTAGAAATTAAGATGGAGTGCAAAATCAAACCTCCTCTAACTGTATTTTAATAGTTTAAACACCAAATGTTGGTGCTGCATCCCACTGAAAATCTGCAAATACTGAATCAGTAATAAGTGGGAGTCCACTGTAAGGCCAAAAAACCTGACCAATATATAAAAAATCTTAATATAGTTGCTTTTATTTCTGTTGAAAACCAACCCACTGACTTCTGTGGTTAAATTTCAGGTCTGCGTCACTCAGACCTGAAATTACTGGGCTCAGAGGAAAACTTGGATCATTAATACTTTGGTGGAACAAGAAGTTCAGGTCCAGCCCACTTCAGCATATGAGGACATCATGAAAAGTGCACCATTCAGTTTGTTCCGAGAAAGTGATTCAAAGTCCTTTCAAAGCGTTTAGGTGAATCATTCACTGTGTCACGGCACCGTTTGGAGGAGGGCTGGACTCTCCGTTCACTTCCTGCATGGTCCGCCTGGAGGAGAAGAGTCTGTAGAGGCCGGCCAGGAGGAAGACCACCGAGATGACTGCGAAGTAGCCTCCGTAGATGAAAAACTGAGGGGGCGAGACCAAACAGGCGGCCGTCAAACGCAATCCTGGCATCAGCAAAGCTTTCTCCACATCACCAAACAGCCGACACGTTACCTGAGTGACGACATCAAGGCCGAGTCCGGCTGAGTCCACCACGACCACGGTGATCAGAGTCCCGAGCAGCAGGGCTCCGAACGTGTTGACTCCAAACACCAGAGCGTATCTCTGCATGCTGAGGCTGGCCGCTATCTGGTACCTGGAGGTCAGGGAGCAACGCTGAAACGAAGCACAGTACTGTACTGCACTCCTCCTCATCTACAGTGACACGCTGCAGAAGAAGCTGCAGGTGCTTCATGTTGAAACAGCAGCAAGCTTCAGATGGAGCAACAGACTACTTGCTGCAATCTGGATTCACCGAGACACACTTCTCCTTTCTGCCTTCCCCCTTTTCTTTCTAAAGGTACCAAAGAATCGCTCAAAATCAGATTCTGACGCTTCCTCCTCACACTGTGGTGTTCCACGCCATGTTAGACTCACGTTGCCACGGTGATGAGAAGCATGTAGATGGTCCTGAAGATGACGTAGGAGCCGTAGCTCACCCAGATGTTCTTCAGCAGGGTCATGATGAAAACGCAGGCGGCCATGAGGAGGGAGAGGACCCACAGGAGCAGCTCTCCCCAGTGGGTCCAGTCCACTGGGAGGCAGCCCACCAGCAGAGCAGCCAGAGCGCCTGCGGGACACGACACGGCTCAGACATCTGGACTCAGAATAACTAGGGATGAAGAAATCACTTTTTTTCTGAATGTGATTTTGTTGTAGTGCCGTAGAAAAGTATTTACTCCCCTTTAGACGGCTGTGATTAAAAAAAGAAAGTGGTTGTCACATCAAGGGGATCAAGTTAACCCTGTTTGATTAAAACAGTCCAGGTTACTTTTGGTAGTTTTCATTAGAAGTAAATGAAGTGCTTTAGGATTTATTCAGAAAAAATATTTTAGTGGAACTAATTGCACTAAGCACTTTCAAAGTTAGCAAAAACGCTAAATGAAAAGCTAGCTCTTCTATTAGCGCATCAGCAGATTAGAGGAAGTGTGCTCACAGCTGGAATATTTATAACATCTCACATTTCTGCAGCTCATTCATTTTGAGGATTGACAACAATTTAGCTAACATTAGCCCTGCTAAGGTGCTAGGCTTGTTTCCAATTTGTACCTTTACAAGTTGAGGAAGTTTTGAGAATCTTAAACTGTTTAACCTTAACTGTGAAAGAATGTCTGTCCAGTGAAGAATCATCAAAGTGTGGCTTGACTGGTCAAAATCCTTCCATGTTGAACATGGGGTTGTAGCAGTTAGCTACTAACAATTTGTTGAGGGATTGTTGCACTGTTTAGTAATCACTTCTTGTCTATTTCTTCCATTGTCAAGCCAAAATGGGACCATTAAAGTGTTGTTATGGGGTCCTTAAAACAGCTTTCAATAACCAGCATGTTAAAAAAAATCTAATAGTACTTTCTGTCTTACGTCAAAATAAAAGTCTACTTCCAGAAGCTGTGAGTTAGATTGGATTGACTTGTCAAGTCTTGACATTTGAGAAACACCGGTCTGGAAATTCAGAAATGAAAGCAGAAGACGTACCGAGCAGCGTGGACAGCGTCTCTACGTAGCCGTTGTAGATTTCGTGGTGTTGGGATGAATAGAACGTCTCCCACAGAGCCTGAGCGTAGTTGATGATCTGGAAGTAGCCACATGTGGCCAGGGCCCACCACACCGACCATGCCAGCAGGGGGCGACACCTGTAGCACTGCATGAAGTCATGGAAAAGCATCCTTAACACATGCACAAGCCCACTGCTGCCACCTGCTGCTTCAGATGACCTGGATATCTGAAAGAGGAAGAGTTCCCTTCTTTACACGACACACAAACTTTCAATAAGTTGTCAAGACGTGCAGATTTCTCACCATGGGCGCTCTGCTTTCTGAATCCTCTGCCTTATCAGGGCTGCAGCCAGCTGCAGGTTCCTCGACTACTCCTGGACTCATGTGGAAAAACAAACTCCTCTTGGGCATGGGGAGGAACCAGGGGGCGACGAAGGCCACGGCGGCTGACGCCAGCGTAATGATAACGAGGTGCACCAGCTCCGCTTTGGCCAACGACAGCAAGAGCTGACCGAGGAGCGACCCGGCGGCCGAGCCGAACAGAGTGACGCTGCGGCAGTAACCGGTCACCCTCTGGTAGAGCTCTGGCTCCACCACGCTGTAGATGTAGGAGTAGTAGGCCACCTCCGACGCTGTGGCCAACCCAAAGAAAAACTCCAACAGTTGCATGGCCAGCATGCCCTGGGCCTTCCAGAGCATGGCGTAGGTCAGTACCAGGCTGCAGGCCTGCAGTACCAACACCGGTTTGTAGCAGAGGTAGTCTGTAGCCAGGAAGACCGGGAGCAATAGGGCGAGGTAGGAATATGTCCATACGGGATAGATTTCATTGACAACCTGCAGAAAACACAAGAAATGGATTTTTACACTAGTAGAATTATAAAAAGAAAAGAAAAAAAAACAGTTTCCCCCAGAAAACCTGCTAAGTCCAGTATTAGGGGGTTAGCGTTAATTTTACACCAGATGTAGCAAGACGCATCTGGTCTTGCTACATCTGAAGCTAAAACTTCAGATGAAACTGAAGCTACATTTCTTGGAAATGTAGCTTCAGTTTCATTGGACTTTTCCCAGAAGTCTTAGGGGTCATCAAGATGTTTTTTTAGTAAATGTGAGATGGGTCTTTCTGTTCTTGTGGGTCAGTAGGAGTTTTGGCCTTCAAATGCTCCCATGGAGGCTCCTTTTTACCTTCATGGGAGGCAGTCTTTCCTTCTTATTGCTTAAACATGACCCTTGACCTCAACTGAGGCAGTGAGCAGAGCTTTAGATGTCCTCTGGGTGACTCATCGATGAGCTCTTGGAGTAAGAAGAGGATTTATGCCTCACACGAGGAGATTTCTCAGTTAAAAGATCAAATTTTGAAAATGTTTGCATATGTGAAAAGACAAGTATGAGCGAACGAGTGAGAAAAACAGCGTGTCTTTTTAATTGGTGTATGTAAACCTCTGGTTCCAAATGTATTCCTTCAAGTTTCATTATAATATTTGTGACAATACAAAATGTACAAATATTTTTAATCCTAAATTGAATATAGAACTTAAAAACATGCACATCATTAATCTTTATAGGATATTTGCATTTCATGCTAAGTGGATTGTTGCACCTTAGAGGGTTGCCAGTTTATTTTATGCTAACTGCACTAATCTCTAATATAAAGATGCTAATAGAAATTAGAAATCAACTCCATATTTATATTTTAGTATTAGTTTTTCACAGTGTGGCTTCGCCTCTGCTTTCGATATAATTAATTCCTACAAAACTAAAAAAAAATAAAAAAAAAGCTGTTAATTTAGTTAATGAAAATAATTTTTTATACCAGTTTAATCAATATAGCAAGGTCAAATTATGAGCCTCCTGAAAAAAAAAATTCACACAAAACTTGCAATATTTACAAAGAAATGACTAGAATGAAAACTGTTCACATTTTATTGCTTCCAAAAGACCAAAGACAAAATCTCCAAAGATTGATCGGTATGTTTAATTCATGTGCTAATTTGTCAAAAATTTAAAATCCATCAAAAATTAATTACAACTGATTACAATTTCGAAGTTGCAGTCAGCAACAATTACACCTTTTATTCTGACTCCAAACTTCAGTTAAATGCACAGCAAACACTTGGTTTCTAATACTGGACTTTGTGGAACACCAAAAGATTTTCTTAAGACTATGGTTTGGCATTATTGTTCAGTAAGTTCTGAATAAATTCTGTCTAAAGTTTTAAAGCATCTATATCAGTTTAATTCGGTTTTAGCTGTTTAAGTCAGACCTTACGAATCAAAAACCAGCAGCAGGATGTGAAGTAGAGCTCTGAACCAATCGACATCTGTGTTAGTAGGACACTCAAAAACTGTTACATGTTTCGCCACAGCACAGGAAATGGTAACAATTTTATAGTACCGACTGCATTAGATATAGAACAGTCATATGCTTCTGCCTTGTTTTCTATTAGCTACTACTTCTCTTCCGCAAACATAACATGATGCGGCTACATGATCAAAAGTAGAACAATGTCATGCTGACAGATTTGTTGCTGGTCCACGTTACGACCTGATGAAGGTCATTATTTAAAGGATTAACAAGAAATCTGACATTTTTGGAGAGATTATCCCAATCTGAATGAAGTGTGTCTGAGCCTCCTGCTGCAAACAGTACGACTATAACAGAGAAGTGCTGCTCACAGGCTCACACCGGACCTGCTGGTTTTACACAATCGCCTTCCAAACTCCGGCTTATTTACCACAACAGCGACTAAAACTGTTTTCGTTTAGGATGCACCAAAATAACAGCAAATTTATTTTTATTTTAGCAGCAAAATTAAAACCTGACACACTTTTAGTGTGTAAATGGATCAACCAACAACCTGTTCTATCTGCGGCTTAAAAGAGTCAAGCAAGTTTAGGGACGTATGTTTTATTGTGAATGAAGTGAGTGTAAAATTTAAATGAATGCCAAAAAAATCCACTTCATTCCAAGTGTTTCTGAAGCCAAAGGAAAGTGAATGAATTACAAGATTTTACCAATACAACTTGATATATTTAAACATCAGGATTTCCCTGTATTTTATAAGCCTGGCGGGCCACCAGGCTTTCCTTGTGCCCCCACCAGGCTAAGCATCGCTTATTTTTTAAAGTCTTTTTAAAATCTTTGCCTTTTTCAAGACTTTATAGTTTGTGTTCAGGTCTTAATCTTCCAATCATTTAATAACACATAATTGTCAAGTGATATTTTTAAATTTCATGTAAACTTTAAACATTTATTAACTCAAAAACGTGACGGGCAGCTGGATGAATGACTGCCCTAACTCACTAAACCACCGGGCTTAGTGAGTTTTCTGGGGGATACCTTGAACATCAAAGCACATGTTTCCTTTTTTTTTTTATCCAGTTACTGGTGTATTGAAACATAATGAAACTCAACAACTGAAGGAACATGTGGATGTAGAAAAAGTGATTTCCTAAGAGCCATACATTCCTGCTCTGCAAGCCAGTAACACGTCTGGTCAGCTGGATGGACTGGTCACTGACCTCGATGCTAAAGACCACATGAATCAGCATGCAGATATTTGTACATTATATTTTCATGTATTAAAGGCCTTTTTTTTTCCTGTAGAAAATGTAATCAGGAATTTTAGCTCATGAGTAAACTGTGATGAACGGAATTCTTGGTTCCCTTTCATGATCCACACCCAAAACAAAACCCCCCAAAAAATCAGTTAAATCCAAAATTATGACAGATCTAAAATAACACCAGATTGTATAAAGTCATTTATTAAAAGGGACACAATTCTATATGAAGGAACTGCTCTCAGTGGAGAATAATTCAGCTCAGGTTTGATCCGTCTGCTCTCTGGATTACAGGGAGCTGTGCGTCTCTGGAAGCAGAATATAAAAAGTTAAGAACTGGATCAGAACCTCTGCGTTTACACAGCAGGTCGGGTTCGTCTGGGAAACGTCAATTCGGTGCAGCGTAGCACGTGGGTTCTTAAAAACACAACAGGAAGTCCTTTACAACTATAACTTCATTCACCGGAGAAGCTGCAAGGAGCCGCGAACAAGCGGGTCCAGAACCAGTCGGGTCCAAACGCGTGCGGAAACAATCTGGAGAGTGATGCAAGAGGAGCTGTGACCCACAGCAGGGCAACCTCACCTGGGTCTCCGTCAGGTTCTTGTCCGGTCCCATCAGGTAAGCGGTAAGGAAAGGTTCCGACGGCCGCAGGCTGGAGAAGAAGCCGTACACACACAGCAGGACAGTGGGATACACCGCGGACATCGTGGACCAGTTCGTTTCGACCTCCAGCGCTTCTGCTTCTTCTTCTTTTTGTTTTTAATGGCGGTTGGCAAGCAACTTAATGGTGCGCATTACCGCCACCTACAGCGCTTCTGCTTCTACGGTTTCTCTCGTTTTTTTCTCTCAATAATCTGGTTCGAGTAAATTACCGCCCCCAGCTGTTCTGAAGAGGAACTGCAGCTAAAGGAGTTGCTCTTCCTGAGCTAGAATAAAAATAAACTGATCAGTTTTAAAGGGTTCGTTTTAGAAAAAAACAGTTCCTTTATGTAATCTTTTATTTGGTCACAAATCACAAACTTCCACATATTTTATTGGGATTTTATATAATGTTGTCTGTTCATAGCAAAATCTTCAAATATGAGCGTCACACCTCAAATCAACTCAATACTTTTTATGATTAGTGGTGGGATTTGATAAAAAAAAAAAAATTATCCAGTCAATGAGAGCGCCTGTAATTAATGAATCAAATTTTAATCAAAACAATATATTGACAAAATAATGTTACAAAAACTCATCAGTTTCTTTCTCCTCTACCCCAAGAAGAAAACATTTGTTTAAAAATCATCTAAAGAAAATAAGAACCTAATAGCTTTCTATTCCGCTCGCACGAAAAAAAAGATATTAATTTCCCTAGAATGATTTTCTGCAAAAGAAATTAAAAATAAATATCGATTCCTGTGCGTTTTGTGGCTGAGATTTTGAGACAACACACCTTTTTTTCAATTGCGACTTCATGAATGTTTTTAGAACGATTTTCAAAAGATATCTATTCCATCTTTAAGTTTTAATATAAGAAAATGTGGTCTTCTAACAGGGGCTGAAGAGTTAAATTAAGATATATTTAATGCTCTGGCTAAGTTTTATTCACAAATACTGCTTTGTAAAAATCACCTCCATTTTTCAAGTGAAAAGATTTTATTTAAGAGTGTGGAACGTTGGAACATCACAAAAGCCCAATCTTTATACCAATATGTTAATATCAATTTAAGATTTGAAATTTGTCTCGCATTTGTGACATTTTGTTTTACTTTCCTCACAGTTAGTTTCTGGCTGTATTCTTTTTTATTTATTTTTTCTGCTCAGTTTATCATAAGCTTTTTTTTATTACTAATGTGTGCCTTGTCATGTTATTTTCTTTTAATTTTCAATAAAGACTGGAAAAAACAGCTAAACATTACCATAAATCCATGCAATCACTCAAAACGTTGATGCTGTGGATGTTGCTTGTGCATCACATTTATCGGCGTACCAGAAACACGAAAAGACAAAAGGTTCCCTTCTGTACTTTTGTATGTTAAAAATTTTGTAGATTAATTGCGTTAAAATTTTTAACGTTAAAATTAAGGTAATTAATTCCTCAAAACTAACGTCTCAAAGTTCAGCCCTCGTTATGATGAATAGCCAACAATCTGGGGGCAGGTGATCGATATCTCAAATAACCAAACAACGGGGAAATCCAAACAATTCATATCAGGGAATAGACCAACTAATTTATTCAAGGGATTAAAGCGGCACTTCAGAATAAAAGTGTTCCAAGATTAAGCCATGTTCTACTTAATAATGAGGCCTTACTCCAGTATGAAAGACTGTCAGATATTCGTGGATATCAAACCAGAACTGAAGGCGGTTCAAACATTCACAAGCACACCACAAAAGGATTTATTCAGCTGGAGTTCATTTATCTTTTTAGAACCTGACTCGTACATCTAAAGCAGTGAGGAATGATTAGTTTAAAGTTGTCAGAATGCGAGCGGTACAGTAGAACAGCTGATAGAAACCATCAAAAGCATCTGGACAGGATTGTGCAGATGCTGACTTTCATCACATCGGGTTCTCACCGAAAGCAAGCAAATTATACAATAAATGAGTCACCACGTGGCTTAATACACCTATATCCACAGAGCATCAAAGTAACATAAACCGGTTGTATAGATGTGTTGAGACCAAGCGGACCAGAGATACTGGTAGCTGAAGCACTTCTACGCAGTTGGAACTACATTGTAAAGTGTCTTGTGTAGTCATATTCTATCGTGGGAATGACAGCCTGGACAAACTTTAGGAAAATCAGAAGATACCTGGAAGTCTTAGTAAAGGACAACAGTTGTAGGATGGAAGGACAAGAACACAGAAACACAGCAAACTGAACTAACCAAAGGGAATATACAGCCGTTTGGTTTGGATCAAGCAACTTGGTATCACATGGTGTAAGACTAAAGGATACATATGCACTCCCAGCTCTCCACCTCCTTCAGCCACTGTCTCGATGATCTTTTTCATCACTTCAGCATGTCTGAAAACACAGAGGTCATACCAGTGAGGTTCTTATCGACGGGTCTGAGACGACGACACAACAAAAGTATCTCAACCTTGGAGAGAAATGGAAACATTTTGGGAGTTCTTGTGGTGCAGACTGTGTAGGAACCGGTCCCAAGTGAATTCCTCACCTGCATGGATGAACAGAGCACATGGCGGGTGGAGGCAGGTGGGGGTGGTTATCAATGGTGACCGTCTTCTTCACATGGTCCTGGCTGATGTCCTCGTACATCTGCTCCACAGTCAGCGGCTGCCTGTCCTGGGAAACAAAGCGCTTGCCATCGGTTTGCATTTTGTCCGTACAAACATTAATTTGTTGATGTTTGATAAGAAAAAGCAGCCTCAAAGTACTGAACAAAACGTTTTGATAAAGACGTTTAATGATAAAGAAGAAAATGGGGCAATTAAACAGTTGTTTGCAATTTGTAGGTTCAATCATTTTCACTTTATGTTGTAGAGTTGAATAGAGTTAGCATAACCGCACCAGAAGTAGAGTTGTCTACTTAAGCTAAACAGGCTAATCATGTGACTAGAACAATTAGCCTGTGCCTTTGTTTGCCCTATAGCAAACAAACCTACAGCATAGTTTACATGCTAAGCTACAAAGCGTGTTAGGGCCGTTGTACATAAAAAATAACAAAAGAGGTAGTAAATTTCCACCAAAAACACAAACATTTTTAGTTTCATTTTGTAGAAAAAATGGAAAATTTGACGTTTGAAATGTCAAACATTTTCAAGAGATTAGTTTCAAAATTTCGGAGAATTTTTAACAGCTGTTTACTCGATTTTTCAACCTATACTGGCCCTAATACAAAAAGGTCCATGTGTTCCGTTGGGTAAATATTTAGATGAAATAGCAGTTTTACTGTGTGACCTTTCTACAGTTTGCACACCTGCCTGGAAACAAATCTAGACACAACTCTGCACACCTTGAGCGTTCAACTACATACTTCATCATATCCAAAGAGCCAGAGTCGAGGCGTCTGGTAGTATTTGTCGTAGGTGATGTAGAGGTCGTAGGTTCTGGTTTGGAGGATGGCATCCTCACTGCCGGGTTCTACTTTGGGTTTGGTTTCCACCATCTTGCTGGTGTCCAGCGTGGCCTGGAAGCAGGAGACAGATGGCCGTTAGCCAGACGGATTCCCCTCCGCCGACACCAGGAAACCCTCTGAATGTACCTCGTCTGTTTCCAACAAGCCGCTCTCCTCGTATTCTGGAAAAAAGTTCAAGGAGGCATCGTCACAGCGGCAGCAGGCACTGAGATCTGACAACACACTCAGACATCGGTACCTTCCATATCCGCTGCTTCTCCGTCTTCATCCTCCTCTTCGTCGCCGTCGCAACACAGTGCAGACGTGGCGTTCATGTTCTTGTCCTGGAAGTATTCAGAGTTCTGACTGCGTACTTTAACCATCCAGAAGGACGAAGAAAAACACTTTGATCTTAAACACTCTGATTTAAGATCAAAGCAACAAAGTTTAGCTTAAGGAATGCAACAAAGCTGATTGGTTCCTTGCATCACAGGTAGAGATGATCATCCTGGCCAGCGATGTTGTTCCACTGTTCAGACAGAAGAGGAGGCTGAAGAACAGCCTGCGTAATCTTATCTCAGCAAGTTTTGACATTTTTGTCCCGTGAAAATCAGAAATGTGACGGAAACAAACTCCAAATATCCCATGACTGGGATTACTTGGCCATCTGGATGGACTCTTGTAGCCATAGTGTTATTTAGAACTTATACATTCTGAAAAGTGTGGCATGCATTTATAATATCCCTCCCCTTAGTAACCAACAATCCCACAGCATGTTCTTGCCAACACCATGTCCAAGCCTCAACTCTCCTGTAACCTCTAGCAGTTTTTTCCCCCAGGAATTAGTTCCATCCATTTTCTCCACCTGAAGAAAAGCATCCCCGCAGCATGATGCTGCCACCACCATGTTCCACTCTGGTGATGCATAGTGGCCGCTTTCCACCACGTATCTGTTATGTTAGTTCTGATTTGTTCATTTCTTATTGTGGCATGTTTTAACAAATATTTCTTCTGGTTTTGGATGCTTTTGCAGTTAAAACTTTTTCTTTTCTGACATTTATTAGGATGGGTAACCATAGCAACACATTTTTCAAGTTAGTTTCTTTTTTTCTTTTCCTAACAGTGAGCTGCTAATTTACATCCCAAAAGTTCAAATAATACTTGAACTAAAATTCCAGAGTAGTAAAAAAGGAGCAGAACCAAACAGGAAGTTCAAACCATCTCATCTCTTCTACTGATCATAATGGACAAGGAGGAGGAGAAGCAAAACCAGAGGAGGTGGAAAAGGGTTTTATTATGATAATAGTGCATCTACTACCTTAATAAAACATTTAGAGTGTTAGAAGTTGGTTATAATGAGACCAAATGTGAAAAGAAACAGCAGAAATCCTGAAGTCAGCTCAAAAAACACGCTTGGTTCTGTCATTCTAAGAAACACAGAATAAAGTAGCTGACCTTATTGTTGTCCAGAGAAATCTCTCGTACTGCATCTGTGACGCCTAACACACCTGCTGGGACACACACATATGTCAGCATTCATCATACATTAGTTAGTGTGGAGAAGAAACCACACAGAGAATTGGAGGCTGGGATTCCCGGTGATTAGGTCCGATCAGCCGCACGCTGATCAGAACCGGCTCTGTAAGACTGAGCGTCTCCTACCCGAGTTGTGGTAGGTGTCCACCCAGCCGCCGTCTCCATCATCCTCCTCTATGATGGCTTCCAGCTCATCTGAATACTCCATCTGTTTGCAGCGCTTGTAGCATGGAACTGGAAGAGGCAGAGAAGAAGAAGAAGAGCAGGAAACAGACGTTAAGAGCAGAATTCTGAGCAAACTGATTCATCTGGAGTTTAACGCAAAGAGGAAAAGAAATTAAAAAAAGAGTGAGCTCTGAGAACCTAAAGATCGTCAGAAAACTTAAACGACAACCAATAAAGATCTCTTTAAACCGTCAGCAGAAAGTGAGGGCTGGACTGACAGCAATGTTCCTGTCCGGTATTCCATGTCAAAATTCCACTTTTCCACAGTTCTCAGTCCTTTACATTCATTTTAAAATATAAAGTATGGGTTCAATGGATGGATGAGATAATGGAAGGAAGAAACAACAAGTAACTACAAATAAATTAAGTGTGAAACAAGAAATGAAGGACAAGAAGAAGATTTAAATTAATCTCCGGATGGGAATGCAGCTTCCAGAACATATGGATCAGAACTAAAGTGTGAACTGGACCTGGACTTACCATTCCGGGTCAACAGAAACTGTTTGTCCTGTGGCAAATATGGCTTCACCTTTGCTTCTTCCCCAGAGGCCCTAAACAGAGACATTCATTCATATAAGGGAAGGTTACATCAGGGAACCATGGCAACAAGAGTTCATCCAGATGGCCAAAATTTTTTATTAGAAAACAACATTTTACAGTGACCCTTCAGTTTCACTTCCTGTCATGTCTGCTCCTCCTGGATGTGAGCAACATCCTGGTTGGCATGGTTACTCATCAAATCAGATTTTATAAACATAGATATTAATCAAACACAGTGGGGTTTTTTGTCACACTTAAATAAGTCAGATAAAACTAATTGGGATATCAAAGATTAGCAACTATTTTCAAAAATAATTGTATTTAATAGCAGAAACCGTTCTAATTTTATACAAAATTAGAACTTTATCACTTACTAAATCGTGAATTAACTGTACTTAACTAGATCTGTTGGTTCAGTTTCAATATCCAGATTTATTACTGCCTGAATGTTTAATCAGAACCTATCTGACAACCCGAAGTAGGCAGAAAACATAATAATGCCTGCAGACAAACAGCGCCTTAACATTAACAGTGAATGCATTACAAATCTTAAACAGGCTGTTTATTATGGACATTTTAACATAAGATACTAGGAAGATTGGTTTATGGAGAAAAAATTTTTAAATCATTATTTGGAAACTACTGTTTATTTTGATCTAGATTGATAATTTTGGAACATCACAGTGTGACCAAAATGAAGCAAAAGCAAAAGAAATCTATAATGAGGGAAGTATTTTGAATTAAACCTGAGGTTTCTGGATCACTATCTGGCTGCCAACAGATAAACCCCAACCTCATTTCTAGTCCGGTTCATGACTTTATCGCTGCAAACAGTTGACTGTAACCTCTGACCCCACTGTATCTGGGAGCTTGATAAGACCAATCAAGAGCCAGATGTGGCCACTCACCACTTCCATGTGGGACAGTGATGAACCAGGTGATCTCCAGCTGCTACAAACTAAAACAAGACACACAAACACACACAGTCCTGAGTTAGTTTGTCCTCATTATGATGCTCAGATTGAAAGTGTTCTCTCACCTCCTCTGGGGTGATGACTCCAGTCTCTTTGAACTTAGATTCCTACGAGGAACAACCCATAGCTGTGTGTTAGGAACCAGAAATACACAAAACTACAATATTTCAGATTCCCTAGAGCTTCAGAGGAAACTGAGTCTGAGTGAAGCAACGACAGACGCAACTCTGTTTACTTCTAAGGTTCCCTACTCCTAGGTGAGCCACTACCTTAGCTAGCTTCTCCCTGGAAGTTTACCTTTAACACGGGCGTGAGGAACTCGGCCACTCCCAGCGCGGTTCCCTTCACCGTGTTTATGACGTTCTGCATCTTGGACCAGAGCTTCAGCAGCAATACGAGCTTGTTCGGAACCCCTTCCTCTAAAGTCCACCCTTATTTTCACATAGCTACTCAGGCAGGCTGCCAAAAAAGAATGATCACATGACACGAGACTGACACTTCCGGGTCCAAGTTATCGCGATGCACAGGCAGCGGCGGAACCGATGCTGTCCGCCACATTGTGTGTGGCAAATAAACTTTGAGAAACCGCTTGGATATTATTATTATTATTATTATTATTATTATTATTATTAGTTTGTTTTTTTAATTAAACAAACTAAAAAACGTCTAGTTTGACGCAATTTGATGACACTTTTTTTTATTATATTCTAGTAATGGTGATCAATACGACAAAAAAAAACAACCAAAACAATAAATGAAATTAAAAAACGAACCGAACAGCCAACATAAAACAATCGACATCTGTTCTAATGTGATTCACGTGTAATGATTATACTGTAATGTGACTTTATGTTAATTTTGGCGTAATGGCTTCTTCTCTGAATGACCTTTCAGTCCCTGTTAGTCTGGCTGCAGAAATATGCCACAAAACTTCTGTTGACTGGAAATTGTCTCCCAATTCAAACCATTTATTAGTTTTATGTCGTGTTATTATCTTTTTGAGAAATATCAGGGGGAAAAAAGTCAGCTGAATGCTGAATGAAAATAAATGTACAGGTAAATGTGACAGGAGTAGTTCTGGGCTTAACTGTGCCGAGAAATTATATTACATATTTATTTAATTTTTTTTTCTCCATTTGTTGTTTACTATGCAGAGTACACGGAACCAGAACCAAATAAACCTGGTTCAGCTCTTTCTTTAACAAAAAAAAATGCAACTCACAACATGGCGGCAGTTCTGACATACAATCTTTCCGGGACGATTTTTTTTTCTCAACATTCATTATGACAACACACTCATTTTGAGCACATTAAATAAGAGAGTAAATAAGAAGGGGGGGAAATTAGAAATAATAAATAGTAAATAATTACGACGTCATTACGTCTCAAATATTCAAATTAGCCGTAGACGTCACTGAGCCGGAAGCCTATGTGTTAGCATTATTTAGTTTCAAATCACTTTCAGTATTATTACGCTAATAACAGATATAGAGATGGGGTGTGCGGCATGCTGAGTATTACAGCTGGGACGCTGAATGGCGTAGCTGCTGCTCCAGAAGCTAACGGAAGCTAACAGCTAACAGCGGTTGCTCAGAGGGCACTGTGACTGAATGAGCTGAACCATGATCCGGAGTGGAAAGGCCCTCTGCGGGGCCCTCATCTCCAGCTGCTGTGTCCCTGTCAGACACAGTGTTTCGGGAAAGGCCTGGATCACTCCTAAAGGCTTTGACACGGGAATAAAGACCTTCAACAGCTTGACCAAACAGAAAGAAGCTCTGATCCTGGCAAGAGAAGGAACAGCCACCTGGTAGGGAACACACACATGACTCTCACTCTGACTTTACCTGCTTTTATGAGCCACAAAGCTTGTTTTCACATCACAGGTACAGCTGTGGACCTACAGTGTATGACCATGCTCACCTGGGCCATGCATGGTAAACATGTCAACACTGATCTATTCCAGGACTGAATGAGTGGACTTCAACCCTCTGCTTCCTCCCAGTTCTTATGTCAGGTTTGACATCCTGCAGAGGATCCTGACCAGGGTGTTTGGTGTCACCGTGATCCACGCCATGGTCATCACTGACGTCGACGACAAGATCATCAGAAGAAGTTGGGAGGTTTGGATCACGTTCACGTGTCCAACGCAGGGAGACTGCAGAGCGGTTGTTTAGTGTTTCCTTCTCGTGACAGGAAAATGTTTCTCCAGATGTCATTTCCAGAATGTATGAGGAGGAATTCAAGAGGGATATGCTGTCGTTAAAGGTACATTACAAACTATAACCACGTCTGCTCAGAAGAGAGGATGATTGTTATGTTGTGAAAAAAGATGATGAAGTTTGACTTCTGCTTGTCTTGCAGGTGGTTCCCCCTGCCGTGTATCTAAGAGTCACGGAGAACGTGCATCATATCGTTGCATTTATTGAAGGGATCATCAGAAATGGGCACGCTTATGCCACAAAGGAAGGTGAGCACGAATCATTTCTGCTTTTCTAAAATAGCACCTGCGTTTTTCCTGTGTCTGAGTCTGCTTCTTTTGTTGCAGGCGACGTATATTTTGACGTGCAGTCCATTGGTGACCGCTATGGGAAGTTTGTTGGCGCTGCTAGCCCTCATGGACAGTCTGGTAGGCATTGAGAACATGAATATTATGCTTTTCCAAATTTTTTGAGCTCAACGTATGAGAACTGCTTATGGCAACATATTGGAGCGGCTCTCTTGGGTGAGTTCTGATTTATTAGTTTATTCACTTCCTCTGGTTGTGGTTGCTGTGCAGCTGGAAGTATTACAGGCTGAGCTAAATGTATTATGTATTATTTAGTCAATTTCTGCTTCCAACTCTATCCTTTAAATCATAAATGGGAATTATTTTGTAGTTTAGGGTTAAATTGCAAGTGGCCAGCTGTTTTTTTTTCTTTTTTTTTCAAGAAACCTGCAGTGCATTTTTTTTCTAATTCTAGATAGTATATTTAACCGCTCAGTTATCCAATAATATAACATACTGATAAATGTTTTTTTTCCCCTCCAGGTAGCTCAAACAAACGAGACTCCAGGGATTTTGCTCTGTGGAAGCGCTCTAAAGCTCAGGAGCCACACTGGGAATCTCCGTGGGGCCGAGGAAGACCCGGCTGGCATATCGAGTGCTCCACTGTTGCCAGGTTGGATTTTCCACACGTTGTTTTCTACTGTCCAGACCTGCCAATAAACTGTAGCACCAGTGCAGCAAATGAACTTCGTCACTGCCGCATTATTGAAGATTTTTTCCAATTTAATCTGACAAAAGCTATGGTACATAAACGTGTACATGTAGATATTTGTTTTAACCATCATCTCCTTTATTAATGAATATACTTTCCTTATTCAAAGTGTTTCTGAAGGAATTAATTGTGTGTAGCTGATTGTCATATATAAGGTTGTAGGTTCGACTCCAGCTTCCTCCTGCCACACACATATGATTTCACTAAAAATCCATCTAATTCTAATTGACCTGTACAATGAAAAGTTTTGTCTGATTTCATGTCAGACAGAGAGAAATAAAGTCTTTTTAAACAGTGCATGTAGATATTTGGTTTCAACTGGACACTTGAGACTTCGTCTGTTTGAAACTGCAGAATTAAAAATCCCTCACACTGGATTAAAGAGCGAAAAGCGAGTTGAGTTCATTTTTCATGCTATTGAGGGGCGACAGCAGTTACCGGGGCCAATTTTTATAACAGATATCTCATTGCGCTGCTGCTTTCAGCCACATGTTTGGGAATCAGCTGGATATTCACTCTGGAGGAATCGACCTGGCCTTCCCTCACCATGAGAACGAGATCGCTCAGAGCGAAGCCTTTCATCAGTGTGGACAGTGGGCCAACTACTTCCTTCATTCAGGTGAATCCTTTACATTTTCTAAAGCCTTTTTGGACTTTGTCACTTGAGGCAAATATGAGGACTCTTCTTTAACTTAAGGACTTATGTCCCTCTTAGAAATGATACGTTTTGACACATTTCATCAATATATCTCAATACTTCTTGGGTGTTTGAGTGTGAAATATCCTTGTGTAGCATGTGTGTAAAGCTCAAGCGATACAGTAGTTGGAGTGAAAGTGTTGCATCAGCAAAGCAGCAGGGAGGGAATTTAAAAATCTTTCAAATTCTTTTGGGAGTGACCAGAAATTCTTGTTTCCATCTGAGTGCTTTTTTATTTTCTTTTTTTCTTAGAGTTGTTTTTACCTTGTTGATGTCCATGGAAAACTTCACATGTACAAACTGTTTAGCATGCTGAGGAAAAGATGACTGGGCAAATCATAAAATGTTTGACCCAGCTCCTGTAACTTTGTATCAGTACACAATACTGACATCTGGATATTTTTCCACCCATCTTTAGACAAATTTAGTGGCATCCACAAAATACACCAGTGTTTTATGGGCTTAACGAGGTCCAATAAACCAGATGTAAAGTGCAGAGTGATGTGCTGTGCACAACAAAATTAGTCATAAACTGCAAAGAGCCAAAAAAAACCCCCCATCAAATCTAATCAGGAACGTGCAACAAACTTTGTCTGCAGGAGAAATGTAAATAAGATTAAAACATGGAGCCAGAAATGGAAACAAACATTATTTTTACAAGGAAAGTCTATTTCAACTTTCTGCTTTAAGAAAAAAAGTTAAACATGTTGAAAGGCAATTATCAAGGAAAATACCTAAATATTTATAGGACGATAATCTCTTGATAAAAGTTCTGTATTTCAGATAATACCATTATTATCTGAAATACAGAAGTTAATTAGGAAAACATTTAGATTAATAATAATCAATTTCAATGTAGGCTGCAGCAGCCTACACTGAAATTTTACACCAACTGTGTGAAATATGGCGCTGTCTGCATGTGGGTGGACTTCAGCTGTAGACACCTTCTTCTTTTGGGGAAAAAAAAAAAAAAGGAACAGGGCCTAAAATGAAGCCCTGGTGAACTCCTTTTGAAATCCGATTTGTAAAAGTCTTTTCAGGTCTTTGAATTTTGTGTTACTTTTACACCTGACGCAATCATGTTAATATTCCCCTACTTGCCCACAGCAACAGCCAGTGTCCAGCGTCCAGTAACAATATGGTTGATGTGAATGTAACACTGTCTCTTTAAGACGTGTCTGACTGACTGGTTGCTCTTATTCTTTTAGGTCATTTACACCATAAAGGCAGTCCAGAGAAAATGTCTAAATCTCTGAAGAACTATATCACTATCAAGGTAACGATATTATAGATTACTACAATTCAAGCTAAGCTGGAAACCATTAAACTCCAGCTTCTTTGTGGACTCAATACAGAGATTTTTTAGTTGTTTTTTTTTTTTTTTGTTCTTTACTCTTGTTTCACATTAGCGAATCTCATATTTGGAATTTCTACCTCAACCGGAAACATTTCATTAAATTAGAAAAACAAAAAAAGCCCGATAAACAGCAGCAGATTATCTTGTGCTTTTCATGCTGAAAGTAAATCATTTTTTTTCTTCCGTCAGGATTTTCTACAGTCTCACACTGCTGACGAGTTTCGGATGTTTTGTCTGTCGACCAAATATAGATCTGGTGGGTGAGCCTGGAAAGCAAATTGCTGTAGAGTCTCTCTTTCCGCTGTTAGTTGGACTGATGCAATCGGTGAAGTTTCACTGGAACTACATCATATCTACTTCCTCTGTATAAAAAACAAAACCCTCTGTTTCTCTTTCTGACATCTAGTAAAATCAGACTAAACGTTTCCTGTTTTAGGTCAGTTTGGATGAACTAAATTATTTCTATGTGCTAAATTCCAGAATAATTTCACTCCAGAATAATAGACATTTAAATCCCCGATTCATGTTGAGAGATTTTTGTTAATTTGACTTTGTTGTCCTTAAACCTCTTTACAACTTATTTGATGGTATGCTGAGGAATATTGTCTGTTTGGAAGACCCATTTTTTTTCTTGGCTACAGCAAGTTGGAATACTGACGCTAGCTATCGAATGTTTCAGCATGTCTCTAACATTTAAAGTCTTTGTCCCTAAGGACAAACTTTACAAACTTTAATCTGGGGTTTTATGTCTGTGTTCCAGTAATGGCTTCTTATGATTGGCCTTTTATGTTAGTACAGGACTGGTTTCACCGTGAAGAGTGCCACTCTCATCTTTTTAACTTTAAGGCTTAGCCGTACAGGTACCAAAGATAATTCTCTAAAATCCTTTCCCGTGTGTTTTATAAGGTATGCGAACATCTGGTGTTAACAGTAGGTGTGCCCCAGCATTCTTCTGTCTGAACTTTGACAGTGACAGATCAGAGCGTGATGTTGTCCTGCTGTCTCCACAGCCATAGATTACAGTGACGGCAGCATGTCAGAGGCCCGCACCTCTCTGGAAACCATCCGTACCTTTATTAGTGCCGCTCGGGCCTACATGAAGGGCCACCTCCACTGTCCGCCTACGCAGGAGGATCTTCTCTGGCAGAGGTATCGAGGTCTTGTTTGGTTCTTCAATAATTTGCGTTTTTCTCCCATTTCATTCTCTGCGCCTCATTGTTTCGTCAGACTGACTGAAACTAAATCCAACATCCTGACAGCGCTAGCCGATGACTTTGACACGCCCAGAGCCGTCGGTGCACTGATGAAGTTGGTTTATCATGGAAATTGCCAGCTGCGGCCCGTTTCTACGGTAACGCAGGGTCTCGGATTCGTCTATTTGGGGTGGCGGCCTTATGGTGAAGTGTGTGTGTGTGTTTATGTTCAGGCAGAGGGAGGGGTTCGGAGCCCAGCGGTGTTCGGAGCCATGGTGACCTACGTCAGAGATGTGCTGGACGCGTTCGGGATCGACCTGCTGCACAGTCGGGTCAGGACCTTCGTGTGGAGCAGCTGGTGGTCTGACCCCAGATTTCCTCTTTACTCTCTCATGACTGTTTCATTTTTGTGCGAAGGAGGCCGACGTGATGAGCAGCGGCGGAAATCTGCAGGCTGTGGTGGAGCAGTTGACTCGTTTCAGAAGCGAGGTCCGAGCGTTCGCTCTGACCCGTCAGGACCCTCAGGATGAGAAATCTGACTTGTGCCCAGACAGAATCCCGCTCCTGAAATCCTGCGACACCCTCAGGAAGGACCTGGCCCCGTTAGGAGTGGTGATAAAGGTAAGCTTCGTCTCAATCTGGCATATACAGAATCTGGCAGTAGCTACAATCTGTGAATACCAGAGACCCGCTCTAAAATCATAATTATTCACACACCAAATGAGTAATTTGGTGTATGCATTAATATACAGTGGAAACCCTCTTACCACTACCACCAGTGGTAATTCGATAATAGCAAAGCTAATTTCTCCAACTTTAAAGACATTTGGTGCACTTAGCTCCTCATAAACACATTCTTCTGGATGAATCCTAAAAGGCTAATTAAATTGGCTGTTTTGTAAACTTTCAGTTGATTATGACTTCTTGAAGTAGACATTTATATTAATGCTCTTGTTTTGAAGTGAGTGAAGATTATTTACGTAGCAGTTCCGTTTTCTTTCCGTGCTTTGTTTATTTCCCCCACCAATAACTTTATTTCAATCTTACAAGAACAAAACAAGATTTAAACATAAATACATTATTAAGAATTAGCTTGGTGCTCGAGGGTTGTTATCTTTTAAGGTCAGATATAATTTGAATTTAGTTAGTGGTTTAGTATTAACTTCTGCTTGATGTAGCGGGTTAGCATAACTCATGTTTGATTAGCGCTTTAGGATTAGTGCAGCTAACCTTTTAAGGTGGCAGTGCTCACTCTGAAGTTTACAACTACAGTTTATCTAATCTCCACTGTTGGCATACAGCCAATCATCAGCAAGTAAAATGAATGGTGCTCATGGATTGGCTGCTTTGCAAACACCATGTCAAGAAGCAACAAGCTGAGACACTTCAGATTCCAAGCCAAATATTTCAAATATTCTTTATACACTCTAAAAAAAAAATACATGAGAATAATTTAGAGTTTAACAGAAAAATTCACCAGAGGCTGGTCTGATGTGTCCTCTGCGTTTCCAGGACAGAGGAGCGACGTCCACCTGGGAGATAAAGCCGACTCAGAGCGGACAGAGAAGCCACGAACCGGACCAGCAAACATGACTGATTTCAGAACTTTTTCTGTTTTTGCCTAGAAGTAATCAGATGGACTAAAAGGTTTATCATCACTGGTTTTGATCCTTGGCTCAGGATTCTGACCAAACTGGTCTCAAAATGTAAAACTGCTAACTGTTGTACCGATTCTCAGCAGTTAATAAATATGGCCCCATTTCTTCTAGAGCCGCATTTTAATGTCCTCAGGACTGATAGATCACTGTCTGTATTATATAAAGTGCTGTACGATTGGGTGTACAAACTATTAGCAGAAGAAGCAAAAACTGAGCCACTAGGTGAATATTTTTCTTTTTTTTTTATGCAATGTTTCCAGTGATACCAATATGCTTTTGGAGGATATTTCTTGGTTCCAGAATAATAATAATAATAATAATTAAAAAAAAACATATTCTGGGAAATATTTTATATTCCAGAACATTCTGAGATCTCATGTCACAATTCAGCAGATGTTAAATAAAAGAAAACATGTTGTTTTTATTCCTTTTCAAAGTAAAAAGTGTGATCAGAGTGAAGCTGTAGCCTCAGCCCTTATGACGTTATATGCTCCAGTCTCTCGGTAGTTGTGCAGAGCTCCCCCTGCTGCCCGTCAGACGGAGCTGCAGCTCTCAGGCATCAGGTTGATGAGGGAGTTGCTGGCCTGTGCCAGCTCAGTGATGGAGACTCTGCCTCTCTGTCTGATGAACTGAGCCACCGAGTCCAGCTCCTCTGGAGTGATGAAGATGAACTTCCCCCTGTCGTCGATCACGCCTGCAGCAACACGGACAGCGACTTTAAACGTTGGAGATGCGCTGTGGTCGGATGAGGAAACTCCTCAGACTGAAATCCAGCAGGAACGGACAGAGCCGTGAACTGACCTGTGAGCGTGCCTTCAGCTAACAGGTCCTGCAGCCTGGTGATCGCATCCTGTGTTCTCATCCCGAAATGAGACGCCAGGTCTTCGAGGAGAACCACTTTAGACGTCTGCAGACACAGTTATCTCAGAAGCCGTAGCAGAGTGTAATATGTAAGCAGAGGCTCAGGCTCACCTGGATGTATTCTATGAAGTCCTGCAGCAGGCTGCGGGACTGAGAACACAAAAAAGTGGAACAGGCTTAAAGCCATCGCTTTGGGAAACAGGACAGAGATGTGGCGGACATCTGACCTGGTCCTCTGACAGCTGCTCCTGCTCTCCCTGGTCCTCGACGATGAATGAGGCTTTGAGCTTCAAGTACTCCTCCTCCTCTCGCCGCTCCTGCTCCTCTTTAGCGCGCCGCTTGTCCTCCTCCTGCAGAACACATCAGCTCAGGCTCTCAGCTCCTCGTGACGCAGCAGGACTCGGCAGCAGAGGAACCAACCTGTTTCTGCTCCAGCTTCCGTTCCCTCTCCTCCTCCTGACGTTTCTCCTCCTCTCGGAGCTCCTGCATCCTCTTCCTCTCCTCCCGCTCCTCCATCTCTGCCTAACATAATGAAAAAAAAATCAAACTGAAATGATGAAATCACCTTTTAATCTGCACGTCCAGCATCCAGAATGTCTCATCACCTCTCTTTGGGCTTTCTTGGCCTGTTTCTCCTCCAACTTCTTTTGCTTCTTAGCTCCGATTTTTGCTGCTGGCTGGGCAGCCTGCAGCTCTGCCTCCTCATCTTCCACAGGCTCCTCTTCTGAAATCCACAGGAACTTTGTTACACACTCAATAGTACTCACCAAACGGTCTGTTTCATGTCAAAGTTTAAGCTGAGGTTTGCACCAAACAAACAGAAAGCTGCGGGAGTTTACCCTCCTCTGGTCTCTGAGGCCGCCTGTTGGCCATTATAGCGCCCAGGTTCCTCCTCCTCCGGGGCATCCCGGCTCCCCGCTCCTCCGGGGCCCGCAATGGGGCCGCCGCTGCTCGGACAACATCCCTCCTCTGCTCCTGATCAGCTGAAAACAACCAAGACATCCGGTTCCAGCTCAGATTGTACACATTATGGCAACAATGACTGACAACATAGGTTTATATTATAAGAATTGCGTCTGTTTTAATACACATGTACACAGAAAAGCGATATAAAAAAACCCAGATATCTCAAAGATTGCGTTTATATGGACCTCTTGGGCCTCCATAGTTTCGAAAGCTGTTAGCTGACGTAGCCCGACAGCAAACAGTAAAACCAGCAGCTTTCATCCCCGCAGCCTTTATAAGTGTCTATATTTACAGCAAACAGAGCTCTGGATCATAAAAGTTCTCGTCTAAAAGTTGACAACATCTTAAAAGCTAACGTAGCTCCTTAGCATTAGCCTCAAGCTAACCTACCGTCCTGTGTTTTCCTCTGCACCTTCAGCGCGAACACAATGAGGACGAGAAGGACCGCAGCAGCTAGAATATACAGCACTATGTCCATGGTTTAATAAATACTGGTTTTGTATAAATAACTATTCACCTCATTACTACCGAGAATGCGACGTTTCACCGGGACTACTACTACTTTTTCTTTGGTCTTAGGCGACTGAATAACGGCGAAGTGGAGCGTTTCCGCCACCTGCTGGTACTTCAGATATGCGCAGTGGGGTGGAGCGCACACTGCGGTTAAATCAACATTACAGTAATAGGAAATAAAAGTTGAAACTGAAGGACTAAAAACTACTTTTTTTCTCCAAATGTGTAATTAGATTATGTAATCAGTTACTCTTAGATGTTAGAATGTATCACATACTAGAAGAACTCTGTTATAAATGTCTGCAATATTTTTTTTTCTTTGTAAAATTGCCTTGAGTCCGACTCATATCACAGACAGTGTAACACGTTCCAGTGCAAAAAAAATGCACTGGCCAGTCTGACAGAACTTATAAGTGACAGAAACATGAGTTAACATTTGTAAATTTGAATTAAACTTATTGATGTAATTGAATCAATTCCACTTTAGTCCTTTTTATTAAACAATGCAAATTCAGCTTATTATTGAAACAGTGTTTGTTCAAAGAAAACCAGCAGATTGCATAATGTTAACTTTAATGTTTATCATTCAGGAACTTGCTTTGCTTGCAGGTTCAGAAGATTTGTTTATAGCTTTTTATTGCTTTAGCCAAACTTTTAACATGTTATCTGTAGACAAAATGTTAGCATTTGCGTTGAATGTAATTTGGAAAGTTCACGTTAATACTGACTTTTGCTCCTCGTTATTGCTGCACATCAGTTCTTAAGGTTACTCCCTGCTCTTGAAACCTTTGGCGATTGCTGTTTTAAAACAGACCAGTTCTCGCTGCTATTTTTCAATTCAGTAGATGTTTTTCTCAGCATGAAAGAGATGTCTTTAAACACAAATAAATATTAAAAAGCAGTGGTGCAATAGGGAATTCTTTTACAACAATGCAGGTAAGTCTAGATGATGATGATGTCATAGCTTCTAAAGTATCAGTATCAATAGACACACCCTTAACGCCATAGACACATTTTATTGAAGCTCTCTGTCATAACAGTGTCATGCTAAACATTCAGAACAGTGCAGGACACTAGCATGAACTGAAAGGTCACTGAGAGAGGAAGAGGTCATGACCCCTGCACACAAAAAGCTAGACGTACTCTGCAGATGCAGTTTTTTTTGGAGATGTGGTCAAAACTGTGTTTGCTCATAACGACCTTGTGACATTTAGAGGACACAGAGGGAAGCTCGCAAGCCTGGACTTTACAAAACCGATTCCATTATGAGGAAAGAAATTCTGATGCGACTCGTTTCGTCTTTTCTAAAGACGATACTCGGACTGTGTGCTGGGAAAATATGCAAGCCTTTTATTAGGAGCAATGGCAGTATGAAAATTTATGATTTAAGTGCTGGTAGATCAGTGAGTGATTTGTGAGTGAATAAAAACTCATAAAACAATCTTTCAGTTCCTATGCTTTGTAATAAAGTTCAGATGGTTGCAGGCATCAACAGTATCATTTCCACACTCAAAGGTTTTGCGTAAAGCAGGAATTTTTATAGCAATCCTAGTAGGTTCCATTTTTTCCAATATTACACCATCATAACTTGTGATAAGCCTGCTAGTTCCTCTTTTCTAACTCACTTAGTTGCAGTCAGAATTGACCAATCAGCAGGCAGAGTTGGCTTAAATGGGGGCGACAAGAAAGCAACCTCCAGTCTGAGGATCTGAGCACAGAGACCACTAACTCCTACACCCAGGTAAGAGACTCAAACTTTCTATTTCTGCTTTTTAACAATCTCCATCCATTTATAAAAATCGACTGCATGTTTTTCTATCGTCAGTTTAAACTATGTTGATTTGTTGACATATTTGTTCTATGACAGAGAATCTGTACTGCTTCAATTTAGTAAATTATTTGACATATTACAGAATTAAAACACAATTTCTTTTCTAATTTTATACATTTGCTTGATTTCACTTTCCAGTTTAGTGACATCTGAGAATTCTCTACTTAAAAAAAGCTAATAAATGACAAAACGTTTCCTACCTTTCTGTTTGCCCCTTTTCAATTTAGTAGTCTTTAGTGATAAACAAAAGTGTTTACATTTTCACATTATAAAAAACACAAAAAGAAATATTTTGTGTGTTTTTTTTTGGACTTAGATTTGAATAGAATAGAATAAAGTCAAGAGCTTTTCCATTTGAATGAACGTAAATTCCTTGATAGCAACGACAGATTGATCTGTTACAGTACAGTCAACTTTACTTGTTATATTTTTGTCACTCAGTCATGAATTATTGAAGGAAATATCACACAAAATTTGGATAATTTATCACCGATTCAGTTTTATCAAATTACAGAAACCTGACATATGGCCTGTGTGGCCTAAAAATCCACCCCTGCTTCCAAACGTTTACATCCCAAAGCTGGGGGTAAATTAAAGGTTCTGGTACTCATATGTGGTGAGGAAGAAAAGGTTTTCTGGAACCTGACTGATTTTGTTTATTACAGATAAAATGAGGCGTGCAGTGGGTGTTTTCTTCTTCCTGCTGACTCTCTGTCAAGGTGAGGACGCAAACACAATCCGTGTCTGGAAGCTTTAATCGCCTGAAAACTCTCGGACCTCCCTAACAACAGACAGCTTATAAAAATGTGACATTACTGAGACGTTATTTATTGCTAATTCATTTCCATATTTACTGTTATTCCCCAGGAGAGTCCTTGGTGTGCAACTACTGTTACTCGTCCAGCAGTTCACTCTGCCAGCCCACCGGCACTCAGACGTGCTCAGGAAGCCAGAATGCATGTGGCGCTGTCATCCTAACAGGCGCCATCAGTGAGTACTCAAGAAGACCGGCGCAATTAGTGTGAACGTTAATTCTGATCACCAGAACATAAGCTGGTTTATTTCGTCTCTTAAAATGCAGAACGTTGTCGTTTCTAACGTGCTCCTGCTCAGACGTGTTTTGTCTTTGGCTTTCTGACTTCAGGCAGCTCCTTTCGCCAGTGTATGAACATGGCCGTGTGCCAGGGCTTCATCAGCACACCTGGAGCGTTTGCCTCCTGCTGCAGCACCGACCTCTGCAACTGAGCCTCGTCACAGCAGCCTGAAAGCCACCGGGTTTCTACACAGGCTTCATATTACTTGCTGCATTCAAACCAGAAACCACTCCATTTCATTCAAGCAGCTCGGCTAACTGGCGCCAACTTTAAATCAGCGAATCAGTATGGATAGTTGGCACTAGATTCCCCTCTGATTTATTTCCAAAGACAAACAAATAATAAACATGCGTTTGATCACACTCGTTTCTCATTTATATCTTTACATTGTTAAGTTGATTCCTTCAGCAGCACTAGTTCTTCAGTTGCAGTGGATGAGGACAAGTGACTGTAGACAGCAGTTCTGAACAAAAGTGGTTTGTGGGTTTTTTCTTCTTCTTCTTCTTTCATGTGATTCCACTTACTGACCGATCACATTGTATCGTACACGGGGCAGGCGCATGTGGTTGACGCAACTGTATAATCAGACAGAGTGGAAGCAGAAGCATGCATTTGTGACCGACGACAAGAACACATTTCAATCTGAGCATCGGCACAGAAGAGACTTCTCGACCCACCAGAAGAGAAGTGCCTCGACTGCAAAATCTTTGTGGCCAGAATGTTTTTCTTCATGCAGTTTCGCTTGTGTTTTGCTCTCACCACCAGCTTTCACTTGCTATCTGGAACAGACAGTTTTTCAGATCGACGTTCCTTGGTTCGCTGTCCTTATTCTCTTTGTCCTCCATGTTTTTAATGCTGCTACTCTTGTCATTGTAGATAATAGAGGAACATTAATGTGAGATGAGTAGCCACATCACACACACATGTATTTATGTTACACTGCACCATACTCACTAATGTGTCCTACTGCTCTTAAGGCGAAAAGGTAAGCAATGACGTTAATAGGCTTCAGTGTTAAGTTCCTCATAGTCTCGAGTTACAACTTGTACAGAAACTAATTAGAAAGAGTAACAATATATTGTCCAGTTAAGCTCTGCTGTCTTTGACTTGTGGTTGCTGACATGGATTAGACAAGTGTCAGCTTTTTGACAAGCAAGTCCATCTCAAGTGTAAAATCGCCAACAGTGAATTCCAAGTCTGAAGTTTTTGAGAGACAAGTCTGAGTCAGCTCAAGTTTTTAGAAGGCATGTCCCGATCTCTGACGGGCAAGTCCAAGTCTCTGATGTGTGTTTCTCATCCAGTTGGCCTCCAACGTGGCATTTCTGCAGGTTGGGACTTCAAACCCTGGACTGTTTGTCAATCAATATCCTAGGATTTATAGGATTTTTTTGTAGACTGTAACTAGTAGGATCGTACAGATGTTGAATAGAAGACTGGAGCCTTGAGGTACACGCCACATGTGATTTGTCTTTGCTTCGTTTTTAATTGTACAATTACAGAATGACAAAAAAAACCAAAAAACAGTTCCGGTCTGTTCAATAATATCTGAACCAGTTTAGCACCGTATCAAACAATCCAGCGTCCTTTTAAAATATGCCAGTCAGGATGTTAGGAGTAGCTGTCAATCAGATCCAGTAAAACCAAGACAGAATTATTTCACACATGTATGTTATTCCAAAACCTTCCCAGATGTATTTTCACTGCTGTGGTTTAAATAGAAACATGAATTAAAAGCATTAAGAGACTGTGTTTTTTATCCAAAATAGTTTCAATTCTTTGCTCTTTTGTCAAATGCATCTTTTTAGGGGTCTGAAATATAAAATAAATATACATTTTACATTCTCCTATGTGGAAACTTGTGGCCCGCCCTGTAAAACAGAGCTCCAGTCTTTTCTACATCTTCCACTTTTTTCCGTTTTAGAATGATTAATTAAATAATTATGTACTGCTGAAATGAAAGCAATCATTTATTTGTATTTATTTGTTCTTGATGGAAGTGGACCCAAAAAAAACAAAAAACAAAGTGAGCCATGATTGCTGTTTGCTGGTAGGTCGGCCACAAGTTCATGTTTCTGTGTAATCCTCTCCGTTTAGACAGAGGGCTGCTGTGTCTACACAGGTAAACATTAGAGAAAATATATTCTAAATTCTTTTAGTCACTGCTCCAGAATGAGCTTGTAGCAAACAGTGGACAGGCGAATCCGTCATGTTGTTTACTATCCATCAATCCTTTATACTAGTCATGCAGGTAGCAAGAGTTTCTGAAACTGAACTTGCTATTTTTCCTGTTTCTCCTTTCTAACATTATAGCTGTAATAATTGTGCGAATATACTGATATGCTCACCGCTTTACTCGATCAGATTTTTCCTTCTCATACACCAGACAGACAGTGATGAATTCTGTTGCCGATGCACGAGGCAGGTTTGGAAAAAGTGACACATTTTTACCATGAAATCAGTGTTGTAATTTTCGTTGTGTGGCACACACCTCTCCACACTGTGATCACAGAAAGCCCCTCAGCATCCAGACCCTGACGGTGCCCCCCTGTGTAGCTCCACCCTTCGCTGGAAGCTTCCTGTTCGGCTTTCTGATGCTCAGATCCGCTCGCTTCTCCTCGGAGCAGGAAGGAAGATGCCGAGGCTGAGCAGAGGCACCTGGATGAGCTCGGTTCTGCGGATCGCTGTGCTCTGTGGCAGTGGTGTGTGTGCTGGAGAACGGTACGCTGATGCCGATGAAGGGGATTCTGGGTCAGAAAGTGTGTTCGGGGCAAGGTGTGTGTCCCGCTGCCTGAGCCTGCACAGCGTGGCTGCACCCCTTACTCCCCTGCAGGTAAGGACAGGACACTTTGTTTTAGTCAGCAGATTAATTATGAGGTGTGTATTCTAATAGCTTTATAGAAACTCGTCATTCTGGTGATATTTGAAAAAAATAAGTGACAAAAATTTGAAATTGAAAATAAATTGCTCATATTTAAAGTGAAATTACTGCAATCTTTCAGACTCTACTAATAAATAAAAGAAGTGACATTGCAATGGTTTCATCCAAATTAAGCTCTAAATCTTGCAGCACAGATCTAAATATCTAAATCATCTCAAACATGTTCAACCCTCTGAATTTTAGGACGGTGTTCCGTCCAGTGGTTCTGTTGCTGCATCTCAACATGTTCCTGCTTCATATTATAGCTGCAACCGCAGAGCTGCCAGGTCAGGAGCAGCTGCACTGGAGAATGCAGTGATCCGGTTCTGAAGCTCAGTTCTGTTAGTCCTGACAGAGTGAGAGATGGAGAGCGGTTCCCTTCGGCCCTGAAGCCCACCAGGACATCATTTGACTCGGCTCTCTGTCGCTTTACGCTCTATTTACTTATTGATATGCTTTGCCAGTGTTTTATGCGCTCTCATTCCGGTGCTGTTAGTGCACTGACAGTGTGTAATCCAGTAGCCTTTAACGTTTTGTTAATTTACTAAATGTTCGAGTTTTAAAATGACGGGAGTTTATCACATTTTTTATCTTTAGATTTGAGCTCTGACTTTGTTCCAACATAGCACCAACTAGGAGCTGGACCAACATATTAAAATCATAAAATGTGCAATAAAAGACAACCAATGAATCTGTCACAGGGATTAGATTTTATAGGTTGTGCTTTAGTTACAGTTTGACCGTTTGGAGCTGGTAGCAGAGAGAATAGAAGAGAACAGCTCTGATCCAGCGTTCTTCCCGTAAATAAAGAAATCCTTCACACTTTGTCCTGAAAAGACAAAGTAAACTAGACCTCGTCCAATTCTTTATTCAGTATCCACAGGTATTTCTGCTGTTAGTGGATTTTATTTCAATGATCATATATCTAAATGCAGCTCAGGAGGTTGAGGTAAGTAACCACAATGCTGCCTATTGGCTGACTTTTGCTAATCAACCAATTCAAGCTGTCATAAAAAGCTGCAAGGATTATCTGGCCATAACTTTAGGATGTATTGTGGGAACCCAGTAATTTTACAACTTTAAGGTGTAACTTTCAGTGAGTGTTTAGGTGCAAAAATATACATATTTTTTCTCTCTTTTGCAGCGTGTAGACAAATCAGCATGTCACTAAATGCAGTGACAGGCTGATTTCACTGCACTCTGATCTCTATATTTAAAAGAGACCTGTTCCAACATCATATAAAATCATACAAATTACATACAAAGCAACAGTACAAGTGCATATTAAGGTGAAAGCTAAGAGTCGTTGTTTGAAGTGTACCAATAGCAACCACAAAGCACTTTATCTGTCTAACATGTTAGCTACATGCCCACTGATCTCCTAGTGAATTCTAATACTAAATGATCTACGTACAAGGGCACATTTCACAGTAATGAAATTTTCCTCCATGCATTTAATTAAGAGTTTACAAATGCAATACATTGCATTTTCTAAACAAAGAATTTTGGCCACCTATGATTTTCAACCTGGCTCATATAATTCACAATTAAGGAGACAGAGTTCACACCGTTAATGATCAGACATGAAGACCAGGCAATTCTGCATCGATTTTGATCAGAGAAATTGCCAAAATGTCCAAAACATTTGTATTTCCCTCAAATTTTATGTTGTACTTTTTACATTTCAAGTGGCCGAAATGTTCACGTTATTGTCAGACGTTACGTTATCAACTGTTATCATCTTGCTTCCTAAGTGAAATCTGCTTCATGGTGGAAAAACGGAACTTGCTGTTTTACAGCAATTAGCCTCAGTTTCCACCAGACTTCTTTGAGAACAGAAAAAAAAACCCATGAGCGTTTAGTCTTTTTTAGACAACATGAAACAATAGCCCCCGACAACAGAGTGAACTGCTATTCTAAATTCATAAACTGTAATTCCTCTCATTTCCCAGGAGTTGGGACTGTGAAAAGGTGAAATGACATTTTCCTGTTTACTGTATGTGCACAAAGACCCAACTTTTTGTCTTTGTCCTCCATCTTGTTCTCCTCAGGGTAACGGGTCGCTGGGTTGGTGCCGTAGTAACAAACCCTGCTCACTGGTAGGAAACAAGTACATTACATTTTTAATGTTTTCTGCAGCTCGTGTCATAGACGCTACAAAAATTGGATCCGGTTCTGATAATGAGTCACCTTCCTTGCGAGAAAAGAATGTAAAGAATAAATTAAGGTTTTAAAAAAATAGCTTTAACAGCGTATTGCTTTCTACAGAAAACACATAAAAAACCTCTGCTGCCTTGGCTACAGAGGGATTGTCAGGGCTTTCCTCACATTTCTTTACCATATCACAGTGTTCTCTCTTGTCTTATTTCAGCGTAGTGAGATGATCTAAGGAGGAAATGAAGCAGAAAACAAAAACGGGAATGTCATTTTGTATTTAGTTGACATGCTGCAGGGAGATAAGTTAGGAGGAATTGGAGATGGCAGGGTTGCAAAGCGGCTACCGGGCTGCCTTTAGTTTAGTTCCTTTATATTTCTATTTTTGCCCTTCAGGGTTTTAAAAAAATGGACTCTGAGAATATTGTGTCATTACAGACTTGATATGTAAATTTCCATTGGTGAGAATAGAAGTGAAGGAAAATGTTCCGTAGTAAAAACTTAACATGTAGCAACTTTTGCAATGCCTGAGTGCAACCCCGAGAGCTGGGCCCCTCCAATTAAAACTCATAACACGATTCATAAGAGTTGTATTTGTATTTTTAAGACAGTTCAGCAAAAAAAAAAAAAAAAAAGATTGAAAAATATGCACATTGCTTCTGCAACTTTAAAGTGACTCGCTCTCATGTCCTTGTGATGTTTCATTCCCACTGTTTCTCATTACAGCATGAAATTAAATCATAGTGTCCATGCTGCTGCAGAAACAGCCAGAGAAAAGAGCTTTGTTATTTTCCTCAGTCTAAGAAATTCAGAGTAACTTTAACGGTCAGTTAGGAGAACCAAACCGATGTCCTTCCATCCATTATCCATACAATGGATGGAACTATGAGGCAACTAAAGTATTTACCACAAAAATAGGATTGTCATTATGTTCACAGTGCCTGGAGCCATGCATGCATGACTGGAAGGTGAAGAAGAGAAGCAACTGCAGAGAACTTTGTGAGGTGAGCTGCTACATACAATCCATCTTTTCTATGAGGAGCTAATAGGTTTGTTAGAGAATCGCTTGAACCACGAACACAGGTCAGGAACAATATAACAAGCTTTGAGCATTTCCCAGAGTTCTGTTTAATCCGCCATCAGAACCCAGACAGAGGACGGACCAGCTGCAGGTTTTATTTCCTTCGATTTTATTTTTGATAAATTATCTCCTGTGGGATGGACACATTTTCTCCTTTGAGGTGTTGACATTTGTGAAACATTGTCAGTCTTTATGTGGATTTTTTCTTTTGCAGCAACTATTCTATGAAATACAAACAAATAAAAACAAAATTACGTTTAGCTTCAAGCAAAAGTAATTAACTCAGTCGTTAAATATTTAGTTTGAAGCTAAATATTCAGCTAACGAATTATTTAGTATTTGTGGCAAAATGATACATGCATATCATTTCATAGTGATTATAAAATATCGAATTCTGTTGTTTGTTTTAATGTGTTATTGTCAAAAATGATTTTAACCAATTAATAAACTTGAATTACGCAGCAGGTATTTCAGAGGATGCAGTGGGAGTGCGTGGCCAGTTGTCACTTCCTCCACTCAGTCCTGGCAGCGAAGCAGGGCCGCTGTCCGCCACCAGAGGGAGCCAGTGGGTTCGCAGCTGCGTGCATCGAAAGTTGTGACCATGACAAGGAATGCTCTCTGCAGAAGAAGTGCTGCTTCAATGGTTGTGGACACACCTGCCAGCCTCCCACAGACCTATACAAGGGTACTCTTTAAAAAAATAAAAAAATAAAAAAATAAAAATGATACGCCTGAAATGTTAACGGCAAAACTTTGTAAGCTTCTGATAGGTTAATTGACAATATTTTAGTTGGTTGAAGTTTTACATGTGGATGCATTTTAAGACAACACCTCTCTGCTTCTTGTTTGTGACATCATGTGGAAATTTTGAAGCAACATCAGCCAGGAAATTAAATTTTGGACACTGGTCATCCAAGTGGACAAATGCCCCCCTGCATACCAAATTAGCTCGAAAGTGGCTTAATTATCTGAAACTTTGTCGGTTTGATATCGATCTACATCTTATCAGGCTTGAGTCAATGCTGCAGTTTTCTTGAAAATAGCAAGACAAAGCAGTTTATAACACAAAGATGGCAGCTAGATACAAACTAAGAAGATTGAAACGCCAGACTAGTACCTAGAACATCGTGGCTTCAGAAACCTGCAGTGTCTCATGACTGTTAGAAGTAAAATTAGGACTAATTTTACCATTGGCGCTGTTAATTTTGACATTTTTTTAAATAAAAAAAGTCAACATTTTTCAGTGACCATAACAAAGTCCTGATCTCAGTCCCAGATAACATCAGAGGTCAGAGCTGAAAGGTGCAAAGCTGCTGCGTCCACCTGTTCTGTCAGGAGGAACGGGCCAAAATTCATACAAGTTATTGTGAGAAGCGTGAGGAAGGAAACTCAAACATTTGACCCAAGTCAGAAATTAACAAAAAGAAAAAAAAAATGTTGTGTGGATTTTTATGCGATGGGGCGATGTCCATGAAGTTCATCACTTTAGAAAACAAATCATGTTTAACATCTCCAGATGAATAAAAACCCTCGAATTTGTTTGACAACCCCCCACATTTTTGTCTTTATTAACAATTTGCTGTAAATGTTTCATCCAGGCGTTCCTCTGAAACCAAAGAAGGACCTGAGCTTTGAGGAATCTCCCTCTGGGCGCCTGACCGTCGGCTGGTCGTCCCGTTTGAACGTCTCTGCCGAGCCAGTGGTCTACATTCTGCAGAGGAGGTGGAACGTTGGCGTCCGGCCCAGTGAGGACACCGCCACCCCCTGGGAGGAAGAGACTCAGGTCGGCTCTCTGACACCGACAGGAATGAGTTTCAAACAATGTGCTGCCACGACAACTTTACATTTTAAGGCTTTAGATTTTGATCTGTTTCGAACTGTTAGTAAGAGCTTGAGTTCAAATTGTATTTTCTCGTCTCGTTCCACTCCAGACCACAGAGTTGGGGGCGAGTCTGTCTGACAGCCGGCCTGGTCGTTGGTACCAGTTCAGATTGGCGGCTGTAAACCTCCGTGGGACCAGAGGTTTCACCACTCCAAGCGAACACATCCGCTCTAGCAGAGGTCACACTGTAAATCTGTTGCTCCTGACATCTTGCATGCCAGCTGAAGTGTGTGGTGTGGTCCATTAAGTCAATGCATTGTGTGAAAACAAGAACCCCGTTCAATCTCAGACCCCTCCGCTCCGCCGGCCCCGTCTGAGCTGAGAGTTGCCGACATGAACTTTGGCCCCGGCAGACTAGTGAGAGCGAGGGTCGTCTGGGACGTTCCGACAGACCTGGATGTTCCCGTCCACCACTACAAGGTCAGCTGGAGCTGGACAGCAGCTGGACACTCGTCCATGACCAAGAGGAGGAAGACAGTCAGAGAGGTAAGAGCCGTGAAATGATTGAAAGATTTGTAAATGTGCAACAATATTACACAAATAGATTGCTTTTCGTTTGTTCTAATCATCGCTAGCTTATTTTATTGCTTATTTGTAATGTGTAATTATGTTGGACGAAGTGTTACGTTCTTTGAATGAACATATATCATAGAACTGGAAAATGAATGTAAAGGTCAAAGAATCATATCAAATTATTAAACTGACTGGCTAATAACTATGGGAACGAACAATTATTCCTCAAAATTTCAGATTTTGTTTCCAAGCACGTTTTGCTTCAGCCAAATTACTTACATGCTTCTACAAGTTTGCTTGTCTGTGTGCCTGAAGAACCAGGTGGAGCTGAGCAGCATGAGGTCCGACAGGAAGTACAGCGTGGAGGTCCAAGGTGTGTCCCAGTGGGGACAAACAGAGCTCAAGGGTCCTCCAGCTGTCCTCCATTTCATCACCCAGAAGAGTAAGTCTCCAGACAAAAAAAAATGACAAAACAGATTTAAGTGTCATTTTAAAATAGCTCCAACGTGGCAAAAAAAAAGAAAAAAGCCTGCGACATTTTTGTCACTTTGCATTCAGCGCCTCAAAAACTATTTTTAACATTTGAAAGATACGTGACAAAGCAAACTCTTGTCTTTGCGCACACGTTTTTCCCGTGTTTTAACGGATTTCTCGTGTTGGCTGTTGAAGCTTTCGGTCCTGCGCCACCACGTCCCGCAGGCGCCGTTCTGGACGTCGGGACTCCGTTCTACCAGGACGGCCAGCTACGTGTTCATGTTTGCTGGCAGACCAGTTCGGGTCAGTATGGTCTGAGAATTGTCTTCAGCCTTTGCTGTGGTGACTGGACGTTATATAATTGCTGGAACAGATGCAGTGTGTTTGAGACGTTGCCTAAAATACGTCCGTCTGACCTCTGACCTCTGACCAGAAACTGAGCGTGATTTTCTAAAACCTCATCCTGGGACCTGATGATAGTTCAGCGGACAGATTGTTTTTCATCACTTCATGTAAATATAGTTAAGGTTTGACATATAGTATTCACAAAATACTTTTATTTCCAAACATTCATTTGAAGTAATCCAGTTTAGCCTGTGAGGCCTGTGCAACACTCCAGTTTAAAATATCTTCATTTCTCTTTCCTTGAGCGTTTTTCCTTCTCCACCCCACCATTAATGTGATTTCTTCCTTTTGCAGATCCTTCGGTTGAATTCTACAAACTTCACTGGGGACCCGAAAGCTGCACACACAACCTTACCAAGCCCACGGAGAAGACCAGAACGAGGGTGAGCGCCGAATCTGAAACTCCGCCACCATCCACAGAAACGTGAAATCCAGAGCCGTGAGAAATATTCACCTCTACGCAAGGATTGTGATAAGAAAAAATGAATATTTCAAACTCAACCCAGATATTAAGAAAGGTACGCAATCCTCGCTACCATTTTGAAGGCGCAGGACTGTTTCCAATAAAAAAGCAGGAATTGTTTTTCCTTTCCCCCTCACCAGCAAACTCCCCTCTCAAAGAAAGGGATATTTAATTAGAGAAAACTGCCCTTTTATGCCCTCTCTCTCTGATTTAGAAGAACTTTGTCAGTCTGCAAGGTCTGCTCTTCTCCTGCAAGTACAAAGTCGTTCTGCAGCCAGTCAGCTCAAAGAGTCGTCCTCCAGCAGAAAGCTCCAGTTTCTCAACTCCTTCCTGTTCCGGCATCCAGGCTAAGAGCCCCAAACTCATCCACTGTCCTGGAGAGGCGGGTATGATGTGTCTATTAGTACAGCAAAAAGTGTTTTATCAGTATACAGTCAGAATTTGCTTTAACTCCTAAGCAAAAAATGTAAAATGAAATGAGGAATGTTGAGCATCTTGTGAAGTTATGCTTTGATTTTGGTTTACAAATAAGGAAATACTTCATCTTTTCACACATCAGCATCAAAGTATCAGCAGCACGACTTTGAATCAACACGTGGATTCAAAGTGTTGATTCAAATATGACGTGCAGATCATATTGGATCTGCACGTCAGAGTTTATGAGCGGAGAAATGTCCGTGTGATGTTCGCCAAACATTCCCCGTTTGATCCGCTCCCCCAGCTGAGCCGCCAGAGTTCATCCGCATGAAGGTCGTTAACCTGACGGCGTCGTTTCGAGCTCACCGCGACAACGTGTCGGCCATCTTTAGCTGGGATTTGGCCACGACTCTTTCCAACCAGCAGCTGCTTGGTTACCAGGCGACATGGACGGAGGTTGCTTCGCCCAGACGCCACAGCAGCAGGAAGTTACCTCACAGCCTGATCTCTCAGTCTCAGATCTTACCTCCGGTCAGTAAACTTACTTTGGCTGCACAAAGATGATCTCTTAATGACTTATTATGTGATTTGCGAAGAGGATGCCCATAAACTATCACTAAGGGTATCAGTGCAAAAAGAACCGAATTCAAAATTTACGCCACCAGCTTCATGAAGATGCGCTTCTTATCATAAAACCCTAATCTTTTTTTTTTTTGTCATCATAAATCCTTTTGCTTGTAAACGTTTAACAGTTGTTCATTTTCCTGTCCCAACTGATGCCTGCCTTCCTGTTTCAGGACGGTAATGTTCTGGTTGTACCAGGCTTGCAGCCCGCCAGCGTGTACCGCCTGGAGGTTCGGGTCATCTCAGCCGAGGGCGAAGGCCCTGCAACCAGCCGCACCTTTCAGACTCCTGGGCACCAGAGCATCCCAAAGCAAAGTGAGAGCTCACACTGATCGTCTGGACACACTTTGAAACTTTCCTCAGTGTGCTTCTTCCTTTCTTTATTGTAAACTTTCTGCACCGCTCCACCTATGACAGCTTATTTTTGTCAGTGTTCATTTAGTGGACTTTATATTAGATCTGTTTATATTTAGTTGCTGTTTCAAACTCTCATTCTGAAAATGTCCTCAGTCAGGATTCCGGCTCGGGAACGATCGCCGCACTAGTCCAAGTCCCTACTAGTCTCCGAGTCCCAGCCTGCACGGCCTCAACCCCCTAACGTAGCAACAACGAAGACCTGACTGAGGGAAGAAGGAGGATTTCAGGATCCGGCCGAATCAGCTGTCGAGCATGGTGGTCAGTATTTCAAAGTTTCACGGGGTTTAACCTTTCAGCTCAAAATCATCCTCTTATTTATGGGACTCCACAGCCAACCGGTTCCTTACATTTACACAACGAGATGAGGAACAAAGTCTGAAAAATCAAATATGTAACCTTTTTCGTATTCTTACCCAAAACCTGCAAAGTTTTAAACAGAAATGTCAGACTTCTGAAAAATGCGTTCATTATTTATTTATTTATTGCACTCAATACTTGGTGGGATCTTCTTTTGCACAAATTGCTGCGTGACTTCAGCCGAGCACAGAGCAGATCAGCCTGCGATGCCACTGAGGTGTTCTGGTTGAGTTTTTGCCTTTTTGTTCTCCCCGTGAGCCATAATCACCAAAATTACAAGAAATAAAACTTGCAAAAAATATATAGAGAGAATAATGAATCTGTGTTTCTTTCATAGATTCATTGCTCAAAAATATGAAACTTCTACACAATATTTGAATTTGTGTCCAGAATGTGATCTTGGAGTGAACGTTTAATAAATAATCCAGGAGCCACGATGTGTATTTATGTGCAATCATTGCTTTTTCTAAGGCATAAATACAGCAAAGAGGATTTTGACAACAGAAGAAATGAAATGAATACATAAAACAGGAAGATGAACACAAAATATGAAATTACCTTAAATGTGTGAAAAAGCAGCAAAGCTTGGTGATTATGCCAGACTGGTGATAAAACAGATTTTTGTTTCTGACGTAACTGTTCTGTAGTGTTTCTTAGTTACACATGAATGTATGAATATTAGATACAACCAGTGACTCAGCGGTCTCCATAGTAACCAGACAGAAAACCATCAGGATGTGATGCCGCTGATTGGAGCTTTCGAACCTGCAGCCACTGATTGATGCAAAAAATGTCAATTTAAAGCAAATTCTGGTTCTGACATTTGGATGAAGAAGGTCCAACCTCAAACTAGCTACAGTAGCCGGTGCGCGTGTCGGTGTGTGTGTGTGTCTGTGTGTGCATGCTGGTACGTTTTCATGAATTGTGTTTTTTGGAGCAAATGTCCCCCCTGTTGTAAAATCCAGGAAGCCATCCGTAGATCGTGCGTCGCTCCGACACCGTATGAAAAGTCTGTTCGTGTTGTTTGCAAATATCTCAAAGGTTTTTGAACACATGAAAGTCGTTCTGCCTCCTGGAAACATATAGCCTGTGTGAAAATGCTGCTTTTCCATCAGAAGTCAATTTTATGCACCGATATGAATCTGTTTTATGTGTTTAAAAAAAAAATAAAAAATTAAAACTGTTTAAATACAGTAGTCATGTGTTGCTTTTCTTCAGTTGGAGAAGAAAAAAAAATTCTGAATAATGTTTACAGCAAAACTTACTTCACTCAACACTACACATTTCATAGAGAACCTTTAGGTTTATATTCTATAGATCTGGGGGGTCAAATTCATTTCCGTTTTGGCCCAAATCAAGACCATGAATGCTCTTAAAGGGCCAGTATGAATTGATAAAAACCAGTTCACAAACTGTCTTCAAATTAAATAATATTGAACTTCTTCTCAGTCCCTCCAGGATTTCGAGTTTCTGGTACTCATTTGGAAATATTTGCAATTTTGCCTTCAGTGATAAATGCAACTTTTCATCACTCGCTGTATAGGTCATGGACTATGGCAGCTGTTTAGTACGAATGTAGTGGTACAGAAATACACACGTTTCTACACAAATAGTTTCCAGGTGCGAAGTTCCGGTTGGGCAAAGTGGGCGTGGTTTAAAGGAAGCTGCAGCTCTCAATCGGACACGCCCTTCTGCCGGTAACCTCAGCTCCTGTGGGTTTTTCTTTCTTGGCTGCTTTTCTTTTTACAGGGGAGTGGGTTTGTAAAAGTATTTTAAAATAGAACTTAATAAATTGCTTCGTGAATCGCTGTCCCATCTCAGATGTCATAGCTACCTGCATATTTGAACCTTTAAAAAGAAGGGAATATTCCCAGGGTGGTGTCGTTGTTGAGCTACTTATTTCTTTGGGTCCAAACCTGAGGTTGCATAATACTTCTGAGTTCCATCTAGTGTTGCCACACAAGTGGAAGATTTTGACAATTTTGCATTGGTGCAAGAAAGTCCAGCGATTTAAAAAAAAAAAAAAAGAATAAGAAGTATTTATTTATTTTTTTTCTTTGAATTTCCACGATGATTCTCAAGAAACTGGAGAGACTGATTAGGATAATTTGGCAGTAAACGGACAAATTGCATTGATTTAACATAATTAAGCACACTTAGTGTTTAGTCTAGAATCTATTCTAGAGGGTCACATATAAAGGTATGGCGGGCTGGATTTGGCCCACGGGCCTCAAATGTGTGCATGTGCTTTAGAGGATCCTACATTATGTATCTTTTGTTTCACGGTGAGAACAATATTCCATAATGCCTCATTTTGACAGTAATTTTTAAAAAATCCTGCGGAAAATGTCATGCATTAAGCAGTTGTCTCATTCTTTAACAAAGAGGGTGTCGGTGAAAATGTGTGATTAAAAACGCAGAGAAAAATGCAAAGTATTTTTTTTATTCCTGATTCAGTGACGTACACAGCTGCTCAGAAGGTCCGAGTCATCAAACCGAGAAATAACGGGTTCACAAAATCCAAAGGTTTGCATGAGCTCAAGTCATTCCTGCTTTTAAATAAGACCGGCTCAACATTCCCGGCAAATTGTGGCGACGGGAGGATAAAACAGCCGTTTGCGTCCCTGTCGTTCCCCTGGTGTGTAGAGAGGTTTCCAGCAAATCGCGCTGATGAATATTAATGCAGATATGAACACCTCCTGCAGACAGCGAGAACTCGATCACTCATCCTCTGCATCACAGTGAGGAGGACGGTGACGCGACGGCTCCTCTTGGCGACCTCTGACCTCCGGCCTCGATTTCAGCGACGTCATGGCCGTCTGAACCAGCCGCAGTCGGGTCTCTCTGAGTGAACGCCTCAGTTTTGCCCGTCTGTTCTGGAACCAGATCTGATAAGAAATGATCTCGTAACTCGTCTTTAGCCTCACCTTTGTTATCTCACACTTTTAGCTCTTGCATGTCTTTAAGTAGCAACGTGTGCTTAAAAGCATCTATTTCTAAGTCTCCGTGCATCTACAAACTCGGAGACCTTCGTCTTTTTTAACAGCTGATGGAATTTTTAAGGAAACTGTCAGAACCTGGATTCGGTCCTCGTCCAGGTCCAGCCTCCCCGCCAGCTGCTCCCTCAGCTGGATTCCTGGATAGCAGTCGACTCGGAACGCCGTCTCCAGAGCGTTCACCTGACGGGAGCAGAATCAAAGCTAAGTTTGTAAAAAGAAACAAAAAAAAGCTGCTTGGTCAGATCCAGGCGAAATGGACGACAGAAAACCTGGCTGCTGCTGAAGGCTGTGCGCGGCCGTCGCCCAGTGTACCAGCTTAGCTTGGGTCCGGTTCGGTTCTGCGGCGGAGCTCGGTGACAAATGGTTTGTTCACAGCAGAAACCGTTCTCTCTGTTCCCCCTCTCTGCTTCACATTCTGAGGAGATTTGGAAAACATTATTTGATATAAAAATAAAAAATAACTGGACATGAATCCATTTCATCTCAATCTGTATTTAGCTCTCATGAAAGTGACCATCAACTCTGACCAGCCTGCCTGTTCCTGGACCCTCACAGCATGATGCTGCCACCACCTTACACTTGTTTCACTTTGGGAAGGTTGCCTGATTGGTGGTAAGTTCTTATCCATATAAAAAGTTTTATTTCTATTTCAATCTCATCCCACTAAAAGACACTTCTTCCAAGCTCCAGCACAGCCTTCCAGACATTTTACAGAGTTTTTACACACGATTGATAGAGAAGATATCGATATGAAATTCCACATTTTCCACATTCAGATATTAAGAATCTTCTTTGGTTACAAATTTCTCTCTGAATTTACGGCGGATATTTTGAGAGTGACAATCCTTTCGATCTATAACCTGGATAACGCCAAAGAAATCAGGCGAGTTGATGGATGGATTAATGGCAGATGAATTGGAAACATTTTTGAAAATAGCAACATTTATAATTTGATTTGACTGCCAGACTGAAAAGAACAATTAGCAGTTAAAAATGCACATATATATATTTTTTTTTATTTCACTTTCACAAGAAATCGCAATAAAATAAACTGGTTTGTGGATTTGTTTAAAAGAGAAAATTTATTTTAATAAGGGTTGTTAATTATTTAGCAGATCAATCTGTAAACCAAAGACTTTTACAAAAATTGGCAAAATAAAATAGAGATTAAGATGCAGTGTGCCTATACCAGCCTCATCAAACAAACCAACATCAATGTGTGTCGTGTGAAATAATAATGTTAGGGCAAAAGTAAAGAAATTATCGTACAATTTGATCAAACTTTCAAACAGAGCGCATTAGTCCTGAGGGTGAGTTCATAAAGACAGCACTCCTCACCTGTCCAGGGTCGGTGTAGTCTCAGACTCTTCCCAGGGTTTTCCTGATCCGAATCCAGAATCCGATTGATGTAAAATGCCGAGTGGCGTTCTTCCTCCGAGGGAGTCACAGCGCCTTCCATTATGCCTGTGACGGAGAGCCGAGGCATTTCTTTAATTTCACTGACAAGCAAATAAACCTGAAAGGTCAGAAATGTGTCATTAATGATCTTGGTGTCAGTGGAAATCCTTCACACTGCCTTGGTGGTCCATGGAAAACTGACAGGAAGGGATGACGCTGAGTGCTGGTTTTAAAGAGAGGGAAGGATTTAAACTGGCCTCCAATTAGAAGTAAGAAGTGTTTTTCCATGTGAATAAGATTCCCTGATGCTCCATGCATCAGCTAATCTCAGCTGATGCAACGTGTGCTGCCGGCATCTTCACTCCAACATTCAGCTTTTCTTCATTAATATGAATGAAATGAACAAGTCAGATTTAATGGGCTTCTGTATTTCACATATGAGATGCTTATGTAAAACTGTCACCATGCAACAGTGCATTTCTTTTCTTCTAAATTACCAAAGTAGAAAATGAGTTTAGCGTTGAGCCGCCGTTGTAGGACTGAGGCAAAGTTGAAGCTAATAATAATGACAATGATGGTGGCAGGAATAACAACCCGGCGAGACCCGGTAATGCTATTAGCCTGATCTGAATGTGTTGTGATGCAGATGAAGCTCGTACAGTGTGAATGCAGTCTGAAGCAGCCGGGAGGAAAAACCCTTTCAGAACTGGATTAGCTCCCACTAAAGGCCTACAGCAGCTTTTAACCAACAGCACACTTATTTATTTATCCTTCAGCGGGAGGCGGCGGGCTCTGGGTCAATTTGTACTCCCATTTCATCCTCACACGATGCCGTTTTCTCCTTTCCCACTTTCGATTTATAGCTATCAACACACTATTTAGGTGCATTGGTTGAACAGAAGGCATGTCGTTGCTCCTTATTTCTACTTATTTTTGCTTTCATCGCCATTTGAGTCTGTTGACTCTCATAGAATGTGACAGACGATGGCGGGTGTTGATCGTTTTAGTTCCATTTTCGTCGTTTTTCAGTTCATATCTGCTAAAGGAGCGCTGCGTTTCTACTTTAACAATCAGCAATTTACTAGTGTTCCGCCTGGTCTACTTTTATTTTTAACCGACTGGGATTCAAACTCACAACTTTCTGGCCGCAGTGCAACAGTGCCACAAACTATGCGACGCCACATAGCAATAGTAATAACATTATCATTGATTATTTCAGGGTTCTTTTTGTTTTTGTTTCTGTTTTCACCCTGATTTTTGATATTCTCACTGTGATACATGCTCTAGTTATAGGAGTTGCCATCCTGAAACGTTTGTGTGGGCCCCATCTAAAACACAAATAAAATGTGGGGATATTCTGCCATTTTGTTGAGTTGTGTTGGACACAAATGTTGCAGGACAGTAGTTCTGGAGGGCTAGAACAGACAACCCAGCCCTTTCTGCTCTTTCTGTTCCCCTCTGTCACATTGCAACCGCCGCTTCAGGGTACTTCCTGAACCAGTTTGACCTATTGTGCCATCGGTTTCTGATGTTAACTCCATAATTAGGGTTAGAGTTGCTGCAGAGCAACTCTTTCTCTGACACTGCAATGGGGTTCAGTCATTCTGTTCTGAAAGACGCCATCTTGTTTCTCAAAGGTCCCTCCAATGATTTGAAGCTGAAACTCCTGCAACCAGTGAAACTCTGGTGACCCTGAATGTCTGCGCTCCGTCAGGCTGCCTGTTGTCTGTCCTTGTTTCCTGTTTTCTCCGAGAACAAAGAGCCAACAGACACTGTGGAAAACGAGCGGCGTGCCTGGTGACGCTGCAGCGGGTTGAAGGGGGTGGAGGGGGCACTTTTAAATGCCTTTCAGTCAGAGATGTACCATCCGGTCTGCTGCCTGCAGGCCACCTCACAGCCACACTGTTGTTTGCATTCAACCAATCACTGTGTCCTCTCTGACTGGTTTGGGGAGCAGCTCACACTTTCTGTCACTCTGGACGGCGGCGTTCCTTTTCCAGAGGGACTGATGTCTTCCTGACACCTGGCAGCTGAGGCCGTCATGGACTGGAGTGTCGGGACGGTGGAGCTGCTGGGGGTTCTGCTCTCAGGAGTGGGCTGGCTTTGCTCTCTGTGCACAACTATGATGCCGTTCTGGCTGACACTCTCCACAGACCTGCTCCCCACTGAAAGTTTGGAGGTGGGACTGTGGAAGACCTGCGTTATCCAGGACTTGGGCCTGCAGGAATGTCGACCGTACAACAG